>NC_056667.1:24084596-24393467 GCF_018350195.1 Panthera tigris
CTGTACAGGCTGCTATGTGCTGGCAGTGTTACTGTTAAGTAGTCATTTAAATTTTTCCTTGGTCTGGGGCACCTGGGTGGCCCAAGGGTCCGACGTTGGCTCAGGTTATGATCTTGCAGTTTGTGGGTTCGAACCCCACGTTGGACTCTGCTGACAGCTTGGAGCCTGGAACCTGCTTCAGATTCTGTGTCTGCCTCGCTCTCTGCCCCTCCCCCACTCATGCTCTTTCTCAAAAATAAACATTAAATTTTTCCTTGGTCTGTTTCCATGCAGTGATCTTGACCCCACTTGGTAAGGGAAGGAGAAAGTGACATAGGGAAAATAAGCAGCTCTTCCTGGCTAAGGGAGGAGCTCTTAATTCTAATTTGAATGCCTCCTGTGTGTCCCTATTTGGTAAATGAGGCAGCTGATACTAGGAGAGGTGAAGTAATTTACCATCATTGCGTAGCAAGTTGTGGGGTGTGCCTCTCAGGATTTTTATATACTGAAGTCAATTCTCTATGCTGAGAGCACACTGCTTCTGTAAGATGACACCATATTTCATTGATACTGAGGCCATTTTTTATAAGCTGTATCAAGTACTGCAAAGAAAGAAAAAATACTGCCAATTAAACCAACACAGTAGTTTGTTTTCATATCAAGTGTAAGATGCATCCTGATTTCAGCTGTTAAAATCCGAAAAGAAAATGTATCTTAACTATTGCATTTTGTCAGTTCTAACATTTATTCTTTGCTATGTGTATGTATTACCTTATCTACCTATAAAGTAGCTATTATTGTCCCATTTTTACACAATGGTGAAACTGAGGCCCAGAAAAATTAGGTAACTTGTCCAAGGTCATGCAGCTGTTAAGTAGCAGAACTGGAATTCAAGCTCAAGCCGTCTGATTTCAGAGTCCGTGATCAGTTTCAACTACTAGATTGTGCTGGAATTTTAAAAAGAGTTTTACTTGTCAGCTAGAACCATCTCGGCCTATACAGTATTCTCTACTCTGGAAGGAGGCTGCTTCTGCAGGTATATTATTGCTGCTGCAGTGAACATTGCTGAGACCACGTAGGTCCTTATTCTGGCTGTTACAGGTCACCGGTCTCCATCAGTTTATGGTGTCTACCTTTCAGAAGCTCAGTCTAATGGAAGAGAATAAGTCTTCAGTAGTCACGTAGTGTGTGGTTGTGCTCTGTTGCTGAACTGAATATCAAGGAGGCTGGGGGAGCTGTCCGAGGAGTCTTAGGGAGCATCGGAGAAGGGGAGTGACATTTAAGTCGAGTCTTAAAGGATAACCAAGAATTTGCCAGGCAGACAGATTCACCTAGCACCTTATTATGGCTTTAAACAGACTAATGTCAGTGCCTGCTGCCTCGAGAGGTAGTTTCACTAGCTTTGGAGCCTTAGGTGAGCTAGCCTCCCTGAGTCTCACTTTCATCATCTGCAAAATGAGAGGTTATCGTTTATCGAATAACATTGTTGTAAAGATTGAGTGAATGCCTGCAGAACGGTCAACGTGACCTGTAGCAAGCACTCAGTAAATGTTAACTATAAATAGAGGCTGGGCGAGTAGGTTGCTGCCCATTTTGAAAAGCTAAATGTTAGGCAAAGAATTTGGTCTTCATCCTAAAGGTTAGGGAGCTGTTAAAGGCCTTGAGCATGAAAGTGACTTGAACACACCTGTGTTTGCAGTTGAGCCCAAGGTAGGTATGAAAGGAAAGCAGAAGGGCAGAGTTTGGTAAAGTGGCACCATTTCTTTGCCAGAGAGTGAAGGGATGTTGTCCCCTCACCTTGCCTTCCTTCTGCTCTCCTCCTACCAGAAGCCTTTTGGTTCTTAACCTTTTTCAGAAAGAATAATCCTGTCTCCTCTCAGACGTTTGGGCTATTTGAGGGTGGGATGTTAGGCCTTTGCCACATGTCATGGGAGGCTTCCCACATCCTGTCCCTTTAACCCACCCTGTGAATTGGAGACGAGAACTCAGTCCCTCTGATAGAAACTTCACTCTTAAGGAATGTTGCTTCCTCACTCTGGGACCTGAATGCGTGAAGTCTCTGCCTCCATTTTAAGCTCTTAATTCTAGGCTAACTCCACTGGAATTATCATATGCAGCGACCCACTTAATTCTCACAGACAACCCTGTGAAGCAGGGATTAGGCTGGGAAACTGATGAGTCTGGGCTAGGATGACCAAAGGGCCCAAGAGCTGGAGTTCAGACCCATGTCTCTGCTCTTACTTAACTGCCTCCTGGTCTCTTCTCTGTACCTACAGTGGCCACCAGAAGATCCGCTTACACTGAAAGTAGTTCCCAGCTTTGGTGTACAGGATGGATACCCCGTGCTGTGTTTCCAGATTCGTGAAATTAAAAGAATTGAATATTTCTAAGCCTTCCCTTTCTCTCTCCACAACCTTCATGTATCTCTTGCTCTCTGGATTAATAGTCATTGCATGTTTAAAGCTAGCAAGCATCTGATGAATATTTAATAGCCTGAGCAGACAGGCTGGATACAGCTGTCTGAGACAGCAGCTGTTGGGGGGAAGGGGAGGAAGTGCACTGCCCTGCCTAACTACTTGTTCTTTTGTTCCCTGGGCTAGCTCTCGTAGGCTCCTTAGGAACAAAGGCCTATCTATGGTGGGCACTGCACCCTAGTCCTGTTGTGACCTGATTGCTCCCTGAGCTTCCAAGGAGGCTGCATTCAGGCAGCAGACCAAACCTTGTGGGGACTGGGGAGGTGGGGGGTGGGTAGTGAGCAGATAAGTTCACTGACCTCTAAAAGCAATTTTCTGACCCCTGGGCTGAAAGTCGTCTCCTCTGTAACCTGTGCTGGCACGAGGGCGGAGGCCATGTTCTCATCCAGTGTTCCGCCAGCTGCAGCTCTCCATTCTAAGAGGAGGGAGACTGTCTCTGGAAGGGACTTGGATTTCATAACCATGCTGCTGAGGGTCAGCTCCTTGACATTCCCTGACCGCACATAGCAGCTTCTCAGCAGTGGGTATACTGCTGTGGTGAGAGTCTTTGGCTGCTGTCTCAGGCAGGAGATGGGCAGCTAGGAACTTCTCAGACAGGGACACAAGCTATCCCAGTGCTTCTCCCCACCTACCCCCAGGGAGCTTGTTGCTACAAGGAGGCCTCGTCATTTCCAGGGCAAACTTGGGGAGGATATGGAGACTCCTGAAAAAAGCCAGCTCATTTGAGACGTGTCCAGGCAGAGTCTGAGACACAGCCAGGCCATCAACCCGGATCAATCACCTAAGTAGAACACGTTGCTAAGAAATTGGACATCCTCCTGTTCTCAATACCGCATTAAGAAGTCTGTATGAGCTGTTGTTCCCTTGTTAACCTCTGCAGCCCACTTAGCACCTCAGTCTCTTCTCTCCAGACACTGTGGTGTGAGAACTTGAGATAGAAGAGTTTGGGTTTCAGATACAACTAATTCCTCTCAGGCTTTTGGCTCCTGCAGCCTTCATGCTTCCCATTCATGGCCAAGCTTTAGGTACAGAATGGACGCTCTCCGTTTCTTAGGCTCTCTGGGGTTGGAGTTCAGAAAAAAAGTTCTGCATCTGCCTTTGAGAAAGAGAAATACCTTGTGCTCTGATAGGATTCTTCATAAGCTTCTTTCCAGAGGTCAGTATAAATGGCCACCCCTTTCATTCATTTTATTAAAGGCATTAGCTGGGGTGCCTGGGTGGCTCAGTTGGTTGAACCTCCGTCCAACTCTTGATAATCGATTCAGGTCATGATGTGGGGTCATGAGATCAAACCGTGTGTCGGGATCCTCTCTCTCTCTCTCTCCCTCTGCCCCTCTCCTGCCTTGTGTGCACTCACTCTCACTCTCTCTCAAATAAAAATAAAATAAGTGCATTGGCTGATATATATTATTAGAACACCTACTATGTGCTAGACACTGGAGATTCAGTGGCAAGTAAATAGGATAAAATAGGTCCCTGCCTTCACGGAGCTTATATTTCTCAAATATGTCTTGAGTGTCCTCAAGACAGACACTAAACAAATATTAACCTCCTAAATAACATACATCATCTCAGTTTTGACAAGGGCTATGAAAGGAAAGAACAAGGTGCTGTAAGGACAGACAACAGGCACACTAGCCTAGCTTGGGGGTTCTCTTTAAAGAAACGATGTTTAAGCTGACATCTAAAGGAAGGGTTAGTTAGCTAAGCA
This sequence comes from Panthera tigris, assembly GCF_018350195.1. Lineage (NCBI taxonomy): Eukaryota > Metazoa > Chordata > Mammalia > Carnivora > Felidae > Panthera > Panthera tigris. Next base: position 24,088,761 of record NC_056667.1, read on the forward strand.
GACGGTTTGGGTTTGCGAGATGGTTCGGGGAAAGGATACATAGCACAGTCTACCCAGAGGGCAGGTTTGAGGCGAGGTAGGAACCTGGACCTTATTCTGAGGCCGTCACTGAAGACCACTGAATCCAGGAGTGAGGTGTGGGGAGCAACATGATTAAATTTAAACATCACTTGCTGGGGCGCCTGGGTGGCTCAGTCGGTTAAGCATCTGACTTTGGCTCAGGTCATGACCTCACGGTTCATGGGTTTGAGCCCCGTGTCGGGCTCTGTGCTGACAGCTCAGAGCCTAGAGCCTGTTGTGGATTCTGTCTCTCCCTCTGTGCCCCTGTTCTGCTCGCACTCTGTCTCTATCTCTCAAAAATAATAAATAAACATTTAAAAAAAAAAAAAACTTGCTCCTAAGTGGAAAGTGGATTATGGATTTTGAGGACCTGTTAGGAAACCTTATTTTAGTCCAGACAAGAAATGAGGAAGACCTATAATAGGGTGATAACTGAAAATGTAGAGAAGCGAATGGATCCAAGGACTTTCCAGAGCTACAATAAACATAGTATGGTGCCTGATCAGATGTGGGAGAAGAGGACATGATTAAGGAGGGTTCCTACTTGCTGGCTGGAACGACCAACAGAGCGGGGGGGTGCCATTTTTTTTAAAAGAACAGCAGCGCTGCTAACAGGCTTTGGCATGAGAGCAGGGCCCTGCCCTGTGGCCCAGGCTTAGGATGTGTCTCTCCTGCAGATGACTCTGGGTATTTGGGGCTGTGAGGCCAGAAGAGATGGACCCCTGAGCTTAGGACTGAGGTGCTAACAATAGCTGTAAGAAGATGCCTATTTTCCTCATTCTCTTTCCTCCAAAGTCTTTAAAGAAAGCTCTTTATCATTTTCACATCTCTGGGAAAGCAAAACCCATTTTCCCCTCTGTATAGCTGGAGGCCCCAAAGCTTGTATAGCTAAAGGCCTAGTGGTTTCAAAGCTTGTATAGCTAAAGGCCCTAGTGGTTTAGTTGATTCTGCCCTGAATCGCTCAGCTTAGGCGTAGCCAAGGATGGGAGGTACATGAAGTGAGGCTCCATTTTTCATTGCCTGACTAACAGCAAAAAGACAGTTCTTAGAAGCTGTGAGCTCCTACTGCCTACCCATCTGTGCACCTAGAAACCTGTACTGAATGAAGTAACTAGAGTTGCGCTGTGGGATGAGGAGATTGTAAGGGAGGCAGCCTGGCCGAATGGGAGGCCAAGAAGCCCCCTGATAGGGTAGCTTCATGTCTCTTAATTTTCTACTTGTGTCTTTGCAGCGATCAGAGGACTCCGGAAACCAAGAGAGCTGCCTGCTGTGTCATGGCTGGCCTGAGGGCATTTGCTGAGCACAGAGAAACCCAGGAGAGATCACCAGTCTTTTCCCACTCCACCTCTTGATCTGTCTGATTTGCCCACAGAAAGCCAGCTAGGATCCCCTAAGAGAGTCTGTAGGCCCAGAATGGAGTCCTCAGGGCTGCAGGGAACTGTGATGCTAACAAACCTGCTTAGGACTTTAAAGAGCTGAAGGGCACTAACAGTATCCCAAGCACAGCTTCCTAGATCTGAATAAACTGGTCACTCCCACTGTGTCCGTTCCCAGATTGCCTGCTTCCCCCTTAGCCTCCAGCAAAACTGGATGGAACCACCTCCTGTTTCCCGCCATACCACACCTGCGCTATGGGTGCCAGCCTGGGAGCCCTCTGGAGGTGCCCAAGGCTGGTTGTCACCTCTGTTACAGTCTGAGGAAAGCCAAGTGAGAAGGTTCATTTACTTTGAGCAAGTTATTTAACTTCTGGGCCTGTTTTTCTCTTCATTGCTGATTACTAACCTTGTCCAAAAGGCTCTTAAAAGGCAGGGCTTTTCCTACTTCACTTCTGTACTGTCTAGCCCTTCCCCGACACGTCTCTGGCACCGAGGAGCTCAATAAAGTTTGGTCAAGTGAAGAATGGTCCCACTCTGGTAGCTTCTGTCAGCTCTGGGAGAGAGCCAAGGCACCTTGTCTAGCTCCCGCTCTTCCTCCAGCTATATTGAGCTAGCTCTTTGGCCTAACACTTGCTCTTGAAGGATTAGAAAGTCAGCCTTTGATAGCCTTCTAGTTTCCAGTGGCCTGTGTCTAGGTCGATTTTATCCTGAGCTACCTCAGAAGTTAGGGACCTCTAATACTACATCCTTCCTTTAATAAAATAACTCTTATGGTCATTTATCCTAACAAAGGAACTAGGAAGAGGGCTGGGTTTGGAAAGAGAGGCTGTCTGCATTTTAATTGCCTAGGACATTCTAATGAGCTTGGATTCGTTCTTAGCGGGAAACAGACATTGAAATCAGTTGATTTACTTTGGGCAACTTATTAAACCTCTGAGCCCAGTTTTCTCTTCATTATTGATTACTATAAATAAGAGCTAATAATTTATTAAGTGCTTAGACTGTACCAGGCACCTTGTCAAGTATTTATATGCACAATTTCACTTAATCCTCCGATCCATTATACTCATTTTACAGATGAGGAAACAGAAGCTCACGGATAAATAACTTGTGTAAGGCTAAGAAAAAGGAGCTGTCAGACTTCATAGTCCCTGCTTTTCACCTGTTTGTACCTCTTAACCACCACAAGTACCTTGAAACAGTAAAGCATTGTGTTTGTGTGAGACATTTGTATAGGGCGACCAACCTTATCCAGGTTTACCTGAGACTGAGAAGGTTCCTGGGATATTAGACTTTTAGTGCCCAAACAAGGAAAGTCCCAGGCAAACCAAGATGAGTTTGTCAACTTAGGTTTGCATTGAGACACCGTCCAGAGCTGGCCACTGAAGCTGCATTTTCCTTGGCTTCTGGGTCTCTTAGGCGTCACCTTGTGGCTAGAGTTCCTTTATCTAGCATTTGAGGACTTGTTTCAGTTCAGCAGGCAGAGGAGGAGTTTGGGGCAGGGAGTTAGGGATTCACTTGGCATCTGAATGATAAATGGAGGCACAGAGCCTGGGTCACTATCTGAAAACCCAGCACCAGGTTCCTAGGAGGCCACGCCCTCAACCCCCGCCCCCCCCCCCCCCCCCCAAAACACAGGATGTCTACCTGGGAGCTGTGGAATTACAGTAAAGCTCACAAGAGCTAAAGCCAAATCCTACATTCAAATCCTAGCTCATCACTTGCAGTATATTTTTCTGGGCCTGTTTACTCCTAAAAGGATAGTAATCCCTGTCCACTGAGTGGGCTCTGAGAGGCAAACGGAATGTGTGTGAAATACCTAACATGGGGGTCTATACATAATACTGCTCAACACTTAAGTTTCCTTCCTCCTCTTTCCCGGCTTGTGATTCTTACCAGAGTCCTGTCACCTGTCACGTCTGTCACATACAGCCTCCTCCCATTACCACTTACAGCCCTAGGGATCTTCCTTTGAGAGCCCTGACCTAGTGGCCTTGGCCCACCCACCCAGCTGCCCTTCATGTCAGTCACTTGCCCTGCAAGCAGAGAAGGGATGACATCAGCCTTCCTCCCTCCCCCCAGATGAAGCCTCTGAACTGTTTTGAGCCATAAATATTTTAGCTGGGCCTTTCTCTGGCTGTTGCCAGGGTGATGGGCTCTCAGGGGACTGGGGTGGGAGTGTGGAGGCAGGGCTGGCAGCCTGGGGCCTCGAAGCGGAGCTGGCCCTGGAGGGGCGGGTATGAAGTCTGGCCAAGAGCCAGTGCTTGCTACAGCAGTTCTGAAGGCTATGGCTCTGTCTGCCTGCCTTCCCTTTCCTGGGCCCCTCCAAGCTGCTCCTACTGCTTCCAGGCCCAGCTCTGCCCTTGAGAGCTACATGATCTTGAGTAAATTGCTAAGGGTCTCTGAGCCTTCGTTTTAACATCCGTAACAGAAAAGTCCTTGCTTAACTCTCTGCAGGTTAAGTGGAGAAGACAAAAGGAGGTTTTATGAAAATCCTATGAAATATGAGGTTAGTTGTGATTGGAGAAGCTAGGCCTCTCTTGATAGACCTTAACAGCTGGAGTCCCAGAGCAGTGTGGATGCCACTCTGAAGACTGTTAGGGCAGGGGCGCCTGGGGGGCTCAGTCGGTTGAGCATCTGACTTCGGCTCAGGTCATGATCTCCGGTTCGTGAGTTCAAGCCCCGCGTCCAGCTCTGTGCTGACAGCTTGAAGCCTGGAGCCTGCTTCGGATTCTGTGTCTCCCTCTCTCCCTGCCCCTAACCCACTCGCATTCTGTCTCTGTCTCTGTCAAAAAGAAATAAACATTAAAGGCTGTCAGGGCACTGCCTCTCCTCTGCTTCTTCACACTGCAGCTCCAGCTCCTTTTCTAAGGTTCCCAGGTCTAGCTGGGCTACCTGGCCTGCACGAGGTGTTCTAAGAAGGAGTTGGGCCCAGTGACTTAGGAGGAAAGTTGGTGAAAGCCTTTTTTTGTTTGAGATATAGATGCTCAGACCCCCAGATGAGATTAGGCCCTCATCCTCTACCCCCCCGCTTACATCTGGCCAGCTGCTGAACTCTAGGTTGTGGATCGATCTTGTGATTGGTCTAAAGAAGAAAAGAGCCAGAGAGGGGGCACCTAGATCCATGGCCCATTCATACCATTAAGCAGCTCTGGATAGGGTGCAGGATTCCACATGCCCTGCCCAACGGGCCCCACCACAATTTTCCTGTGGAGTCCGGGGCTCTGATTCCTTTGTGCCAAGCTCCCCCTGGTGGTTAATAGGTGCATTGCAGTGAAATAAGCTCTCAGTAGGCTAAATTGCAAGCCACCTGAGAGGTGGAATAGTTTGCTTTATACCAAGGAGAGAAGAATTCCTTTGCCCCACTCGTAATGACAATCGTTCCATTCCTTATATAGGATATCTCCCCTACATGTTTGCTTATGTCATTAATCATCACAACAATTCAATGACAGGAATCATCCTAATTTTACAGAAGAAACAGGCTTAGAAAAATATAATCAAGTCCAAACTCTTCACTGTATGTAGTTTTCAAGAACCTAACCTATTTTTCCACCTCCATCTTCAGTTAGTCCCAAGCTGAAATGGACTTGCTCTTCTGGAACATAGCTTACCTCTGGGCCTTTGCTCGTGCTGTTCTCTGTATCACATTGCACGCCCCACCCCCCTCCAAGTGCATTACCTCCCAAAACCCTATTCATTTTTGAAAACCTAAACAAGAAATACAGTATTGTTGGGAGCCTGGTGGCTCAGCCCGTTGAGCATCTGACTCTTAATTTCAGCTCAGGTCATGATCGCAGGGTCATGGGATCAAGTTCTGCATCAGGCTCTGTGCTGAGCATGGAGCCTGCTTGAGATTCTCTCTCTCTCTCTCTCTCTCTCTCTCTCTCTCTCCCTCTCCCTCTCCCTCCCTCCCTCCCTCCCTCTGCCCCTCTCCTCTTCCCTACGCATGCTCTGTCTCTAAAATAATTTTTAAAAGAAATGCAGTATTTTCTAAAGCTTGCATTTATTATCTTTGTAATACTATAAGACATGGGAAAGCAAATGTCTGGATGAGTACAGGTGCATGAGTAGCCCTGAGATGTGGAATGTTCGATGGAGAGACTAATATATACATGGAAGTAAGAGTGGCTCAGGAAATTAGAAGAACACGAAGACACATGGATTCTCTTGTGGAGCTTGTAATAAAAATCAGATGTAAGTATTCTTGCTGGCAGAAGAGAGAGCAAGTTCCTGGGAAACTGGGAGAGCTACAGGTGATATTTCTTCAAAGTCTTCAATCAAATTCACATTACTTTTCTTTGTACTTCATAATAGATCCGTGTTCTAATAATAGTAACTAATACTTAAATAGCACGTACTGTGCACCACGCATTGTTCTAAGTACTTTACACAGACTAATCTTCATTATAATCTCAGAAGATAGGTACTAAGACTACCCTCATTTTTACACTGAAAAAACTGAGGCACAGAGAGGTCAAGTAACTTCCTAAGGTCATGCAGCTAATAAGTGGTGGAGCCGGGATTTGATTCTAAACTACAGCAGAGAAGGTGCTCGGAATAACTACACTTTAATATTGAAAACACTGCCTCACGTTTCCATGAATAAAACGGATACTCCAGAAAGCAGTATTGTGTTTTGTCCTGTGGTTGCACACCCCCACTGGGTACCACTAGAGGTCTGCATAGTCCAGGTAGAAAACTACTGATCCAGAGGACAGAATCGCCAGCCATGGCCCCAAAATAACGTGACCAAGGAAGAGATCCCAACTCTAGAGACTCAATGACACAGGACTGGCCTGGAGCCAGTGACATTTCCTCAAGAACCGAGACTCCTGGAGGAGCCAATAGAGAACAAGTTATTAGGAAATGAAGATGCAAAGAAGGGAAGCAAGGGCTTCAGGGTCACAAAACAGCTGGGACACGTGGCCACAGATCTGGAAAACAAGAACCTAAGCAACATCCTGCCATCTTACGATTCTTTCCCCCGGGGATCCTATAGGAGGCAGATGTGAAAAGACTAGGACCCTAGATGTTTCTGCTAGATGCTGGGATCGAAGTGTACGTTGTTCTGGATTATTTCAGTTGCAGTTGTCAGACCCCAAACACAAACTGGCTTTTTATAATAGAAAAGTCCATAAAGGATTCAGATATGGCTGGACCCAGGGGTTCAAATGATGCTATCAAGACAGTGTCAACTGATTTTTTTTACTTTTCTGTGTTTCCTTCATTGCCTGAGTTCTCCCTCCCTAAAAGGTGGCAACGTAGCCACCAGAAGCTCCAAGTTCATATCCTATTTGCTTTGACATCCCTGGGGGGCAGGGGAAGGAAGTATTTCCCAGTTGTTCTAGCAAAAGTCCTAGGATAGCATCTCATTTGGCCTGAGTAGAGTCAGGAATCACCCCTGCTCCAAAATTGGTCACTGTAGCCTGGAGTGGCAGGATGGAATGCTTTGATTCACCAGGCAGGGTTATCTGCCCACACTGAACCTGCAGAGTAAGGCAGCCCCACCAGACCACATGGACTGAGAGAGTGGGAGGGAGGGTCGTTTCGCAAGGGAAAATCAAAGTGTTTTAAACAGAAGGAGAAAGGATGTTGGGCAGGCAAAATCAACAGACAACTGATACAAGGTGGGCAGGAGACACGGGTAATGGGTTGCATGCAGAGCAGCCCATTTGAATGGCCTTCCCCTCTTACACTGGGTTACTGGGTCGTACGAATGCCCTCAAATCAATTAAGCAAACATTTCCTGAGCATTTGCCACGTACAAGGTCCAGCGCCCTTCCACGTAATAGACGGATAGCAAGACCTGCCCCTGCCACCAGCCCCAGTAAGGCAATTACTGTTACGCTTCCTCCCATAGGAGCATAACAGACAAACTCTTACTCGTCTCTCAGAAACCAGCTCTGATGTCATCTTTCAAGAAGCCTTCTCTTGACTACCTCCCCTGTCAGACTCAGTCACCTTCCCTCCACCTCTGAACTTGGTACATACTGCTATTGTTATCACACTGTGCCATAATATATTGATTCTTCTGTCTTTCCCAAGGATGAGCGGCACTTCTGTATCCCTAGTGCCCACCGTATAATAGATGTTCAAAAACATTTTTTGACCTGAGTTAAAATGAGTTCCCAGGAATGGCTCAGCTTCAGTCTTTTATGGACCATTCCTGAAACCACTTAGCTTCCCTTCCCAACTGGCTTTCCTTTTATTTATTTATTTTTAACGTTTTTATTTATTTTTGAGACAGAGAGAGACAGAGCATGAATGGGGGAGGGGCAGAGAGAGCGGGAGACACAGAATCAGAAGCAGGCTCCAGGCTCTGAGCCATCAGCCCAGAGCCCGACGCGGGGCTCGAACTCACAGACTGTGAGATCGTGACCTGAGCCGAAGTCGGATGCTTAACCGACTGAACCACCCAGGCGCCCCGCGGCTTTCCTTTTAAGAACCAGTTTGCTACTACCTGAATTCAACTGAACTGATACACATTTGAATGCCTATCAGGTGGGAGGTAGTTTAGGCTTTGGCAGTTCAGAAATTAACAAGATACATTTCAAACTCAGAACTCTAAAGAGATCAGAACCAGCTCTACTATCAGAATTTCTTTGGCCGAAGCAAGAAATCTCACTGATTCCTACTCTACTTTGTGAGTTGGTCATTCTCCCTCTCTTGGCCTCTTTTCCCCCAGATGGGAAGGCCTGACTTGGTGTAAAATTTGTAATTTAATAGATATCTATGAGTTGAATTAAACCACGTTTCCATTTTGCCTAGACTAAAACCCTTGGAGCAATAGGGGGCGCCTGAGTGTCTCAGTCACCAACTTCTGCTCAGGTTATGATCTCCTGGTTCGTGTGCTGACAGCTCAGAGCTTGGAGCCTGCTTCGGATTCTCTGTCTCCCTCTCTCTCTCTGCCCCTCCCCCCCGTCTCGAAAATAAATAAACACTAAAATAAATCAGTAAAAATGTTGGAGTAATACTTGATCTTCTCTTTCTTCCACACACCTATCCAATCTGTCCACAAATCCTGCTCACTTTACCGTCAAATCCAGAATCCAACATGTCTCACTCCCTCACTCAATCTGGTACATTCCATCAACATCTCTTGCTAATATCATTGCCCTATCTCTATCTGTTCTCCCTGCTTCCACCCTTGTGCCCCTACAGTCTATTCTCACACAGCAGCCAGAGTGATTCTTTAAAAATGTAAGTTCAGAGTTGCCTGGGTGGCTCAGTTGGTTGAGGGTCTGACTTCGGCTCGGGTCATGATCTCATGGTTCGTGGGTTCGAGCCCCATGTCGGGCTCTGTGCTGACAGCTCAGAGCCTGGAGCCTGCTTCAGATTCTGTGTCTCCCTCTCTCTCTGCCCCAACCCTGCTCATACTCTGTCTCTCTCAAAAATAAATAAACATTAAAAAAAAAATTTTTTAATGTAAGTTCAGAGGAGCCTGGGTGGCTCAGTCAGTTAAGCATCCGACACTCAATTTCAGCTCAATTCATCCACGATCTCACCGTTCTTGAGATCAAGTCCTGTGTGGGGCTCTGTGCTGACAGCACGGAGCCTGGTTGGGATTCGCTCTCTTCCTCTCTCTCTGCTTCTCCCCTCCACGTGCACACACGCACCCTCATGCTCTCTCTCAAAATAAACTTAAAAAACAAAATGTAAGTTCAAACCCTCCATCTTCCCCATCCCATTCAGAGTAAGTAGGAGCCCTATAGTGTCCACCCCTTCTCACATCCCACTCTCATGTCTATTTCAGCCAAGCCAAACTGACCTTGCCATTTCTTAAGTTAAAAAAAAAAAAATTTAATTTATTTTTGAGACAGAGAGAGACAGAGTGTGAGCAGGGGAGGGGCAGAAAGGGAGACAGAATCCAAAGCAGGCTCCAGGCTCTGAGCTGTCAGCACAGAGCCCGATGCAGGGCTCAAACCCACAGACTGTGAGATCACGATCTGAACCGAAGCCAGATGCTCAACCAACTGAGCCACCCAGGTGCCCCTGACCTTGCCGCTTCTTAAACACATTAGCTGGGTTCATACCTGATTTTTTTTTTTCCCCTCTGCCCAGCCCAGAACACCCGTTTTCTCTGGATGTCTACATGACTCACTCATTTCCTTCAAGTGTTTGGTCAAAAGTCACCTTCACAGTGAAGCCTACTCTGACTGTCCTGTTTAAAATTGCAACCTCCCATACCCCTCTCCTGTTTACCCCCACAATTATCCCCTCCTGATATACTACAGAATTTACTAATTTTATGTCCATCTCCTCCCAGTTAACTGTAAGTATGAATATCAAATATCTACTAATTCATTCAATTAATTGAATATTGATGTCTATTACGTGCCAAGCACTGTGCTAAGTCATGGAGCTACCAGGTGATTAAGACAGTTTACAGGTCTTGTGAGGGAAGAAATCATAACACTTGGTAACAGTACCTCATTTACTGAGTGTTTCCTGTGTTAAGTGCTTGCCATGCATCCTAATAATAATGATGGCTAACATTTTTAAAAACAGACCCTGTTCTGTGAGCGTTATCTCATTCAATCCTCACCAAGACCTATAAGGTGAATATTACGAGCCTCATTGTAAAGAGCAAGAAAAAAGATTTCAAGGCTCAGAATTGGCAGAAGCAGGATTTGAACTAAGGTGGTGGCAGGAGAAATATTTAGGATTTAGGGTCAGCAAAACTAAGTGAAAGAGTGGGTGTGGGGGGTCGAGGGAAACGACTCCCAGATTTTCGCTAGGGTGGACCAGAGAACAATAAGGCTAACGACAAATGAAAGCCCAATTTGGGACGCGTTGAATTTGAGCCGCCGGGGGGCCACTCAAGGATACAGTCCATCTCGCGCAGGAGCCGAGGGACGGTTCCGGTCCCCTCCCTCCGGCCTGAAGAGACGGTGGGAGAAGGCACGCAAGGGAAAAGCAGGAGGTGACTTCCCTCCCTCTGGGGTCTCCCGAGCAGCAGCTGCTGCAAGGGCGTAGGGGGCCTGGAGACAAAGAGAGCGCGCAGGCACCGCCTTTGTCCGCGCGGCCCCTTTAAGAAGCGCGTTCCCAGCTTCCAGCCCGCCTTGTATGCAAATTTGGCGGCCAGGCGGGAGCGCGCGACTGATACCCGGGGACTGGGCTGCGGCGGTTAGTCCTCTCCCGGCCGCCGTCGCCTCCGACATATTGCCCGCAGGAGCTGCGGCGGCGGAGCGGAGAGCGCCGGGGGGAGGAGATGGGTGAGCGGAGCGGGTCCGGCTCGGCCGGGGAACGGGCAGACGTGGGGGTCGGGATGGCCAAGCTGCTGATTGCTCCCCCACGCGGACAAGATCCCGGCGAGGGAAGGGGGAGGGGATGCGGGGCACAGAGGGGCCCCGCCCCCTCCTGTCGCTTTGCAGGGTGGGGCCTCGGTTATAGGGGCGGGGCATTGGCGCGGTAGGCGGGGCTTCTAAAAGGGAGAGGGCCCGTGGGGGCTTGGGCTTTGGTGAAGACCCGCTCACCTGGGTTAGAAGCGGGGACGGGGCGTAGCGGTAGGCGGGGCCTTACTGCTGGGGCGGAGCTCCTGGGTTGTAGGCGTTTGTTCGGGGGCGAACTTTCTGGGTTTTCGGGCTTTGCACGAGGGGCGGCGGGGCGAGAAGACCTTCCGGACCTAGGGAGCCCATTCTGGAGCCGCGCTTCTGGGCAAAGAGAGCTTTTATTGGCTTGTGGGCGCGTGTTCTGGGCTGACAACTGTGTGTAGGCGGGGCTTCTGGGCCTAGGGGCTTTACGTGGGTGTAGAGCTTCTAAAGAGAGGAGAGTGGGTGTGGGCAGAGCTTTTGGACTGAAGGTGCTTACGTGGGATGTTTTAAGCCAGGTGTAATAGTGTATGAACAAAGCTTCTGGGTTGGAGCCTGACTGGGGGCAGAGCTGAACAAGTACTTTTTGGAGACACGTGTGAGAAAACCTTCTGAGCTGGGAAGCTAGGCGAGTGCAGGCTCTGTTGCCATGAGGTGGTTTGAACAGGGATGTAATTTTGATTAGGACTGGGGTGGTGCTTAGGACCTTTGTGCAGGGCTTTTGTGCAGGATGGTGCCTGGGAGTTTGGGCTACACTGACAAGCTTAGAGAAATAGGGTTTGGGTCCACAACCACAGCATTCTCCCAGAACCCACATCCTTGACCCTGTGCTCAGGTCCTGGTCCTGACCATGAAACCCCAGGATGCCTACTGAGCTGGATCTTGGGCTCTTGAGAAAAAGACCTCAAGGGTGCCCAGAATCATAAGCCTAGAGAGGCTTGTAGTATCTGAACAGGACAGCGTACGCCAGAGCTAAGAGCTCAAGCCTCAGACCCACCAATTACCCGTGACACAGTGTAAACTCAGTTTCCTAATCTGTGGGAAACCTATTTTGCTGGGTTCAGCCACTCATCAAGACAGACTTATAGAGCACTTAACTTTATGCTGGGCTCTGTGGTAGGGGGAGGGGATACACAGTGAAAACGACAGCTAAAGTTAATGACCTCACTGACTTCCTGCTCTAGTGAGAAAGACGATACATATGTTAACAAGTGAGTAAGATAAATTCTAAGACTGAATTGTGAAAAAAGTAGAAATAAGAGGGTTATGGGGGCAGATGCTTAAAAAATGGCAGTCAGGGGAGGGCTCTCCAGACATACAGCAAGGATAAGAGGTAGCAACAAGTTTGATTTGCTTAAGGAGAGAAAGGACAGGATGGCTGAAGCTTGGAGGCCAGGCAGGGAATGGGAGATGAGGTTGAAGCCGTAGGCAGGGGCCAGATCAGAGGTCTCTGTGATTGAATGATAAAACGAGACACCAGGTAACTGGTAGCCAGTATCATTGCTGTTATCCTTGATATATGCCCTCCGGCTTGAGGATCTATTTTATGTTGAGTCCCACAGGAGGACGAAGAGGTCCCAACAGGACATCCTACTGTCGAAATCCACTGTGTGAGCCAGGATCGTCAGGGGGCTCTGGTGGGGGCCATACTTCCAGCGCATCAGTCACCAGTGTCCGCTCCCGCACCAGGTAAACCACCTCTGTGTCTTGCCCCTCACTGTGGGCTCACAGGGGCAGTATGAACAAAGCTCTCTCTCACTGGGCTCTAGGATGTGATACCCCAGATCCCAGACGGGGGCTTAGAGTGCAGTGAGCAGCAAAAGACCCAGAGTGGTGGTCACTTGGGCAGATGCAGAGGGACATAGTATAGTAAGCCCAGTTACAGGATTCCACTTACATTTCTGCTCCTGATTTTCTGGTGGCTTCAGCAAGTTGTCTCCGTTCATTGGGCCTCCTTTTCCTCATCTGTAAAATGGATCTAATAATTCTTTCCTTCCTGGGGAATGTTGGAAAGCCTGAATAAGATTAGGGATAGGAAAAGTGTCTGTCGGCTCCTTTGTCTGACAGGCAGGATTAGGACTCCGTGTTTGCCTTGTGCTGCTTTTCTGACCCAACCTCACCATCCTTTGCCCCAGAAGCCCTTCTTGGTGGGGTTCGCAGGACAGCTCCTGATGTTTTTTCCCTCCCCACCTCCCAGGAGCAGTTCTGGGACGGGCCTCTCCAGCCCCCCTCTGGCCACCCAGACGGTCGTGCCCCTACAGCACTGCAAGATCCCCGAGCTGCCAGTCCAGGCCAGCATTCTGTTTGAGTTGCAGCTCTTCTTCTGCCAGCTCATAGCCCTCTTCGTCCACTACATCAACATCTACAAGACAGTGTGGTGGTATCCGCCTTCCCACCCGCCATCCCACACCTCCCTGGTAGGTGCCCAGCCAGGACCAGCTCTGTGTGTGTGTGTGTGTGTGTGTGTGTGTGTGTGTGTGTGTGTATGACGTTTGGCTTCAGTTTAACACAGCTTACCGAGTGCCCTGTACATTTGGCCTCATGCCGGCCATAGAACATGTAGAAGGAACAGAAAATGAATGATTCCTGAACACTCACCCGAATTGCTCAGTACTGCATTAGGCGGTTCAAAGGTAGTGGAGATAAATTGGATAGATTTTGCCTAAAGGAAGGCAGAATCTTAAGTCCTGTGGGGGAGAAGAGCCACAGGCATACCTGAGTATTTTAAGGAGTGGAAAGATCTCCGTGTAGAAAGAGAGGTTCAGGGACTGGAGCATGGGTGATCAGAGCAACAGGGCTCACACACCACTCTCTTATCTCCAGGGACTGTCCCACTTCCCTCCTCTGGGTCCTGTTCTGCTCCTCTAGGTAATTTCCTGGCCTGACTCAGCTAGAGACTTGTGAAGGTCGGAGAGTGGGGATAGTCCCTGTGGAAAGGACCGGGCAGGGGGAGGTGGGTTTGAAAAAAGCCCGTATATGGGCAGGGGGCCCACGTGACCCCCAGCCTCTGCCCCCTGACAGAATTTCCACCTGATCGACTTCAACTTGCTGATGGTGACCACCATCGTTCTGGGCCGCCGCTTCATTGGGTCCATCGTGAAGGAGGTGATTGGGTCCTAGAGGATGACCGGGGACTTGGGGACTCGCCTTTCCCCTGGGGGTACCAAGGAAACACGCCTAGCCCTTCAAGCCCAAGGCATTTTCCTTGGGGCTCCCTTTGAACTTGGTTGAAGAACATTACTCACATCCCGTTACTCTTGGAGTTTCCTGGGCGCCAAGGAAGAGCATTCACCTTGCCAGGTTCTGTCCGGCCTGCTGCCCCATGGTTCCCTGGGTGGGATCACAGGTCACGCTGGGTGGGATTTGGGCACTGTCCCCGTGGCCTATCCAAGGCCCCATCCTGTCCTATCTCGCCCTGACCCAGGCTTCTCAGAGGGGGAAGGTCTCCCTCTTTCGCTCCATCCTGCTGTTCCTCACCCGCTTCACCGTTCTCACGGCAACAGGCTGGAGTCTGTGCCGCTCCCTCATCCACCTCTTCAGGACCTACTCCTTCCTGAACCTCCTGTTCCTCTGCTATCCGTGAGTACCCCTCACTCCACCCCTCACTGCCTAGCACCTGGCTCCTGACCTCTGCCCTGAGTGTGGCTGGGTCAGCAGGCCCCCATACCTGGAAGACTCATGGCAGGGCAGCAGCAATATCCTCTCACGTTGTCTGAGAACATCCCCCTGAGACTAAGGTGATTAGTTTTTTGCAGGAGCAGAAACTGAGACAGCAGGCCTAATTTACCCAAGGTGCCACCAAGGGGGAGGTCAGAATGGGACTCAGATCTGAGTGTATATGCCAAAGGAACAGTTCCTGATAGGGGTGCATGGGCTTTGTCTCCCTCTCTCTTTCTTCTCTCTCTGGTTCTTTCTCTTTCTCTGTCTTTTTTTGTATGTTAATGTTTATGTAATCTCTCGGTGCCTCCCCCAGGTCTGTGTGCATGCGAGCACCTGCGTGTGTGCATGTCTCTCTGTGTGGGTGTCTATGCATGAAGTGTGTGTGCATATCTACACGTCTATGCGTGTATGTCAGTCTTTGTGTTTGTTTTGCTCACTCACTCCATCTCACCAGAGCCCAGATTATTGAGGACGGAAAGACAGTGTCTGGAAAGAGCCCAGGACTTCCCCCTTCTGACCTAGAACCGGGGAGAGCTTTGGCAAGATGTCCACGCTGGCTGTTCTTGGGGCAGGCTCCTGGCTGCCTGGGCATTTACAATCATTTCCCAACCCTGGGCTTTCTGGTTTATGAACTTCCTCAGGCTGGGCCATTTCTGTGTCCCGGGAAGCTTCAGAGCTGGATACTCCTCCCTCTGTACCTTGCATGACCAAAAGGGCACTGTCATGGGAGGAGCCCATCACACTTGTTTCAGTTATAACTAGTGTTTAATTATAAGAGTGACACATGTGTCATATAAAAACATTAAACTTTACAGAAGCTTTTAATGTAGAAAATGAAAGTCCTATAGAACACCAGTCCTCCAGAAAACCATTATTTGCAGCATATCCTTCCAAATTTTTCTGTCCGAGCATACACACGTATACTTTTTTTTTTTTTAACAAAAAAGGAATTAAACTATGCATGATATTGTACAATTTACTGCATTTTTTTGCATCATCATATAACTTGGGTATTTTTCCATGGCGATGCATACAGGTTTGCCTCATTTTTTTAAATAGCCTATGGTATTCCATTGTGTAGATGTTTCACAGTTGTACTTGTCTTCTATTGGTGCCCTTTTGAGGTGTTCCTAGCTTTCCCTATTGGAGACCGTGAGGTAGGGAACATTCTTTTGCATACATCTTTGCCCACTTGTCCAATATTTCTGTCAACAGGTTCCCAGAAGTAGAATGACTGTACTGAAAGGTGCAGTACATTTTTGATAGATGATAACAAATGGTTAGAGCCGTCAATAGTCGCCTTAATTTTCTCACTTTCTGGTTGCTATCCAGTGAATCCATTCTCTTTGGGGACAGGTATCATTTAGTATTCATACTTTGCCTTTTTTTTTTTTTTATTATTTAACGTTTAAATTTTTATTAACATAAGACATACATAGCCTAACATCAGTCCAGTAGTGCTAAAAAGCTTATGATGAACAACAGCCTCCAACCCCACTTTTTCGCTTTTTATTTATTTATTTTTTAAGTGTATTCATTTTGAGAGAATGAGCACGAGCAGAAGAGGGGCAGAGAAAGAGGGAGAGAGAGAATCCCAAGCAGGCTGTGCACTGTCAGCACCGAGCCCGATGCGGGGCTTGAACTCCTGTACCATGAGATCATGAGTTGATCTGAAATCAAGAGTCAGACACGTTTAACTGACTGAGCCCCCCAGGCGCCCTACTTACTAGCTTTTTAGTCCCACTTCTCCAAAGCGATCTCTCTCACTGTTTCTGACTTTCAGTGTTTTTTGAGTTACCTCCATAATTCTAGTATCTTTATTCCTTTCAAAAAGGAGTTACCTCCATAATTCTAGTATCTTTATTCCTTTCAAAAATTTATCATTGATTTTATAGCTGGATAATAGGTTTACATAGTTAAAATTCAAAATGTATAAATATGTGTAAAAATGTATAAAGAACATAGAATGAAGAGGTCTCTCTTTGGCTCCTGTCTCTTAGCTACCCAGTTTCCCTTCCAAGAGGTAACCACCACCATTTCTGGTTTCTTGTATATCCTGGAAATAAATGTTTTATGCATATACAAGCACACACAAATACATACATTGATTCCCTTCAATGACAGGTGAAGATTTACTTAATTCACCCTTCCATCCATACTATTCCCAGTATTTGATAACTTATTATTTTTATTTTTCTATTGATTATCTTTTCCAATAATATCACCATGCCTGTATTTTTTATCTCATCAACAATAGTATCTTAATCCCTTTAATGTAGACAATAATGTTAGGAACTCTACCCTTCCACTTTTCCTCCCCTCTTCCTCCTCTCACTTCCTGGCAGCTATACTCTTATGTTGTTAAGCTTGACATTCACATTCTCCTATATAACCACATTTAAGTCTTCCATTCTTTGTTTAAGATTAATTCTAAAAGCTAGAAAGCAATAAGTAGCCTTGATGTTATTATGAATATGAAAATACCGTTCACTTCAGGACCAAGTAGTGTGCATAGATAACGTTCCTTCTCTGTGGTTACTGAGTTATAATCTTGGACCTCTTAAAAAAGAAAGTTCTTCATGTCAAAGTCAAATGGTTTCTCTTTTCTTACATTCCATCAATTGCTTAAAATCATGCCACATTTTAGTTTGCTTCGTATTTAGATTGTAACTGTCTAATACAGGCTCTTTTTTTTTCCTTGGAGTTCTAATTGCCTTTCTTTTTTCTTGTTGACAAAAGAGTGATGGGCCTTCAACATATCCTCAAGTTTATCCAGCCTCTCAATCATGCTACCTGTTGCCTGGAGTCCATTTTTCCCCCTAAAGACATCCTTCCTGGAGCCTTCCATCCTCCTGCTCCAGTCTGGAGTGGTTGCTCTTTAGGCCTGCTGTACAGCTCTCAGCCTGGGACTTCCCTTCGCTGCCCTCCTGGGTTGGATCCACTGTTTCCTGGATCCCATGTCTTCTTTCTTGGTTTTCTCCCTTATTTTGCTGGAGTGCGTTATCAGGTAATTTCCTTAACAATGGGTGTGGGAGGTATATACATTTAGAGGCCTTGCATGTCTAAAAATGTCTTTATTCTGCCTTCATACTTGGTTGATGGTTCAGCTAAATGTAGATTTCTAAGTTCAAATTCATATTCTCCCAGAAGTCTGAAGATATTATTCCATTGTGTCTAGCATCCAGTGAGAAGTCTGATGCCAGTTTGATTCCAGTTACTTTGTAGATGACTTGTTTTTTCCTTTCTAAAAGCTTTTAGAGGTAGCCTGTTTGTCTTTTGATTAGTTGAAATTTTATAAGGAGGTGTCTGGTGTGGGACTTCGTCAGTCATCGTATCTGTACTCTAGGACTTTTTAACCTGGAGATTTGGCTATTTCTTCAGATCAGGGAAATTTTCTCCTATTATTTCTTTGATAATATCTTCCCTTCCATTTTTTCTATTCTGTCTAGGACTTCTGTTCTTAAGGTGGTAGACCTCATAGAGTGATCATCTGTTTCTCTTATATTTTCCCTCATATTTTTCATCGCTCTCCCTTTCTCCACCCCCCCATCCCCGTCTTTCTTCCCCTCTGTCTCTCTCCCCCCTCTTTCTCCTCTCTCTCTTTTTTTACTTTGCCTTTAGGGAGATTTTCTCAACTTTATCTTCCAGCTTTTTTACTGAGTTTTTCAGCAGTCAAATTTTTTATCTCTCAGACCTCTTTCTTGTTTTCTGATTGTCCTTTTCTCATAGCATTCTGTTCTTGTTTTAAAAATCTCTCATGTTCCCTCAATTTTGTCTTTCCACTGGGGTCAATCTTTCGTTTCCTGCTGCTAGGCTTCTAAGCATCGTTAGTTTCTTCAGTTGTCTCTTTACACTTACAAATGAAGGACTGAGTAGGTTGGAGCACACTTCCTCTCCCTCTGCCATTGTATATATGAGTGGGAGCTTTGGCCAGGGATTCTAACTATAAGAGCAGGACACAACAGACTGGCAGACTTTGCTTTAGGATAAGTGAGTTGTGCGCCCCCATAGGCCAGAAACCAGGGTGAGGGGGTTACCCTAGGATGCCCCCATTAGAGATATCAGTTCTCCCCAGGGTAGTTTATTCACATTCTTTACAGAAGAATCTTTCAGGGTAGATTGTGTGAGGTGAATAAGGGAATAAATGGACTGACTCTTATAAATAAATACAGATCTTTGTTTAATCCCATTTGTTCAGTCCTGCTGCTCACTTCTACCCTTTATCAGATGTGTCTGCTTCAAGCCAGAGTCTCTCTTGGGTCACTGGGCAGATAAGCTCCTACCCCCAGTACAGCCCTCGCAGCATATTCTAGACCTACGCCATCCAGTTGAGCAGCTTCTAGCTACCTGTTATTATTGAACATTGGAGAGAAGTTCGTTTGAATTGAAATGTGTTGTTGTAAGTGTGAAGTACACGTCAGATTCTGAAGGCTTAGTACAAAAAAAGAAAGTAAGTAAAGATCTCATTGGTAAATGATGCCATGTTGAAATGATAATGTGTGGCATATATTGGGTTAAGCAGAGCATTCACATTAATTTCATTTTTTTTCAAAGTGGCTACCAGAAAATTTCAAATTACATACGTAATTCTCATTATATTTCTGTTGGACAGCGTCGCTCTGTTGATGGCTTCCTTCCTCCTCTGCCAACATGTTTCCCGCTGCTTTCTAAATTTGTCAAAATCGCTTGTGAACCAGTAACCCCACTCCCATTCTTTTTGCTGATATGAATTTATTACCTACTTTTATACGGTCACGTCTTGAGTGGAGAAGGTGAGAGGGAATCTGCCATCTTGCAGTGAAGCTGCTTCTAACCTGTGACCCGCGGAGCAGTCACTTGCTGTTGCCAAATAACGTAATTGTATCTGCAGTCCTCCTTAGAGGCAAAACCAGGAAGATTCTTGAGTACTTGCCCTTAAATTTGAGTCGGAATCCCTCGTATCACCCTGATCCCACCGGTGCTCCACTCCTTCGTTCCCACAGGGTATCCTGAAGAATATTTTGGGAGTCCCATTACAGTCTTCTTTTCTGTCCCACAGAATCCCTGGTCTCTCTTTTCTAAGCAAAATTTTACGGATCTTCTGCTTTGGGTCAAACACCATGCTGGGTGTTGTTACAAGGTTTGAAAGAGGGTATTTATGAAAACACTAGGTGTAATACCTGAGTGTAGAGGATCAGTACAAGCTATGTAATTTAAAGCAAATTAAGGAAACGGAGGCTCATAGAGATGAAATGACTTGCCCTAAATCAGAGTGCTAGTCAATAGCAGAGCTGGGATTTTAATCCTGGCCTGTTTGACCCTAACAGTTATGCTGCTGACCACAGTTCTCAAAGTAATCTTACTTAACCTTATACCAGGGAGAATGGTAGCATCCCCATTTTATAGACCAGAAAGCAAAAACCCAAAAAGGCCAACTGCTTACCCAAGGATACTCATGTATTCCTTCTTGGAACATCAGGGAAAAGGAAGAAAAACGCTACTCTGGGGAAGAAAATGTAGCATTCTCATTGGCCCTAACTCGTAGGGGCAGCCCAGGGACCTTTCTGGGGCTGTGTCTGAGGACCTGGGGAAATTGACAAGCCCCAAGCTGAAAAAAGGAACGCCTCGAAATAGCACCTACTACACTGTTCCATGGACACGTGCTAGGCTAACTTAGCTACTTTTCTCCCCCTACATATTTATTTATACTTAAAGTAATCTCTATGCCCAATGTGGTACTTGAACTCACAACCCCAAGATCAGGAGCTGCATGCTTTACCAACTGAGCCAGCCAGGCACCCTGGCACTTAGCTACTTTCTATAATTATCTACTCTCCTGGCCTTTAGGTCTATCTAGTTCTCTTCTCAAAAGATACCAGCCATACACTCAAAATACCCCACACTGAGTAGCACCAACCCTAAGGGTACTACTCAGGGAAAGGGATTTGTACTGTTCAAGGGCCCATTTCAGTGCTTGGCACATAATAGGCACACGGTAAATACTGTCCCTGAACTGCTTTCCTCCACAAGCTGAAGAGCTGCCTTTAATGTATGCAGCCATAACAACTTAGACCTCTTGTGGTACCGCGTCCGTTTTTTGTTTTGTTTTGTTTTGTTTTGTTTTGTTTTGTTTTGTTTTGTTTTGTTTAAGTAAGCTCTGTGCTGAGTGCGGGGCTCGAACTCACATCCCTGAGATCAAGCGCTGCATGCTCCACCGACTGAGCCAGCCAGGCACCCCTTGTACCTTTTTTTTTAACTAATGAATTACTCTTAGTATTTGTTGATTATGCGTCTCGGTCTTTGGTACCAGACAGTTCTGGGTTTGAATCCCAGCTCTATTGCTTCCTTATCATTGGGTAAATTTTGGGAATCCGCTTCACTTCTCTGAGCCACAGCTTTCTCAAAAGGGTACAAAATAACCGTACCTAATGCATTGTGTTCTTAGGAGACACACAAGAAGAGAACGTGTGTGAGGCACTTAGTACAGTGTCTAGAGCATGGAGTGTGCCTAAGGAATGTGGGCTGTTAGGATCACTGTTGGTCAGCAATAGACTGTGAGGCAGGGCCTTGTCTCCTACTTCCTACTTTGTTCCCGACGCTCGGCACAATGCTTGGCCTGCACTCGATGCTAATACGTGTGTTGAATGTCTTACCGGAGGATGGCTGTACAGAAGGATGGATAAATTCTCTCCTCTGAGCAGCCGGGAGAGCTAAGGCCCAGGGAGGAAAGAAGATTCCCTCCGTGGGTAAAGATTGGGATTGTGGCCCATGGGCAGGCCTACCCTCACCACTGTCTTCCCCAGCAGGTTTGGGATGTACATTCCGTTCCTGCAGCTGAACTGTGACCTGCGCAAGACAAACCTCTTCAGCCACATGGCCTCTGTGGGTCCCCGGGAGGCCGTCAGTGGCCTGGCACGGAGCCGGGACTACCTGCTGACGCTGCGGGAGACGTGGAAGCAGCACACGCGACAGCTGTACGGCCCAGATGCCATGCCCACCCACGCCTGCTGCCTGTCCCCCAGCCTCATCCGCAGCGAGGTAGAATTCCTCAAGATGGACTTCAACTGGCGCATGAAGGAAGTGCTGGTCAGCTCCATGCTGAGTGCCTATTACGTGGCCTTTGTGCCTGTCTGGTTTGTGAAGGTACGTAGCTCAGCCCGTGGAGTGGGAGTGGGGGGGAGCTGCCCCGCAGGAGCCCTCCCCCTTGCGTAAATAACTGGACCGTTTTTGACAAGATTCCCATCTGTTCTCTTGAGGGCTAGAGTGACCGCTACCTCGATTTTAGAGTAGAGAGCACAAGGCTCCCTGAAAGGGAGTGGCCTGCGCAAGGTCACCCAGCCAATGATTGGGACATGATATTGCTGTTCATAATACTTGATTGATAACAAAAAGCAGTGATGTTGTATTTCACTGTGGCTGTTTTGGCACAGGCATGTCACAATGTCCAGCTTCATCAGTAAGTAGGAAAGCCAGGATTCATCCAGACCTGAATGACTCCAAAAGCCTGTGCCTTCTCTCTTGCTCGTCTGGCCTTCTGGGAAGGTACCTCCCCAGCTGACAGTAGGCTGGAAACATTTCTCCAGGGGTAGACTGCGCTGAATGATTTGAGGCTGAGAGGACATAATATTTCTTGAACACCTACAATGTGCTAGAGCTTTCAGGAGTGTGATAATCCCCCTAACGCCTCTCATAGGTGGTTGGTAGCTATTCTTATCCTCATTTAACAGATGAGGCAGCTAGAGCACAGAGAAGTGAAATGGTTTGCCCAGCATCACATAGTTAATAAAGCAGCAGAGTCAAGATTTGAACTGATGTCTGTTGGACCCCGGAGTCTATGCTCTGGCTCAGAGTCGTAGGCAGCGGGAGCAGTTTTTATGTAAGAGGAGCTTGTGGAGAACTGAGTAGTGGGCACAGGGTCTAAGCCCATGATTAAGCCTTCTTCGTTAGGTATTTGATCCTTGGTCTCAGGCCCCCACTGAGGGCTGTCCTGGTTTCCGAGGCAGACAGAATCAGGGAAGGGGGAGGGAGGGAGGCCATTATGGACATCCCAGGCCTTAACCCACCACCCCCTGCCCCCAGAACACGCATTATTATGACAAGCGCTGGTCCTGCGAGCTCTTCCTCCTGGTGTCCATCAGCACCTCAGTCATCCTCATGCAGCACCTGCTGCCTGCCAGCTACTGTGACCTACTGCACAAGGCCGCTGCCCACCTGGGCTGCTGGCAGAAGGTGGACCCAGCGCTGTGCTCCAACGTGCTGCAGCACCCGTGAGTCGCCCTGCCCTTCTCTGCCCAACCCCGGCCCTCCTGGTCAGTGTCTGGAGTTAGTCCCCTCCTCCGTCACCAACTCATTCATTCAGTCAGCAGGTGGTTGTTGAGCACATCTGGTGTGCTGGGCCTTGTGGCCAGAGGAGGGTATGGCAGGACCCAAGGCAGACATGTCCTCTGTCCTTAGGTAACTTGCAGTGTGCTGGAGATGCGAGGAGGCCAGGCAGTAAATTCACAGACTCGTTGACTTTCTCATTCGCTGACTGTTCTTTATTCAGCTCGTTGACCAATATGCTCTTGCATTCATTCATTGCTTCTCTCCTTCTGTCCCTTGCTCACTCATCCATTCAATCATTAGGTCACCTCCTTTCCAGCAGGCATTTACCTCTACCGAAGCCATAAACAGCCTGGTGCTATGTATTGGACAGAGGAGCTTAGACTTTGACCTACAGGCAGAGGGGGGCTGGGGGGGTTTTGAACAGTGAAGGAACCCATTCCATCTGTCTGGTCAGAGGATATGTGCTGTGTTAGCCCTGACCGTGGTTATGGTGAGCCCTGGCCAGGGAAGCAGAGCCACGGGGAGGAAATGACTGAGACAAGGTCCTTGAGGTGTTCACAGTCTGGTGGGGGTGACAGCCGTACACAAATCGTTAGGATGATGGGCCGAAAGAAGCCCAGCTGCAGGACGGCCCTGCAGAGGCAGAAGTCACCTGCTCAGGAGCCCTGAGGTGCTGGGCCGGCCTCCCCTCAGCCTGGCTCGTCCTTCATGGTGCCTTTACCGCAGTACTTTTCGCCCAGGTTACCCTAATTTTCCTGCCTGCTTTCCCCCAGTAGACCAGAAGCTCCTTGAGGCTGGGCCCACCTGAATCCTATCTGAGCCGTGGGCCGAGCACAAGGTGTGGCAGAGAAGAGGCCCCCAGACAGATTTGTAGGGGTAGGCCCACCAAGAAGCAGAGATGCAAAGGAAGGCCACAGAAGCCAAGCTTCCTGATGTTGGCTGTCAATGCTAGTTAGGGACCCTCCCAGTCTCTGTCCAGGTGGTCCAGGAAAGGGGATGAAGATTGCCAAATGGGCTCAAAGGGGGCTCGGCTTAGCCATAGCCTCTGAGGGGAGCGAGGAGTAGAAAGATAGAATATAGCTAAGGGGCACCTGGGGGGCTCAGTCAGTTGAGTGTCTGACTCTTGATTTTGGCTCAGGTCATGATCTCAGTGGGGTCATGGGATGGAACCCAGCATTGGGCTCCATGCAGACCGTGGAGTGTGCTTAAGATGCTCTTTCTCTCTGCCCCCTCCCCTGCTTATGTGTGTGCGCTCTCTCTCTCTCTCTCTCTCTCCCCCCCCCACTAATAAAAAAATAAAAAAATAAAATGAGAAAAATAAGAATATAGCTGAACATGAGGGAGGTACCTGTCTGTAGCTCACCGTGGTCCACAGAGAAGACCCAGGCTCCTGCACATGGCTTCCCAGCCGCTACACTGGGTCCTGCCAGCCTTTTCTGCCTCATCTCTTACCATGCCTCCACTCATACTCTGCCTTAGCCAGACCAAACTGCTTCAGATCCTCAAATTCTGTATGCATGTGTGTATCCAGGGTTTTGCATATGATGCTTGTTTTGCCTGGAACACCCTTTCCAATTCTTTTCCTGATTAATTCTTATGCATTCCTTAGCACTTTGCTTCCTCCAGGAACACTTTCCTCACCACCCAGGATGGGTTTGGCGCCCCTCCCCTGTGTTCCCACAACCCCATAATATCATGATCATTGCACCTAACACTCTGCTGTGTTTGCTTAGTTACTTGGCTGTTATTCCAGGAGTAAAGCTCCCGGTTGTCAGGGTCCTTGCCTGTCAAGTACTCAGCCATCTCACTCCCAGAGTGCCTGGCTTATAATAGGGCCACAGTAAATTTTTGTGGTTCATGTCTAGTCTTTTTATAAGGTAAAATTTACATATAGTGAAATGCATAGACCTTAAAGTGTATAATTCTTTGAGTTTTGATAGTCATATATACCCACATAGCCCACATCGAATCAAGATGTAGAACATTTACAGCCTCTGAAAATTTCCTCCTAGCTTTTGCCAATGACCGCCCCCTCACCACCACCACCCAGACAACTATTTTTCTACATTCTTTCAAAACTAACCATAGGGGGGGTGCCTGAGTAGCTCTGTTGGTTGAGCATCTGACTCGTGATTTCTGCTCCAGTCATGATCCCAGGGTCGTGGGATCAAATTCCGCATCGGGCTCCGTGCTGAGCAGGGAGCCTGCTTAAGATTCCTTCTCTTGGGGCCTCTGAATAGCTCAGTTGGTTGAGCATCTGACTTCGGCTCAGGTCATGATCTCACGGCTCATGGGTTCGAATCCCCCATTGGGCTCACTGCTGTCAGCACAGAGCCCGCTTTGGATCTTCTGCCCTCCTCTTTGTCCTTCTCCGCTTGCCCTCTCTCTTTCAAAAGTAAATAAATCTCAAAAAAAAGATTCTCTCTCTCTCTCGGGGTGCCTGGATGGCTCAGTTGGTTAAGTGTCCCAACTCATGATTTTGGCTCAGGTCATGATCTCACGATTCGTGAGATCAGGCCCCACATGCTTGGCATTCTTTCTCTGCCCCTCCCCTGCACACGCTTTCTCTCTCAAAATAAAAATAAATAAACATTTTAAAAAAAGATTTTCTCTCTCTCCCTCTGTCCTTCTCCCTCACTCATGCGTGTACATGTGCTCCTGTTCTCTCTTAAAAAAAAAAAGATTTTTTTTTTTTAATAAATAAATAAACTAACCACAGGTTAGTTTTGGCTGTTCTACAAGTTCATGTAAATGAAATCTTGGGTTCAGTTTCTTTTTCATTCAGCACATCCCTGTGAGTTTCATCTGTGTTATTAGGTATAATGTGATAGCTGGTTTTTCTTTTTTGTTTTCTTTTTTTTAAGTTTTATTTTTTTATTTTCTGGGGGGGGGGCAGAGAGAGAGAGGGAGACTCAGAATCTGAAGCAGGCTCAGACGCAGGGCTCAAACCCACAAGCCGTGAGATCATGACCTGAGCTGAAGTCAGACATTTAATCAACTGAGCCACCCAGGTGCCCCTCTTTTTGTTTTTTTGTTTTGTTTTGGTTTGGTTTTTTTTGAGAGAGAGTACCGTGCAAGCAGGGAAGGGACATAGGGAGAGGGAGCGAGAACATCTCAAGCAGGCTCCATACCTAGCACGGAGCCTGATGCGGGGCTGGCTCTCACAACCCTGAGATCCTGACCTGAACTGAAATCAAGAGTCGGACGCTTAACTAACTGAGCCATCCAGGTGCCCTGATGACTGGTTTTTAAGTGAATGAATCAACAGGGTAGGAATGAGATAGAGTTTTTTGTAGACAGCAATTCTCTGTCCTCTGGCCCAGGACCCCGGGAGTCCCTGTGATATCTGGCAGAACACTGGAAGATTTGGAAGATCCCACCATCTCAGTCACATGCTTATTGAAGTCCCTCTGTGCCGGGCCTTGTGTCATGCTCTAAGGTCGTAGAAATGAATTGGATACCATCTCTTCCGTCAAGGGTTCCCAGATTAGTGAGGGATACAGGGAAATACATAAGTGATAAAACACTGGGGAAAGTGGACCAGTAGCAGGAGATTCAGGGAGCAGTTGAAGAATGCTGAACTCTGTGGGGAGTTTGAGGAAGGGTTTCTGGAGGATCCTGAGTTTGGAAAGAGCCTGCCGGAAGGATACGGCATCAGGAAGTGCAGTTCAGTCGGAGGGAGAGACTTGCGCAGAGACATGAAACGGTAAGCTGTGCTGGAGGAATTAGAGACAGTTCTGAATGGCTTGTGCCTGAGCTGTGCGGTGGGAGTCACGGAAGGGCCTCAGCGGCAACACCACATCCTTGGGGACTTGACTCCGAGAGCACTGAAAACACTTAAGGGGGTTCGAGCAGAGAATAGGCTCAGCTTGGTGTTTTACAAAGATCACTCGGGCAGCTGTGTAGTAGACCAGCTGGAGGCTAGAGGTTAAGAGCAGGTGAGGAAAATGCACCCAAAGAGGGAAAAGGGTTTTCTGGACGGTCTCTCAGACATGAATGACAGCCCTAGGCCCTCTGCCTCCCAGTGCAGTGAATTTCTCATGATTGTTACCCCATTTTACAGAGGAGGCAGCTGAGACCCAGAAAAGGAAAGTCACTGTGTCTAAATGATAGAAATGGGAGTCGGGGGCCCTGGTGATCACGCCAGGCCCAGGCTTCTGGTACCCCCTTTTGTGGGTGAGCTGGGCATAAGGGGCACTGTTGGGCTGTGCCTCCAGGTGGACGGAAGAATGCATGTGGCCGCAGGGCGTGCTGGTGAAACACAGCAAGAACGTCTACAAGGCAGTGGGCCACTACAACGTGGCTATCCCCTCTGACGTCTCCCACTTCCGCTTCCACGTGAGTCTCCTCCCCTGGGAAGGAGGGGTGGGGCCTGATCTGGAGAGCAGGAGGATCCCGGACGGGAAGGTGATGTCCTAGCAAGAGACAGCTATTTTCCGCATTTCCCAAATCCAGCGGAAACTACACACTGTGCAGCACAAGGACAGCCATACCAGTGGTGACTTCATAACTGCAGCTCACTTGGTGGCTGATCCTCGAAAACACCGGGTGGAGGCGGGGAGGATGATACAATAAAAGAAGAGGTTCTCAGTGGCGAAAATAAGAACTATCCCCATTCCATATGGTGCGCCAGGCACAGTGGTAAGCAGTTGCCATGTAGCCTCCGTGCAGTCTTCGCCTGTGTGTGAGAGAAACACCACGGCTCTCCCCATTTTCCGAGACTGAAATTGGCTCAGAGGGTCTAACTCGTTCAAGGGTGCCTTGCTCGGAAACTTGGGATCTGATGGTCATGACTCCTGGACTCAGCATTATGGAAAGGGTTGCTCAAAATCATTGAGGCTAGTGGTCTCCATTTTATTTACTTATTTTACTCTCAAAAGCCTTTTTTCCAACACAGTCATAGACTGAAGTCTGGTATATAGGACCTCCTGGCACTACTCTATTTGAAAGAGTTGGAACTCCCTTCAGTTCCCACTCACCACTGCTATAGCCCCTAAAAGACCTCCTCAGAACCCAGGGTTCCAAGGAACACAGTTTGAGGAATCATTGATCTGGGTCATCTCTTCACGGTAGAGAAACCCGAGGCCCCGACAGGAAAGGGACTTGCCCAAGGTCCTGTAGCCTGTCAGGTTCAGAACTGAGCCTGGCATGCTGGTTTCTTGGACTCCCATTTCCTGCCACTTCTCTTCCCATCCTTTAAGTAGCTCTTGAGGTCAGGTACCTTGGTCCCTGCAGAATTGAAATTCCCTAAGACGTTGATTGCACTTTGGAACGGATGAGAACATTTTTCTCGAGTCCCCACACTCTGTCTTCCTTTGTAAATACCAGGTCAGAGTGAGGTGTCGCCACATGCCCTAGAAGCTTCTGGCCTAGATCGGGATGCTACCCATGAAGAAGTGGGTTTCTCAGACTGTAGAGTCTATGATGACTTTCCATGCCTGTGTCGTAAGATTCTAATTTGTTCAGGCCTGACTATACCCAGGAGGATCACATATAAAAAGGTGTCGATTATAGACCAGAAAAAGTTTGAGGGAGTAAGCGAAACCTCTCAAGAAAAGCTTCCCGGAAAAGAAACACCACAGGCAGAGGCGGAGAGGTGGCAAAGTCCGTGTCCAACCTCACAGTCTTCCTCCCCACCCAAGTCTGCATGGGTCCCCCAGAGCTTGTCCCCTTCCCTGGCCCACCCCAAACCCCCATCCGGGAGGCAGGCTCCTCGAACATACTTTCCAGTCCCTGCCTACCCTTTCCTGGGCAGTTCTTTTTCAGCAAACCCCTGAGGATCCTCAACATCCTTCTGCTGCTGGAGGGTGCTGTCATTGTCTACCAGCTGTACTCCTTAATGTCCTCTGAAAAGTGGCACCAGACGATCTCCCTGGCGCTCATCCTCTTCAGCAACTACTATGCCTTCTTCAAGCTGCTGCGGGACCGCTTGGTATTGGGCAAGGCCTACTCCTACTCGGCCAGCCCCCAGAGGGACCTGGACCACCGGTTCTCCTAAGCCCCAGGGTGACCCCAGGGACAGCATCCAGGCTTCAGCCAGGAGCTCTCTGGGAAGGGGCTGTTGGGGAGGGTTGGGTGAGGGAGCAAAAAAACACAAAAACAGACAAAAAAATTGACCAGAGCTTTGTATTTTTGTTACATACTGTTTCTTTCTTTGATAATTGATGTGATTATGAGGGGGGAAAAAAGTCCTATTTTTATACTCCCATTAAGCCTGTGTGTCCTGTGTTTCTTTCCCTTCTTGCCTGTCAGGCAGAGAGCAGAGGTTAGGATTCTGGGCCAGGAAGCCCTGTGTGTGGCTTCTGGGGTCCTCATGGGTCCTGCCTGCTCCAGTGGAGAGGAAATGAGACACCAGAAGTCATGGTGTTTACCGCTGGCTGAATGCTGTGTATCAGACATTACTCTCATGTGTATTATAAGCCTTGTTTCAATCCAACTTTTATGTCAACCCTAGGAGGTAGGTACTGTCACTCTAACTCTATAGGTGAATAACAAGCTCAGAGAGCTATAGTGACTTGCCGAAGGTAACACAGCAGCCAAAAAACCCTCCCAAAATACAACACCACTATCCTCTCAAAATGTGATGTCCTGATTCTCTCAGCATGCAGTCACTGAGACCCTGCTCTGTGTCAGGTGCTATGGTAGACAGGACGCCAAGACAGAAACAGACAGGTCACACTACACTGGGATGGGTGTTAACAGTTACAAGACAGCAGCGCAGGAGAGAGCATGTTTAATGCTCTAAGAATTTCTCGAAGGAGGGGACAGTCTGAGTTGTCAGGCACTTTCTAGGTGGGCAAACTGGGGGAAAGGCACTTCAAGCAGAGTAAAGGAGACATGTAATACAGAGATTTGGAACATTCTGGTGTATTTGGGGCAGGTAAGCAGAATGGTTCCTAGAGCAGGAAGGATCGGGAACAAGGGGTGGGGGTGGGGTAGAGCTGGAAAATTTTGCAGGA
Organism: Panthera tigris; assembly: GCF_018350195.1. Taxonomy (NCBI): domain Eukaryota; kingdom Metazoa; phylum Chordata; class Mammalia; order Carnivora; family Felidae; genus Panthera; species Panthera tigris. Next base: position 24,118,434 of record NC_056667.1, read on the forward strand.
GATGGATCAGGGTGGGCCAGTGGTTCTAGGCCAGGGAGGGTGTGTAAGCAAGGTCAAGCGCTAGAGTGGAAACAAAGCTGCTTGGAGGACCACCTGGCTCTTACTGGACAGGCTAGAGGGCTCACACTGGGAAAAAAGGACAGTCATAGCCACTCGTCTACTCTGTTTCCTGAGCCCTTTTTGGCCACAGGATATGCAGATGAGTCTGTGGCGGTGTATGGGAGACAAATACTGCAACAAAAACTTTTTGGTGTCGAGGAAGGCATCGTACTAGGTAAGCATGAGACAGATAAAAAGAAAGATGTACCTTAGACAACCAGGAGACAGAAACATACCTTGTAAGCAAATCAGAGTGCTAAGTGCTGAGGAAAATGTGTGTCCAGGGCACTGGGGAGCAGAGGATAGGTACCCAGGCTCTGTCTGGAAAAATCGGGTTTTTTAGGGAGGGGAGAGTTGAACTGGATCTTGAAAGTGAATTTGTTCACCCTATGGTCAAGGGGGGAGGGAGGGCATTGCATTCCAAGCAGGGGAAACAGCATATGCAAAGGCACAAAAGATGCATACTTGGGGAAAGGGGTTCCTCAAATATGAATGGAACCTGGGTGGCTTAGTGGAGAATAGCCCAAGAAGTGAATAAGGACCAGCCTGTGTGTCAGATTGAAATGTTTGAGCATTACCTAAGGGCAGACAAGTAACTAAGCTGAGGAACAATCTGACAAATTCTCTGCTTTTTTAAATCTGATTGTTTAATGTTTATTTTGTAAGTACCCATGCCGCATATGCACACACATGTGGGGTAAGGGCAGAGAGAGGGGAAGAGAGAATCCCAAGCAGGCTCTGCGCTGCCAGCCTGGAGCCTGACACAGGGCTCGATCCCACGAACGGCGAGATCATTACCTGAGCCGAAATCAAGAGTTACAGACTTAACCAGCTGAGCTACACAGGTGCCCCATAAGGTCTCTGCATTTTGGAGATGGTGGGCACAAGTGGGAGAATCTGGACACAAGAGACCAGTGAGGATCTGGCAAAATAGACCAAGAGAAAATGAAGAGATCTGACCTTGAGGAGTGGAAGTAGGAAGAGAAAGATAATGCTCCCTTTCCTGACCCTGAGTTCCGGATTGGCTTTTTGAGTTATTTCCCTTAATGGCCCAGGCACAAGCCAGGCACACATGTAGAAGAGGCAATATGTTGTGGCAGGACTTGGAAACCCAGGTCCCTCACTCTGCTTCCAAAAGACAGTTCCCTGTGGGCCTAGTGACTTGAAGATGTAGCCTTTCCCTGTTTGTTGAGGTGGGGGACAGGAGGGCTGGCCTGTCATGCAAAACGGAGGTCTGATGTGTACCAGCCATAAATTCCATGATTCAAAAGGCACGTGAACGCTCAGAGCCTCAATTTCCTCATCTCTAAAAAGGGAGATGATATCCCTCACTTTGTGTAAGTCTCAGGCCTGTTCATTTGTTTGTTTATTCACTAAACTATTTATGGAGCACATACCATGTGCCAGATACTGGGCTAGGCGCTGGAGGAGATACGATGATGAACAGTACAGAACCTACCACTGCCCTCAGCTTGCTGGTGGGGTGGGCGGGGGAGGATGAAATCCCACGGTCAGCTAGAAAGCCCTGCATCTGTCTCCTTATTTTTCCATTTGTCTCCCAATAAAGTCATGATCTGGTTTACTTTTGCTTTCTTAATTTCCTTATCTCCATATCCTTAAGCAAATCTCTTCCCCCTCTCCAGGTGATCCCTTACATCCAGCTCAGGGTCTATGATTGGCTTTAACTACGGAGAGGAAGGAATGTGCTTCTGGGAAAAAATTTTTTCAAGGAGAGGTGGCTTCATTATACAGAGGAAATAGGAGCAGAAAAAGCTGAGAATTCCTGAACACACTTGACTTTCTTTAGTATCCCTCCTAATTATCTCCCTCCACCACTCCTTTTATAGTCCATCCCTATTCCCCGCCTTCAGTAGCTGCGGTCTCTTTAAGTGCGCTCCTCCCCCGTAAGCTAGGCTGGGGGGCGGAGAGCGCGTTTCTTCCCGGGGTTGAATGTTAAGTTGTTTGTCCGTTTCGGGCTGCCGTCCTGCAGATCCGCCATATTGTCTGCTGAAGCTACTGCTGAAGCTGCCGCTGCTGCCGCCGCCAAGTAGGAGCGAGCGGAGCCGCGATGGGTGAGTAAGGACACCAGGCAATTGGGGACTCGAGCTGAGACACTCCTGGGGCGTGGGGCCTAGCGGGAGCCTGTCTCCGGTCTGCGGAAAATGTCTGAGGCCCCTCCAAATAGGTGTGAGGGGAGAAGCCAGGCCGGGAGAGCGGCTCAGGCCAGTTTGGGGCCGGGCTAGGGCCCCTGCGGGAGCAGTCTTTGGGGGCTGATTCCGGGAGCACCTTGCCACGCCTGGAGCCCCCACGTGGTGGCCTTGGGCCGGAGCCCTCGCGTTCCCAGGGGCTGGAAAGGGGCCGACCCTCCGGCCTGCGCCGAGACCGCGGCTGGGGGGACGGGCGCCCGGCGGCAGGCCCGGGCGGCGCTCAGGGAGCCGTTTCCAGGCGTGTGTTTGACCGACGCGCATCTTGACTAGATTCGGGGCTCCTCCGAACTCGAGGGAAATCCTGCCTACGTCGCGAGTAGAGTCCTCTGGTGAGGGAACGCCAGGCGAGCTAGCTCCAGGCCCGTAACGAGGGGCAGCCATGCCGAAAGCAGCCTGGGCCGCTGAAGGCCGGCAGAACTTCCCGAGCCGCGGGCGGAAATGGGGTGGTTCGGTTGGACTCAGTGACAGCTTGGTAGTAGAAAATCACAGACCGAGACCTCGGGGCCATGTGTGGTAGATCGGGACTTCAGGTTTGTGGGTCTGGCACTGGTTAGGAGAAAAGGAGCGACCTGTTGCTGTCTCTCTGAAGGGACTCCCGCGGGCAAGGCCTGTGCTCAGGGATAATACGATGGCGAAGTCTTTGGACTTAGCGACAGAACCATCAGTGAAGAGATACTTCCTCTTAAGCGTTAAAATCGATTCATTTTGCTAAACTCTTCCTACGCGCGGGTATTGTTCTGACTGCTTTACATGTTACGTTTTTCTTAATATGCACAAGCTAGTGAGCCAGTTACTACTGTTACCCCTGTTTTACAGGTAAGGAAACTGAGGCTTAGAGAGAGGTAAAGTAACTTACCCAAGGTCGTACAGTTAGTGGCTATACCCCGGTGATCCAGACCCCTAGGTTATAGCTGCAGTTCTTTATGGCTTGGCCCCCTAGCGGTTGGGCTGGAAAAGGGGGAAGAAAGCTTTTAACCCTAGGCAAAGTTGTAAAGGTGTTTTTGTGTGCTGGTGTGCCCACTTTGAAATCTTTAGTCTGAAGAAACTGAAAAACTACAAAGTAGATTGCTAACTCCAGCAGTTGTGTGTGGAAGGGAGTGCTCAATGAGGTTCTGGGATTTAGTTTTGTAAGATCCCAGATCCTGAAGAAACAAATTACTCCCTTGAGCAAGGCAATGACTTTTTTTTTTTTTTTTTTTTTTGCAAGGCAGTGACTTTAGAATCAGATCTGGGATTATAATCCTGCCTGCCACTTTCTAGCTCTCATCAGTTAAATATCAGATAGTAAGAGAAGTCACTTAAATATCACATGCAACAGTGCACATAGGAAGCATGTAGCACAGTTCACAGTAAATGTTATTTCTCTTCCCTTCTGATCCTTCCTTTCCTCATCTCTAGAAGGAGGGGACAGAGTGTTATCAAGATGTTTGAAGACTAAATAAGATAACAAGTGTTTAGAAAACAGTCTAGTACGGGCTCTGCAGGCATCAGAACAGATTCTTTTCTACCTGCAGTAGCATTCCTTTCCCTTAAGCACTCTGGTTTTCAGAATCGAGTGTCAAGCCTGATAGGTTTGTCTAACTGCAGCTTTATGAAGTGAAACATTTGGGGGACTTTTATGTTATAGATTTCTGTCGGCCTTCAATTTTAGAAACACTTCCTTCAAAGGGAAGGAGCTAGTGTTTACTTTATTAAGCGCAGTGAAATAAGTTTACAGCTTGGGAAACTACCTTAGAGAAGATAACACAGCTAGTAAGCAGCAAAGCCAGACATGAGATTCTTACTCATTTTGCTGTACATAAACCTCTTAGAAGAGTTAAGGTGTGAACTAAAATTAGTCCTTTTCTGGTAGACTTTGAAATGAAAGTTATTTTTTTCTTTTTTCTTTTTTTTTAATGTTTTGTTTATTTTTGAGAGAGACAGAATACGAGTGGGGCGGAGGCAGAGAGAGGGAGACACAGAATCCGAAGCAGGCTCCAGGTTTTGAGCTGTCAGCACAGAACCCGACGCAAGGTTCGAACTCCCAAACCATGAGATCATGACCTGAGCCGAAGTCGGACGCTCAGCCATCTGAGCCACCCAGGCACCCCTGAAATGAAAGTTCTTATGTGGAGCAACAAAGCCTGACCAAGGTCCTGAAGGGGCTTTTTAGTATAGAGTCAGGTGGCCTCCTTTTTTCTTTCCGACTCCATTTCAGATACCTCTCTCCTATCCCACTTGGTCTTTCCGCACGTCCAGCTATTGGTGTGTGTGTTTCTGGCTGGTCTTTATACACATGATGGGAGTGAAACTAGCGTAAGGATACATTTAATCCTAACATGGGATCCGAGGTGGTTTGGGTTATCCCCATTTATAAGTGAGTAAACTGAGGCTCTGAGAAGATTAGGTGACTTGTCCAAGGCTGGTGGTCTAGGCCCTTTGTGTGCTTCGACCACTAACACAGCCTGTACCACACCTCCATGAATCTAGAACCTGCTGTGTTTCACTGCCTGTCAGGTGTGCTCCACTCAGGCCCTGGCCTGTATCCTATACTGTTTGTCCTGTGCCAAACTTTATTAGCTTTAACAGACTTCTGTAGTGACTTTCACTGCCATTAGGAGCCCTGTGGGGGTGATGCTTGCAGCTCTGGAAGTTACTTATTCTGACCCTCCCTAGCAGAGACCACAGTCTTTTAAGACTAAGTCTTGGCAGACACTGGTTGTTTTATCAACCATTCCTGCCATTTTGCTAACCAGGAATCTGGCAGCCCCTCCCCAGCCCCAGGGATAGGTCTTGATTAATATAAACTATAAACCAATCATTGTAATTCTGTCTCCCTAGGCAGTGATTGATTTAGGCTTGGCTATGTGATACAGCTCTGGCTAATTAGATAGGAAGGGAAGCCTGAGGGATTTCTGGAAAAGCTTTCTTTATTTAAAAGAGATTTGTTAGTGGGGTGCCTGGGTGGCTCAGTCCTTTAAACGTCTGACTTTACCTCAGATCACGACTTCATGGTTCTTGAGTTCAAGCACTGCATGGGGCCCTGTGCTGATAGCTCAGAGCCTGGAGCCTGCTTCGGATTCTGTGTCTCCCTCACTCTCTCTGCCCCTCCTGTGATTGCACACACGGCTCTCTTTCGCTCTCAAAAATAAACACTAAACATTTTTATTTTTTTTTAATGTTTTAATGTTTTTATTTTCTTTTCTTTCCTTTTTAAAAATTTTAATGTTTGTTTATTTTTGAGAGAGGAAGAGAGACAAAGCATGAGTGGGGAAGGGGCAGAGAGAGGGAGACACAGAACCCAAAGCAGCCTCCAGGCTCTGGGCTGAGAGCATAGAGCCCAGTGCAGGGCTCGAACTCACAAACTGTGAGATCATGACCTGAGCCGAAGTTGGATGCTTAACCAACTGAGCCACCCAGGCACCCCTTTATTTCTTTTAATGTTTATTTATTTTTAAGAGATCGAGTGAGACAGAGCGTGAGCAGGGGAGCGGCAGAGAGAGAGGAAGACACAGAATCCAATGCAGGCTCCAGGTTGTGAGCTGTCAGCCCAGGGCCCGACGACACAGGGCTCAAACTCACGAACCACAAGATCATGACCTGAGCTGAAGTCTGACACAACTGACTGAACTATCCAGGCACCCCTGTTTTTATTTTATTTTTGAGAGAGAGAGAGAGTGTGAGTGGGGAAGGGGCAGAGAGAGTAGGAGACACAGAATCTGAAGCAGGCTCTAAGCTCTGAGCTGTCAGCACAGAGCCCAACACGGGGCTTGAACTCATGGACGGTGAGATCATGACCTGAGCTGAAGTCAGACGCTTAACTGACTGAGCCACCCAGGCGCCCACCCCAAATTTTTTTAAATAAAATAAAAGAGATTTGCCAGGGGGCTCATGGGTGGCTCAGTCCATTGAGCATCTGACTCTTGGTTTTGGCCCAGGTCATGATCCCAGGGTCCTGGGATTGGGCTCTACAAGGGGCTCCACGCTGAGAGTGGAGACTGCTTTGGATTCTCTCTCTCCCTCTGCCCCTCTCCTCAACTCACATGCTCTCGTTCTCTCTCAAAAAATGAAAAAAAAAAAAAAAATTGCCAGGTTTTATTTTATTTTTTGCCAGCATATATTTTAACTCAAGTATCACCAAAGTGTGAGAGCCTCAAAAAAAAAAAAAAAAAAGAGAGAGATGGAAAAGCTATAATAATAGCCAGCACTTAAATAGAACTTGCTATGTGCTAGGCACTAAGTACTATAATATTAACTCCTTTATGTCTCAGATTATCATGTTCTAGTTGATGAAACAAGCACAGAGAAGTTCAGTAACTTGTGCAAGGTCAGAGCTAATAAATAGAACCACTTAAGTTGTATGGTTCTAACCAATATATGGCAATTAAGGGCTATGTTCTGCCTCTAAAAAGGAAAGAGCCCTTTTCTGACTCTGAAATTGCCATTAGTAATGCTGGGGTGATGAGGCAGAATTTATAAATAAGAGCAGGCAGCTTGAAGAGTGAGAATAGAGAAGATGGGAAGAATCTGATGTTTTTAAGCTACTGAATTAGGCAACTTTGGAACTGTCTTATCTCTTGGTTTAACTAGGATACTGAAGGCCAATTCTTGTTTGTTTTTGGCTGCAAGTAACAAAACCTTTCTGATAACACTTCCAGGTCAGGAAGTAACTTAGCCCATTCTTCTTTTAGTTTCTCTCCAACCTTGTGCACCCACCCCACCATTTGTAACAGCTACTTGCAGAGATGGCACTGAACCATCAGTCACCACCTAAGTGTCCCACAAGCATCAAGCTCACTCCCCTTTCCTGACCTGCTTTTCCTGCATTTTTGTTAATGGTAATGGTAGGACCACTGGCCCAGACACTAGGGCATCTATCCATCTTTGGTTCCTCACTCTTTTCTTCCATTTCTGTATTGGCAGTTGAAGACTATGTGATTGTGTTACTGAGGTCTCCTCTAAATTGCTTTGTGTAGGTTTTTCTCACAGCATAGACCCACAAAGAATATTCTGTGCTCTTTAACCTTACTGAGTCTCAGGCTCATCAAAGTGAAAATATGGATAACAGTATTTATTAAAATTAATGAAGATTTGTGAAATATTAGATGTAAGCAAATAGTGTAAATTGTAAAGGTATTAATTTAGAAGCCCTCCAGAACTTTTCCGTAGCCTCCTGTACCACTGCTGTAATTCTTCTGCAGCAGCGTCGCTAAAACACCCATTTGATCTGGTCACTCTAGTCCTTAGCTTAGGAACCTTCATGGACTTGCTGTTATCTACGGGATAAAATCATAACCCATACGATATGGTATTCAAGGCCTTCCTATTGATTTTACTAATCTTACTCTATTTAAAGATGTATCCACATATCCTGCATTCCAGTTAGACTACCTCCTTTGTAATTTAGCATTACTGGCAGAGAAGGTAACACAAGTAATTCTTTCCCCACCAATCTTTTCCTATGGAAATCTTGCCTGATTTTCAAGGACTAGTTTATTTTCATTTTATTTTTATTTTATTTTTAAATGTCTATTTTATTTATTTTTGAGAGAGGGAGAGGGAAAGAATCCCAAGGAGGCTCCGTGCTGTCAGCAGAGAGCCCAGCATGTGGCTTGAACCCACAAAATCGAGATCATGACCTGAACTGAAATCAAGAGTCAGACGTTCAACTGACTGAGCCACCCAGGCACCCTTCAAGGTCTAATTTAAATGCTACCTCCTAGGGGCACTTGGGTGGCTCAGTTGGTTAAGTGTCTGACATGACATGGGTTCAGGTCATAATCTCAAGTCCATGATGAGTTCAAGCCCTGCCCCTGGCTCTGTGCTGACAGCTCAGAGCCTAGATCCTGCTTTGGATTCTGTGTCTCCCTCTCTCTGCCCCTCCCCAGCTCCTGCTCTGTCTTTCTCTGTCTCTCTGTCTCTCTCTCTCTCTCTCTCTCTCTCTCTCAAAAATAAATAAACATTATAAATAAATAAATAAACAAATAAATGCTACTTCATGAACTCTCAAATGCTTTTTGCCTTCCAAACTGGAAGTGGATTTCTGATTTCTGTAGCACTTTCTTCTTGCCTTTCCTGTAGCCCATTTCATATTCTTTTCCTGTGTTACAGTTAATCTGTAATATAATTCGTTCTTCAACCAGTAACTTAATTTCCAGTCTTAGAGTTCTCATGTCTAAAATGGGGATAATAGGGGCGCCTGGGTGGCGCAGTCGGTTAAGCGTCCGACTTCAGCCAGGTCACGATCTCGCGGTCAGTGAGTTCGAGCCCCGCGTCAGGCTCTGGGCTGATGGCTCGGAGCCTGGAGCCTGTTTCCGATTCTGTGTCTCCCTCTCTCTCTGCCCCTCCCCCGTTCATGCTCTGTCTCTCTCTGTCCCAAAAAAAAAAAAAAAAACGTTGAAAAAAAAAATAAAATGGGGATAATAATATCTATGTAAACCATTTTAGCATGGTGTTTATTAGCACATAGTACTCAGTAATTTCTTTTAGTCAGTGAATAAATAAAGGGCTTACTATATTTCAGGCCGTATGCTAAATATAGATTAATCAGTTTGTCTTTGAGGGGAAGGCAGTAACATGAAAACTTGTCAGAAACATACTTTTAGGGGCCAGGCAGTTATTCAACAGTTATTCATCAATTTCAGCAGATGTTTATTGAATACCTAGTATGTGCCAGGGACTGTTCTGCTCCAGGCCCTGGAAATATAGTGGTAAACAAAAGAGACAAAAATCTATCTTGTGAAATGTCAGAATTTAAATTCTAATGGGTAATCAGCTACATGGAGACTAGCATGCGAGGACTATGGAGCTCCATGCAGTCTATGCAGCTCTAGCCAATTGTTGCCCTGGGGGACTGTAGGTCTAATATTGCTGTATTGCATAATTTCCCATTCCTTTCATCATCTCTCTCCTCTTAAAGTTAGAAATCCAGATTTTCATGATATTTCTGGATTAAACATTGATAAATGCTACAAGTTAACTCTTAAAATCTAGAAAGCTTAAGCTAACCAAATATAGGATATTTGAGGCCAAATATAGCCCAAGAACATCCGGTTTTACTTGTAAAATATTAGAAAATAATATTCCATGTATTTTATAAAATATTTCTTAGTTTATGTATTTTACCAAATTCTATGTGTTTAAAAAAAAGTTTTATTATTGTTTCTTTGGGTTGTTTTTTTTTTTTTTTTTTTTTTTAAGTTTATTTTGAGAGAGAGAGAGAGAGCGTGCTTGCCGGTGCAGAGAGAGAAGGAGGAGAGAAAATCCCAAGCAGGCTCTGCATCGGCATCACGCTGCCTGATCACAGGGCTCAAACTCATGAACCATGAGGCCATGACCCGAGCCGAAATCAAGAGTAGGATGCTCAACTGACTGAGCCACCCAGGTGCCCCTAAAAAAAACCAACAAAAAAAATTTTAAAAGGATGAAGACAGACATTTTTAGTCTTACGGATCGTGATTGCATTACATATTCAGTAGGGACTCTTTTTAAGCACAATATACATTTGGAGTAAGATGCACAAGAGATTGTAAGTCCATATTTTAACTAGTCTTCTAGATAATTTTAAAATTTTGGCTGGCTTAGATCTGACTAGCTGGCCATAATATTTTGTTTTGTTTTATTGTGATGTGGCAGGTGGAATTCTGATACTTGGGAGATCTTTCTTCCAGGGACGTCAGCTCTGCTGTTTTTTGTTCCTCTTGTGATAACATTATTAACATTATCTTCCATTAAGTTTCTTGATGGTACTCCATACCATTTATCCATTTTACAAATATTTAGTTAAAACTAGATAGTTTGCAAATCCACTTAACTAGGCTCACAAACTACAGTATGAGGCACTGTCTTAAATGTGAAAGAACTAGTATCCTCACCTTTTTGGTATAACTTTTAGTCTTCCTTCAGGAAAATTTGGCCATCTGACTGACAGATAAACATTGCCACATTGCCAGTATTAATAGGCTTATATGTGTATGTACACCCATGATAAAGGTAAACCTTACTAATGCATGTATTAGCATATATACATGTATGTATTTCTTCCTATCTCCTACTTAAACTTGCATCCCATACTTTGGAGAGCAGTATAAAGTGGTAAATATTTGGATGAGGCAGTCCAGAATGCTATGGGCACATATAGTAAGGGGGTCCAGCCCAGCCCAGGGGAATCAGCGAAGGCCTTTAAGCTCAGTGAGATCTGACCTATCGATGAGAGTTGTCAGTGGGAGGGAGAGAATGATTATTTCAGAAACAAAAGATTGGTAGACTAAATGGATTGGTAGGATGGGGGGAATGATATTTGGACTTTATCTTGATAATAGGGAAATGCCATTGAATGGTTTTAATCTGTGATACCAAATTTACTTATTTCTATAACTTGGACAGCTCTAGAAGGATGAATCAGACTGCAGTAAGATTCCAACTAGGAGGTTCTTTAAAAATTTTTTTTAAAGTTTATTTATTTTTGAGAGAGAGAGCAGAAAAGGTGCAGAGAGAGAGGGATACACAGAATCCGAAGCAGGCTCCAGGCTCCGAGCTGTCAGCACAGAGCTCGACGCGGGGCTTGAGCTCACGAACTGTGAGATCATGACCTGAGCCGAAGTCAGACGCTTAACTGACCAAGCCACCCAGGTGCCCCTAGGAGGTTCTTCAAAAGTTGGTTCTTGGGGCGCCTGGGTGGTTCCGTCAGTTAAGCATCCGACTCTTGATTTTGCCTCAGGTCATGATCTCACTCTTCATGGGTTCAAGCCCCACTTCAGGCTATGCGCTGGCAGTGCAGAGCCTGCTTGGGATTCTCTCCCTCACTCTCTGCCCCTCCCCCACTCACTCTGTGAAAGGAAATAAATAAACTTAAAAAAAAAAAAGTAGTTGGTTCTTAAGTAGTGCAATAGTCCTGGCAAGAGAAGATGATGATGATTGAGGTGGTAATGGTAGGGAATAAGAGAGTTAGGAATTTGAATTAGCAGGACTTGGTTATCACCTGGAGGCTGATGGGGCCTGTGGGGGAATTAAAAATTGCAGGACTCCCTGGCCTCTTGCCTTAAACACCAGAGTGGATAGTGATGCTGTTAACTGAGATGAGTTTAAATTTCAATATTTTGAGGTATCTCTGTGATCTCCAGAGGAAGCTGTCTCAAAAGTGATTGGATATACAGTTCTGGAGCTCATGAGGGGTCTGGGGATGGAGTTAGGTGTTTGATCATCTATTTATCTGTATATGGTAACTAAAACCATGGAATCACTGATGTAATCATGGGAGGTGTACTGAAAAGAGAACATCAAGGTGCATCAGCCTTCACATGCAAGAAGAGGATCAGCAGCCAGAATTGGAAGAAGAAACCAGTGATTAATGTTTCAAAAACCAAGGAAAAAGTATTTCAAGAAGGAAATGGTTGTCAGGGTTGAGTGCTGCCAAGAGCACCAGCAAAATAAGTGCTTAAAAAGGTTGGTTGAATTTAGCATCATGCACCTGACAGTTGCTTTTACAAAACGAGTTTTGATGGTATGCAAGCAAATTGGAGCAGGCTAATGCAAGAGGAGAGGCAAACTGTTTCAGGAAGTTTGAAGTATATCGAGAAAGAAGAGGTTAATGAGGCTCTTAATAAAGTCTACCCAAGAAATCACGAAGACTGGAGTTAGGGCAATTGGCAGTAGGAATGGAGAAAAAGAATCCAAGAAATAATTAAAGAAATAAAACTGGCCATTCTTAGTGATTGGATGTGGGGATAAGGGAAAAGGGGTTATCAAGAGTAACTCCCACGTTTCTGGTTTGAAAAGCTGGGAAGATGTTGGTACAGACCCCTAATTCCTGTATGTGTTTTTCTTAGCCTTTTTTTTTTTTTCATTATCACCCTCCTAAGGAACCCTTTTAGACTTTTTCCTCCCCTGATGCATCCCTCCAATGAAATTTCTTTTTACATGCAGTAAATATATCTGTGCTTTCTTTATGCATAAAGAGTAAGCATACAGTTGGCTTTTATTCAAAGTAAGGTTAAAATTTGGGGTTAAAAGGGGCTCCTGGGTGGCTCAATCGGTTAAACGTCCGAGTTTGGCTCAGGTCATGATCTCACAGTTCATGAGTTCAAGCCCTGCGTCGGGCTCTGTGCTGACAGCTCAGAGCCTGGACCCTGCTTCGGATTCTGTGTCTCCCTCTCTCTCTCTGCTGCTCCCCCCACTCACACTTTGTCTCTCTCTCAAAAATAAATAAACATTTAAAAAAAAAAATTGGGGGTTAAAAGTTAAAAAGCTGTTTGCGTTTAACTAAGTTTTATAGCTGGTATTTGTTGAGTAACTTTTAATATACTTTACCTATACGAATTGTAAAGTATCAAATTACACATGCAAATTAACATTTATGAATACCTAACAAATGTAATTAAAAATTTTTTTAATGTTTATTTTTGAGAGAGAGAGAGAGTGCGCGGGTACGCATGAGACAGCATGAGCAGGGGAGGGGCAGAGAGCGAGGGAGACACAGAATCTGAACCAAGCTCCAGGCTCTGAGCTGTCAGTACAGAGCCCCATGCAGGGCTTGAACTCACGAACAGCAAGATCATGACCTGAGCCAAAGTCAGACGCTTAACCTAACCAACTGAGCCATCCAGGTGCCCCCAATATAATCAAATTTAAAAATCATTCACAGCTGTTCCTTTTCCCATGAAAGCTTCTTGTTTTCCAATAATAGAAAAAAATCACGGGGCACCTGGGTGACTCAGTCGGTTAAGCGTCCGATTTCGGCTCAGGTCATGATCTTGCAGTTTGTGGGTTCAAGCCCCGCGTCAGGCTCTCTGCTGACAGCTCAGAACCTGGAACCTGCTTCAGATTCTGTGTCTCCCTCTGTCTCTGCCCCTCCCCTGTTAGCACTCTGTATCTCTCTGTCTCTCAAAAGTGAATAAAAACATTTAAAAAAAAATCACTTTCTTAAAATTATTTTTTGTCAAACTTTATTGTTATTATTACCTAACTTATTTGAGAGAGAGAGAGAGAGCACGAGCAGAGGGAGGGACAGAGGGAGAGAGAGAAAATCTTAAGCAGGCTCCATGCTCAGCACAGAGACTGAGGAGGGTCTCAATCCCACCACCCTGGGATCATGACCTCAGCCAGAACCATGAGTTGGATGCTCGGCTGACTGAGCCACCCAGGCTCCCTATTATTGGTGAACTTTTAAACTGCTTGATAGGAAAAACTTACAACTTAACTAGCTTTTCGACACTCCTTTAGCTATCGTTGACATTTCTCTTTTCAATACTTGGCATAATGAATCATGACAAATTTTAGTCTGTGGAATTAAATAACAAAGTATAAACTTTAATTACCACAACCTTTGTCACACACAAAAGCACTGAGTATCAAACATATTAAATAACATCCACAGGCATGACAGTCATGCATAAGCCACCTCTCATATGACTTCAGGACCCAGTGGTTAGTCAAGAGAAAGTGCCCCCGTCATAGCCATCTGTTCACCATAGATTTGTAGTACAGATCTTGCATACTTATTGTCTGCCTTTCATGAAATTAGTGTCAATACTGTTCATGTAATACTCAAGAAAATCCAATGAGAGAAATTAAATACTAAGAAATAAGACTTTATTGATAATGTTGCACTTTGGAGCACCACATACCACTGTAATATCTAGGTCCTTCCCACTCCCCATGAACCAGTTTCACCCTTCTGGGTGCAGTATTTACCCCATTGAGAATGCATGTCTTGAAGAAACCATTTAAGCCAGATATTTCAGAATTCTGATTATTTAGATTTTAAAAGGCATTATAGTGCATATAAGTTGGATAGCACGTCCAGCAGGGTGTGGGATAGAGTTCTATATATATAGTCAATTATTGTTAATATTTTGTAGCAAACCATTAAGTGAGATAAAGAAGGGCTGTCATCTCATGTTTTGTTCAAGTTTCAGTAAATGTGTTTTGAAGCTATATTTACTACACTTGATCTTAGCCAAAAGGCCGAGAAGCGATGAAGCTATATTTACTAAAAACCTTATTTTCAGAGCTCTGTTGAATTCAGAATTTGAAATAAGGGATTGTGGATTGTGAATTAAGAGAAATGTATAAGGAGCAGATTTATGGGAAAAGTGATAACTTAAATTTTTTTTAATATATTTATTTTGAGAGAGCGTGCATATGTGCCAGTGGGCAAGGGGCAGAGAGAGAGGGAGAGAGAATGGCAAGCAGGCTCCACACTATCAGCACAGAGCCCAGTGTGGGGCTCGAACCCATGAACTGCAAGATCATGACCTGAGCTGAAATCAAGAGTTGGACGCCCAACTGACTGAGCCATCCAGGCACCCCTAAATTTTTTTTAAAACATGCTTTTTAAAAAGATGCTTATGGGTTATGGTTGGAAGGTACCTCTTGGGTATTAGGTGTGGACTGTAGATGTAGATTTGGAAATTATCACCGTCTTCCAAAGAGGCAGTAATTGTCTAATGAGACGTGATTGGAGTTGCTTATTTTGGGGTGAAGTAAATGGTAGAGAATAGGCCCTTTTTTTAAAACTCGGGCTCATTGGTTCCTACAGCCTAGCTCTGGAGGGAGTGAAGGTGGAAGAATAAAGATTAAGAGAAAGGAGCTACAGTGTCAGGAGAAAGGAAAAGGAAAAACCACCTGTTATGGAAAGCAGGAGAATATAGCTGTCCTCTTTGACCATAACTTCCTAGGAATTCCCCTCCTGGGGAGGTGAGGCCTTTTTAGAGGAGGAGCTGAGAAGAAATCACCTGTCTCCCAAATTGGCCTTCTTTCCCACTACATCACATTGGAGGGCGTTGATAGGATTTGAGGGGCAACATTGGCAGAGAGGATTCCCTTTGTGTGGCCTCTCAATCTGGCACTCCGCTGTATTGTCCTGGGCCCTTTATATATGGGGCCTCAGAAGATTGCCTTCCAAAATTGGCTCCTCCTTTTTGGATTATTATATATAGGTTAGAGAAATCTCTGCTTTTAATTTGTCAGAAGGGCTCTTGGAAAAGCCCTTTCTCAGATTACTAAAAGTTAAAACAAAGAGCTAATCAGAGAGATTTGTGTAATCCAACCTACAGACTTGCAGAACCCTCCTTGTTCAGTGACTAAGGCTGGAGCAGCATAGTGCTGCAGAATAGAGGCCCAGGAGTCAGCAGTTCACTGTTATAACTCAGAGACATTTTGCTGTGGACCTTTGTTTTTATACCTCTCTAATCAAACTTCTTGTTCCTCAAACAAATCTTGGGCCTTCTAATCTTGTAGTCTTTGCTCCCGGTGAACTGCTTTCCCTCCCTACCCCTATTACCTTTAGAAATATTAACATCTAGGGGCACCTGGGTGGCTCTGTTGGTTAAACATTCGACTCTTGGTTTTGACTCAGGTCATGATCTCAAGGTCCTGAGATCAAGCCCTGCATCGGGCTCCACACTGAACATGGTTAAAATTCTCTCTCCCTGTTTCTTGCCCCCGGCCCCAAAATATTAACATCTAGCCTTCAAAGACCACTGTAGAGCTTACGCTCAGGACACAGTTCTCACTCCCACCTTCTGAACTCATTGAATGCTTAGATTCATTGTCTTTTTATATTCTTGATGCTATGACAGTTGTAAAGTAAGTTATAAAGCTTCCTAAAGGCAGACTCCTTTACACAGTGCCTGGCACACACATTTTTTAAAATGAATAATAAATTACTTTTCTATTTGAGTCAGTTTAGGGATTATTTGGATTTTATATATGTACGTATATATGTATAATATATGTATACAATATGTGTATATGTAGATATATTTATAGAAATGTATAATATATTTATATAAATACACAATAAATTTATATATAAATTACAGTGTATAAATATATAATATATATTTATGTATACAATATGTGTATATGTAGATATATTTATAGAAATGTATATTTATATAAATACACAATAAATTTATATATAAATTACAGTGTATAAATATATAATATATATTAAGTATTATATAAATATATGTAAATTATATAATTATATATAATGATTTTATTTTTACCATTTTTTTAATTTTTTTTTTTTTTTTAAGCGTTTATTTATTTTTGAGACAGAGAGAGACAAAGCATGAACGGGGGGAGGGTCAGAGAGAGGGAGACACAGAATCTGAAACAGGCTCCGGGCTCTGAGCTGTCAGCACAGAGCCCGGCGTGGGGCTCGAACTCACGGACCGCGAGATCATGACCTGGGCCAAAGTCGGCCACCAAACCGACTGAGCCACCCAGGTGCCCCTAATTTTTTTTTTTTTTTTTTTTTTTTTTTTTTTTTTTTTAATTTACATCCAAGTCAGTTAGCATACAGTGCAGCAAGATTTCAGGAGTAGATTTTTTTTTTTTTTTTAATGTTTATTTTTGACCGAGAGAGACAGAGCATGAGTGGGGGAGGGGCAGAGAGAGAAGGAGACACAATATCCGAAGCAGGCTCCAGGCTCTGAGCTGTCAGCAGAGAGCCCCACGCGGGGCTTGAACTCACAGACCGCAAGATCATGACCTGAGCCAAAGTCGGATGCTCAATCGACTGAGCCACCCAGGCGCCCCCAGGAGTAGATTTCTTAATACCCCTTACCCATTTGGCCCATCCCCCCCTTCCAAAACCCCTCCAATAATCCTCTGTTTGTTTTCATATTTAAGAGTCTCTTATGTTTTGTCCCCCTCCCTGTTTTTATATTATTTTTGCTTCCCTTATGTTCATCTGTTTTGTATCTTAAAGTCCTCATACGAGTGAAGTCATATATTTGTCTTTCTTTGACTAATTTCACTTAGCATAATACCCTCTAGTTCATCCACATAGTTGCAAATAGCAAGATGTCATTCTTTTTGATTGCTGAGTAATGCTCCATTGTATATATATACACCACATCTTCTTTATCCATTCATTCATCCATCGATGGACACTTGGACTCTTTCCATACTTTGGCTATTGTTGATAGTGCTGCTATGAACATTGGGGTGCATGTGCCCCTTTGAAACAGCATACCTGTATTAGTGCAATTGCTGGGTAGGGTAGTTCTATTTTTAGTTTTTTGAGGAACCTCCATACTGTTTTCCAGAGTGGCTGCACCAGCTTGCATTCCCACCAACAATGCAAAAGAGATCCTCTTTCTCTGCATCCTCGCCAATCAGGCAATCTGTTGTTGCCTGAGTTGTTAATGTTAGCCATTCTGACAGGCATGAGGTGTATCTCATTGTGGTTTTGATTTGTATTTCCCTGATGATGAGTGGTGTTGAGCAGTTTTTCATGTGTCGGTTGGCCATCTAGATGTCTTTGGAGAAGTGTCTATTCATGTCTTTTGCCCATTTCTTCACTGGATTGTTTGTTTTTTGAGTTTGATAAGTTCTTTATAGATTTTGGATACTAACCCTTCATCTGATATGTCGTTTGCAAATATCTTCTCCCATTCCATCAGTTGCCTTTTAGTTTTACTGATAGTTTCCTTCACTGTGCAGAAGCTGTTTCTTTTGATGAGGTCCCAATAGTTCATTTTTGCTTTTGTTTCCCTTGCCTCTGGTGACGTGTTGAGTAAGAAGCTGCTGTAGCCTAGATCAAAGAGGTTTTTGCCTGCTTTCTCCTTGGGGATTTTGATGGCTTCCTGTCTTACATTTAGGTCTTTCATCCATTTTGAGTTTATTTTTGTGTATGGTGTAAAAAAATGGTCCAGGTTCATTTTTCTGCATGTTGCTGTCCCGTTTTCCCAGCACCACTTGCTGAAGAGACTGTCTTTATTCCGTTGGATATTCTTTCCTGCTTTGTAAAAGATTGGTTGGCCATATGTTTGTGGGTCCATTTCTGGGTTCCCTATTCTGTTCCATTGATCTGAATGTCTGTTTTTGTGCCATATAATGATTTTATTTTTAAGTAATCTCTATACCCAGTGTGGGGCTCAAACTTACAACCCCGAGATCAAGAGTTGCACGCTCTACTGGCTGAGCCAGCCAGGTACCCCTAATTTTTTCTTGATATTTTGAACAGTGTGAGTGCTTAGGAGATATTAAGTGAATATTTGGGGGTTGGCTTAAATGGAAGTTGAGCTCTTTGGTTTCTCTACTTTAATTCATCTTAGTTCCTTGTAGCACTTAGTGGTGTTGGCAGTTGGGTCTCTCTAAGAAGGTGAGAACTGCCATATTCTGCACAGTCTATAAAGGATAGTTGGAAGTTTTCTTTTGGAGAAAAAAATGTTTGGACTGTAGCTATCCTAGTCCTATCCTGTGTTTCTCATCACCCCTTACTTCCCACCCCTAGGTCTGACCATTGCACTTACGTATAGACTCAAGAGCCAAAAGGACTAATAAATTTATAGGAGAATCAGTATTAGAGAACTAGTATCTGGGACTGTCAACACCTTGTTGATTCACTACTTCAGTGTGCCATACTTCACTTAGACCTTGAGCTTTGAATACATAGTTGTGTATGCACGTAAGTTTCCCCATGTGGTCTTTTAGCCAAACCACCTAGTTTATAGACTCAACTTTGTTTCCTCGAGTGATGACTACTCAGCCCAGTCCTGTGAGGATCTGCCAGAATAGAAGTAGCCTTAGTATGGCCCCATTCTGGACTGACCCACTTGTCCTGTAGAGGAGCCTCTCCCATTGTCTTGATGACTAGCATTTTTGACAAGCTTGCAGATAACACCCTGAGAGCCTCATGCTGTCCTACCTGTTTCACACTGTTTCCTTGTTGGCCATATTTCCTGGTCATGAACTGCCGGGGAGAAATTTGAGAAGTTTGAAAAGCTATTACCAAACCTAATCCTAAATTATTTTCATGTATGTTCTCAATTATCTTCAACATAACTCTGAAGTAGACAGGGTAAGGGTAGGAAAATTGAGATACAGATAAATGACATCCAAGGTTGTACATTTATTAAGTAGCAAGACCAGAAATCAGTTTGTCTGGCTTTGTAGCCCCTTTCACCAGTACCACAGTGTTTCCAGTGTGCCTTTTGGTGGTTCATCCAGCACAGCTGCCTTTTCTCAGCCTAGCTATTTATTTACTTTTTTTTAAATGTTTGTTTATTTTTGAGAGAGAGAGCACTTGCGGGCTTGTGCCCACGAGCACAGGGGAGGGGCAAGGAGAAGGAAACAGAGGATCCGAAGCAGGCTCTATGCTGACAGCAGTGAGCCTCATGCGGGACTCAAATCCATGAACCATGAGATCATGACTTGAGCCGAAGTCAGATGCTTAACCAACTGAACCACGCAGGCGCCCTACTATATCTTTCTAATACAAACCCTTAAAGACATTCTGTCCATTTACGTAATGTTGAACTTCTTGAAAACATTTTCAAACCTTACACCATACTTAAATGACATTTATCTCCCTTCATCCTATTTCCCTCAACTTGATATCATCAATGCAGCTGCCGCCACCGTGACTCCCTCCTACACACACAAATAGGGTGGAGGGCTTCTAAAACAAGGATTAACTCAAATGGTTGTTTTCGGTTTTTCTTTGAGGTGGCAGACAGCCTTGAAATGACTGCCTAACCACTTGCCAGTCCCTACAGTTTTCTACTTCTGTTCATATCAGTGTTGTTATCTAATATTTTGTATTCCCTGTTCCTGGCAAGAACCAGACCACACCTCATTTGAGGGATTGAGTCAGGCAATGATTAGGATAGAAGGAACATTTACACTTCTTCCAGAAAATAACAAGGGAGTCCCCTTGTGGCTAGTATGCTATTAAGTATATGTAATGGAGAGAGCATTGGCTTTAGAAATACCTGGATTAGACCCATTAAATTAGCTGGGTCCTTCTGTAAATAATGCCTTGGTCTCCCTACCTCTAAAATGGGGGTTCTGTATGAGTTTAGCCTTAGGAGCTAAGCAAATCATTACTAAATTATTACCAGTTAAATTTGAATTTCCTTGGAAAAATCTTGAATTTTCCTTCTATGGAGGTTAAACATTGACTTTGGGTTATTTCAAAGATCTTTCAAAAGGGAGATCTTGGCTTTTACTCTGGATTTAGTAGATAAAACCTTTTCATCATGGGTAGAGACTTTGGAAAGCATTCTGTGCTGAACTCAAGAAGATGGCTTCACATCTAGCAGTGAGGACACAGATGTATGATTTTCTTGGCAGGAGCATCATGATCTTTGTCTGCTTTGGGGAGTCTGACAGAGGTCTCCTAGTGGGACACAGAAGTAAGAAACTTGACACAGGAAATGAACTTGTATACTGCAGCAGTTTCTTGGTTTAATAGATTGGTTTAATCATAAAAATCATTAACTTTGAAGACATCGCAATTAAAGATAAATTCATTAAGAAAGAACTTGTGTGGATCACTGGTTTATTTTTATTATCCTCATGTGCTAGGTATTATATCTAATGCCTAAATTATATACAGGTGTCCATTTGCAAAAGAATAAAGTTGGACCCCTCTGCCTTACATCATATACAAAATTAACTCAGTGGATCAAAGACAAATGTAAAGGGTCAAAGCCATAAAACTCTTTTAAGAAATTAGGAGTAAATCATGACCTTGGCTTAGACAGTAGTTTCTTAGATATGACGTCAGCAGCACCAGCAACCAAAAAAGGAAAAGTCAAAATTTTAAACTTTTGTGTTTTAAAAGTCACCATCACGGATAATGAAAATTATGTAAGTGTTTGCTCATTGCTTCGTTTTGGCTGCCAAGCAGCTGACCTGTCAAAATTCAGATCAATTTTAATAATGGATTCTTTGCGTCATCCTTGTCTGTATTCATCTCTTCTGTTTTTTATACAAATTGGTATATTTCTATCCCAGATTTTTGTTTTTGTAATTTTATTTTGTTGAATTTATTGTAAACCACTTTGGATCCTTTGGAAAACTGAAGTTTAAGATGTTGAATGGAACATTTGAGAGCATGTTCGTGGTGTGCATTGTGCCATGGATTCTTGCTCTCAAAGATTTAATAGTTTAGAAGTGAAAGGTGGTGGGTTGTAAAGTACAACAGTGTCATTGGAAGTTGTCAGTTGGAACCATTTTGGGGTAACGACTCACAGATAAACAAAGCTGGATACTAGTTAATGTGACAAGGACAGATTTTAATCATTAACATACTATTGCAACAGGGAAAAGTGTGAATTAAATTCAACCTCGATTTGTACAGGGGTAACTGGGCATTTTGAAGGGAGGATGAGAGAATAGAGGGGGCAGAGAAAGGGGGCTCAGAAGAGTCAGGGAAGTGAAAAATTACAAAATGTGAGAAAGAGGGGTTGGCCTGTCTGCAACCCGTCTGGGTTTGCTAACTGGTGCTTACTGACATTAGACTCTTACCCTCCCACAGAGCCTGGGAGACAGGGGCCCTGTTTTCAGGTGTTGGTGGAACAAACAGTAAACTCTTTTTGCAACCTTGAGATTTTCTTAAGCAGGCACTTTAAGGGCAGGGGGCTAGGGTCATCCTAGGAACCATGAGTGTTTTGTTCAACTATTATTAGGCCATGGTTGAGGCCTAGTTGAGAAAAGTTTCAAAGGAGGCTGGATAGAGTTTGGTTAAGGAGAGACTCTGGCACAGGTAAAAATCTGTTTATCTGTTGAAGCTTGGGGAGGAGGAAGTTCATGGCTGACTCTAAAGCCAGGTGAATGGTAATGGCGTTAACTGAACTAGGGAAGATACGAGAAGTAACTGGCTTAAAGAGAGGGTGAGGTGGAGATATAGCCAGTAGGCATTTGGAAATACACTTTCAGGCAGGAGGCTGAGACAGTAGGGATTTGGTTCTTGGTATAAAAGTGGAGGTTGAAGGGGCACCTGGGTGGCTCAGTCAGTTGAGCGTCCGACTTCAGCTCAGGTCATGATCTCACAGTTCGTCAGTTCGAGCCCTGCATAGGTCTCTGTGCTGACAGCTCAGAGCATGGAGCCTGCTTCGGATTCTGTGTCTCCCTCTCTCTCTACCCCTTCCCCGTTCATGTGCACTCTCTCGCTCTCTCTTTCAAAAATAAATAAACATTAGAAAAAAATTTTTTTTAAAAAGTGGAGGTTGAAGCTGGGGAAGATTACTTGCGGGAGCTGCTCCTGCTGTGATGAGGACCAAAGGTAGAACTTTGATGCACACTGAGAGTGAGAGATGGGCATTGAAGAGGAACACAGTATGAAACCTGAGGATTGGTAAGAAAGGCAGAACTGGGATAGGGTGGAGCTGTCAGAATGATGGGTAGAGTTTCAAGAAGGCAAAGGTGATCATCAGTGGCAAATTAGAAAGTCAAACAGAATCAACATTGACAAGGTCACTGGATTTAGTAGTCTAAAATGTTTTTTCTGAAGCGTGTGTGTCCTTTTTTTTTAATAGCTTCATTTTTTGACTTAGATGAACATCATGGTATATTATCCTTTTTTTAAGTTTTTATTTATTTATTTATTTTGAGAGAGACACAGTGCGAGCAGGGGAGGGGCAGAGAGAGAGAATCCCAAGCAGGCTTCGCACTGTCAGCACAGAGCCCTACGTGGTGCTGGATCCCACAAACCATGAGACCATGACCTGAGCTTAAACCAAGAATCGGACATTTTAACCAACTGAGCCACCCAGGTCCCCGTGTCCTGCTGTTTTACAACCTTTTTTTTTTTTTTTTTTTTTTTGCGTGGGGCGTAGGGGTGCTGTTTGTTCGTTTATGTATAGAGAGAGAGCAGGGGAAAGGAGGAGAGAGAGAGGAGAGAGAATCCTAACCAGGCTTCACTATCAGACCTGAGCCAAAATCAAGAGTCAGAAGCTGACCACCCAGATGCCCCTACAACTCTTTTTTATTCGGTTTTCTGTCAATTCTGGAAGAAACCCTTCTAAAATCTGCCTTTGGAAATTCTGCTCACTCCAGTCACAGAAGATTTCTTTGCTGTACATTTCTTCACTAACCTTACACCTACTGGCAAACACTTATTATGCAACTCTTACAGCTAAGCCCTGTGTCTGGGGCAGTGTAGGTGTTCAGTAAATATTGAATAAATATTTGAACAGTGACTCATTAACAAATTCTTGTGTATCTATGATAACCATAGATGCTGGAGATACAACAAAGGTCCCTGCCTTTGCGGAACTTAAAACATCCTACGGAAGAGAAGAGACACAGACTGTAAATAGTGTAATAAAGGAAATAAAACAGGTGTTCTGACAAAAATAGAGTAGCTTACTTTGGGTTAGGGTAATGAGGAAAGGACCTAGCAATTCTAAGAGCTAGGGAAGAGCATTGTGGGCAGAAAGAAAACAGGAAATGTAAAGACTACACCCGGAAACAGCCTCTAAATACCTAGCAGTGGTCTCTCTGGTTTTATTGTGGTGACTTATTGTGGTGACGGATGGAGAGTAAGGGGGAAGAGAGGAAGAGGTAGGTTGTTTTTTAGTAGCCAGGTGAGATATGGTAGTGACTTGGATGGTGTGGGGGTCAGAAATTGATAGATATGTAAATACATTCAAGATACATTTAGAGATAAAACGGACAGGTTTTGTTAAGAGATTAGATGAAAGAGGAGAGAGAAGAGAAGGAATCAAGGATGGCTTGAGTAACTTGCAAATGCTGTTGCTGGCAGGGGGGTGAGTAGAAGTTATAAATGGAGCTAGTTTTGGATATCAAAGTAAAGATTTCGATACGTGGTTGAATATATGGGTCTGGAGCTCAAGGGAAAAGGCTGCACTTGGGACATAAATTTGGAAGTTATCATGGGAATGAATGAAATCGCCTAGAAAGAGAGTAAAGATAGAAACCACTATCTAGATGTAGTGAAGACTGAGAAGACTGGGTGAAGTTGGAAGTGGTGCCAAGAGAGAACCTTCTCCAAGAGAAGGGATTAGTGATTAATATTGAGGGCTTAAGAAGAGAACAGAAATTTCTGTCTGTTAGATATGGCAGTGAGGTTGTTGGTGAACGTGATAAAAGCAGTTTCTGTGGAATAGAAGGAGTAGAAGTCAGGGTTGAAGAGTTAGAAGAATGAACAGCACACAGATTCAACAATAGTGGTAATACCTCTTTTAATAATGGTCGTTTCATTGTGCTTTATATCTTACACACAAAATATGTAATATTCAAGAAACATGTCAGAACAAAATCAAAGTGAATGTAGACTTAGGATATGTAGATGACCTTTTTTAAGTTTATTTACTTTTGAGAGAGAGAGAGAGAGTGTGGGCAAACAGGATAGGGACAGAGAGAGAGGGAGAGTCCCAGAGAGGGCATAGAGCCTGACGCTGGGCTTGAACCCAGGAAGCACAGCCTGAGCCAAAGTCAGATGCTTAACCAACTGAGGCACCCAGGAGCCCTGTAGATGACTTTCAGGAGAGATCTGGTTACCATCTTACCAAATTTATGATCATTTAGGCAGCCTACCATTACATGTCTCCTAATGTGATGAGTATGAAACACAAAGCATCGCCTATATGTGTTCTTGCCAAAAAAAATATTGTGAACCTGAATCTGTTCTAGCCTCTAGACCTAACTTCCATTTTACAGGAAACACAGGAGATAGACATAAATTAATGACAAAAAAATGAGAATGTGAGGCATTCATTAAGACAACTGACCTAGTCTTCACAAAGTCAGTATCACAAGTAAATAAAGGGATTGAGGGAGGGGTGCCTGGGTGGCTCAGTCGGTTGAGCATCCGACTTCAGCTCAGGTCATGATCTTGGGGTTTGTGAGTTTGAGCCCCGCGTTGGGCTCTGTGCTGACAGTTCAGAGCCTGGAACCTGCTTCAGATTCTGTCTCCCTCTCTCTCTGCTCCTGCGCTTGCGCATGCGCTCTCTCAAAAATAAACATTAAAAAAAATTTTTTTTTAAAAGGATTGAGGGAGAGGATGGGGATTTTGTAGATTAAAAGCGACCAAATGTTGGAATAATGATAATGTAATTTTTTTTTTAAATTTTTTAAAAATTTACATCCAAGTTAGTTAGTATATCATGCAACAGTGATTTCAGGAGGAGTAGATTCCTTAATGTCCCTTACCCATTTAACTCATCCACCCTCCCACAACCCCTCCAGTAATGTTTTCCATATTTAAGAGTCTCTTATGTTTTGTCTCCCTCCCTGTTTTTATATTAGTTTTGCTTCCCTTCCCTTATGTTCATCTGTTTTGTATCTTAAAGTCCTCATATGAGTGAAGCCATATGATATTTGTCTTTCTCTGACTGACTAATTTCACTTAGCGTAATATCCTCCAGTTCTGTCCACATAGTTGCAAATGGCAAGATTTCATTCTTTTTGATGGCCGAGTAATGAATGCTTCATTGTATGTATGTGCGTGTGTATGTGTGTGTACATACACACACACACCACATCTTCTGTATCCATTCATCCATTGATGGACATTTGGACTCTTTCCATACTTTGGCTATTGTCGATAGTGCTGCTATAAACATTGGGGTACATGTGCCCCTTCGAAACAGCGTACCTGCATCCCTTGGATAAATGCCTAGTAGTGCAATTGCTCGGTCGTAGGGTAGTCCTATTTTTAATTTTTTGAGGAACCTCCATACTGTTTTCCAGAGTGGCTGCACCAGTATGCATCCCCACCAGCGATGTAAAAGAGATCCTCTTTCTCTGCATCCTCGCCAACATCTGTTGTTGCCTGAGTTGTTAATGTTAGCCACGTTGACAGACGTGAGATGGTATCTCATTGTGGTTTTGATTTGTATTTCCCTGATGATGAGTGGTGTTGAGCAGTTTTTCATGTGTCGGTTGGCCATCTAGATGTCTTTGGAGAAGTGTCTATTCATGTCTTTTGCCCATTTCTTCACTGGATTGTTTGTTTTCTGAGTTTGATAAGTTCTTTAGATTTTGGATACTAACCCTTTATCTGATATGTCATTTGCAAATACTGTCTCCCATTCCGTCAGTTGTTGCCTTTTAGTTTTGCTGATTGTTTCCTTCACTGTGCAGAAGCTTTTTCTTTTGATGAGTTCCCGATGTTTTTTTTTGCTTTTGTTTCTCTTGCCTCTGGTGACATGTTGAGTAAAAAGTTGCTGTGGCCTAGATCAAACAGGTTTTTGCCTGCTTTCTCCTCGAGGATTTTGATGGCTTCCTGTCTTACATTTAGGTCTTTCATCCATTTTGAGTTTATTTTTGTGTATGGTGTAAGAAAGTGGTCCAGGTTCATTTTTCTGCATGTTGCTGTCCAGTTTTCCCAGCACCACTCTCTGAAGAGACTGTCCTTATTCTATTGGATATTCTTCCTGCTTTGTCAAAGATTGGTTGGCCATATGTTTGTGGGTCCATTTCTGGGTTCTCTATTCTGTTCCATTGATCTGAGTGTTTTGCCAATGATAATGTAATTAAAAATATATATTGTTTGAAGCTACATATTGAAGTATATATAGATGAGATGTCAGGAATTTGCTTAAGTGATTCAGGATCTGGGTGTAGATAGAAACAGAGATTAATGGCTACTAGTTGATGATTGGCTCTGAATGATTGCATTGAGATTCACTTTATTTACTCTTCTGTCTACTTTTGTACATATTTGAAATTCTCCATAATAAAATTTAGAAGACTAAATACAGTGGGTGAACCTTGACTGGATTCTGGTTTGGGTTGAAAAAAAGCCAACTAGCTATAACAATCATTTTGAAATAAAAATTGAGTATGGACTAGATAATAGGTGTTTTGATAATTTTCTTAGGTTTGAAATTGTGGTTATGTACGAAGGTCCTTATTATGAGGCACATACTAAAGTAATAAGGGTGAAGTGCCAAGTTGTGCCATTTACAACTTTGGTATATTCAGTTTGGGGTGCCTGGCTGGCTCAGTCAGAAGAGCATGTGACTCTTGATCTCAGGGTCATGAGCTTGAGCCCCACTTTGGGTGTAGAGATTAAATAAACTTTAAAAAATATAAAACAAAATGTGTATAATATTTGTAAAATATCATTTGTACATCTGATGGAGTAAAACAAATAGGGCATCGTTAAAAAGTATTGAATCTTAGGGGTGCCTGGGTGGCTCAGTTAAGTGTCTGACTTCAGCTCAGGTCGTGATCTTACAGTTCATGAGTTCAAGCCCTGCTTTGGGATGAATAAACATTTAAAAAAACTTTTGAATCTTAAAGGAGAGTTTATAGATGTTTATTATGCTATTTCAATTTTTCAGTGCTTAAATAATTCATAATAAAAAGGGAGCAGAAAAATTATTTTGGTCTTCATGAGAATAGAGAAATGGGGCAGTAGTTTGGATGGGGGGTGGTAAATGAAAAGATACACTCACAAGTGACTGGCTGATTCTCAGGATAAAGAATTGCAGGTGGTGTGGCACCTGTCTGGCTCGGTCGGTGGAGCATGTGACTCTTGATCTCTGGACTGTAATTCCCAGCCCCATGTTGGGTGTAGAGATTACTTAAAATAAAATCTTTAGGGGCGCCTGGGTGGCTCAGTTGGTTGAGCCTCTGATTCGATTCTTGATTTTGGCTCAGGTCATGATCCCAAGGTTGTGGGGTCACGCCCCATATCTGGCTCTATACTGTGCATGGAGTCTGCTTAAGATTCTCTCCCTCTCTCTCTCTCTGTCTCTCTCTCCCCCACCCCACCCCAAAATAAAGACATAAACATTTTTAAAAATAAATACGGGGTACCTGGGTGGCTCAGTCAGTTAAGCCTCTGACTTTGGCTCAGGTCATTATCTCGCGGTTTGTGGGTTCAAGCCCCATGTTGGGTTCTGTCCTGACCCCTCAGAGCCTGGAACCTGCTTTGGATCCTATGTCTTCCTCCCCCCCCCCCCCCCCCAATTCTCTCTCTCTTTAATATTTATTTATTTTTGAGAAAGAGAGAGACAAAGCATGAGCAGGGGAGGGGCAGAGAGAGAGGGAGATCTCTTTAGACAAACATCTTGGCAGTTTTCAGTTGCTCCCTCTTCGTATGAGTACTAATTAAAGAATCGATTGCCAGTAATTCTCAAGTTAAAATGACTGAGTACATAGATCAGTATAGACAGAACCTAGTCTAAAGGCAGGAGCCAAATTGAATAGAAATATATGTGTGTTGCTGGGGCGGGGGGGGGGGGTTGGAAAGAAGGGAATTCTCAGAGGTTGGATGAAAAGTGGATGCCTTTAGAATTAGAGGGTCTAGATTCCAGTCCCAGGTTCACAATTTTTTTTAATATTTATTTTTGAGAGTGAGAGAGACAGAACATGAGTGGGGGAGGGGCAGAAAGAGAGGGAGACACAGAATCCGAAGCAGGCTCCAGGCTCTGAGCTGTCAGCATAGAGCCCAATATGGGGCTTGAACCCACAGACTGCGAGATCGTGACCTGAGCTGAAGTCTGGCAGCTTCTCCAACTGAGCCACCCAGGCACCCCCCCCCCCCCGCCCCCCCGCCCCGGGTTCACAATTTAATAGCTGAATGATCTTGTGTGAGTCATAACACCTCTGAACCTGGGTCCTTAGCTATTAATTGCTATTTAATTACTGTCCTCAAAGCAAGAGTTTAAAACAGCTGATTTCACCCTAGCCCCTGTCAGATTTTGTTTGGCTGGCACAATGTTGTAAAAACTGAGTATGAAGGCAGTCCCTGATGTAATATTATAACTGTCCTGTAAAACCTGGGATGTGAGCAAATTTGTTTCTTTATCGGAGATGGAGTAGCCCCCAACTGAGAATTCTGATGGATTTGCTGCTACCAATAGCTTACCTTTTTGGGAAATGAGAAGAACCTGGAGTTTGCAATCAAATAGGTCAAGGTTGATGGATTAGCTTCCTGGCTTGTTACCCTCTGAGTCTCATTTTTCTCATCTGTAAAATGGATTCTCAAAATTATTGTGAAGATCAGATATTATGTCTACAAAAAGCTTGGCACATTAGCAATTGTTACTAGCCTGCTAAGGCTGTGGACTCTATATCCTGGTATACTCTTATTCCTTTCTTTTCTTTAAATGTTCATTTATTTATTTTTGATAGAGAGTGAGTGTGAGTGGGGTAGGGACAGAGAGAGGAAGAGAGAATCGCAAGCAGGACTTGGCTCAATCCCATGAACCGTGAGATCATGACCTGAGCCAAAATCAAGAGTCAGACGCTTAACTGACTAAGCCACGCAGGCGCCTCTCCTTTCCTTTAAATTAACTGTAATATGGCCGTAGTGGAGTTTTTGTATTTGTTTTTGTTTTGTTTTTTTAATGTTTGTTTATTTTTGAAGGAGAGAGAGAGTGTGAGCCGGGAAGGGGCAAAGAGAGGGAGAGACAGAATTTGAACCCTGCTCCAGGCTCTGAGCTGTGAGCTCAGAGCCCGATGCGGGGCTTGAACTCAGCAGCCATGAGATCATGACCTGAGCTGAAGTCAGAAGCTTAACGGACTGAGTCACCCAGGCGCCCCTGGCCATAGTATTTTAACCCAGGATTCTTTGTGTGTGTGTGTGTGTGTGTGTGTGTGTGGAGAGAGAGAGAAAGCGAGCACGAGCGAGAGCACGTGCCAGCTTGCATAAGCAAGGGAGAGGCAGAGAGAGAGAGAGAATCCCAAGGAGCCTCTGCACTCTCAGCACAGAGCCTGATGTAGGGCTTGATCCCAGGAACTGTGAGATCATGACCTGAGCTGAAGTTAACTGACTGAGCCACCCAGGGGCCCCCAACCCAGGAATCTTATGTTGATACATATTAGCTAGATAATTCCTAGTGAAAGGTATGAGAGGCCAACTAAAAAAAGCCATTTTTTTAGCCTAGGAGGAATCAGATTTCTTTCTTGAAGGAAGAGGCCTTAAATTGAGAGATAACCATTTATCTTTTTTATCCCTCTTCCCACTATCATTAACTAACCTTTAATGCATCATGATGAGTTGTAAAGCTTCCTAATTGTAGCATATGCCCAACAGTGAGTCTGCATGATTTAAAGCCTCAGCTCATCCTTGATGCCTAGGCAGCTACAATGACATTTCTTTAGAAAGCTTCCTTCTGCAGTGATCAGCGCCCACTCAGCTTAACACCAGGGCAAGGGAACTGATTTGAAAGGACTGACTGCTTCGTAGTGTTCCAAGTCCCATCTCCGTTGAAGATTGTCAGGTCATTACCTAGAAAATAATGCTAGTTCCCTTATTTACTAAATATAGCTCTTTTGGGCTTTTTCTAGGCAGATGCCAAGTGATTGCTTGGTACTTTTTGAAGTACAGACCATGAACATAAGGCTTTGATTTGGAAAGTCCTAGAGCCAGCAGGTATACAGGATGTGAGCTTGAAGGTGTAGTAGAATCATTCCCATCCCACACACAGGACAGCTGGCTATATGTAGTATGCCTTTTTCTGAGAACATGTGCATAATTTTAAAGTTGTATGAATCTCAAAAGAGACTCTGGGGGCACCTGGGTGGCTCAGTCAGTTAAGCATCCAACTTCGGCCCAGGTCATGATCTAGCAATCTGTGAGTCTGAGCCCCATGTCAGGCTCCAGGCCTGGAGCCTGTTTCAGGTTCTGTGTCTCCCCCTCTCTCTGCCCCTACCCCACTCATGCTCTGTCAAAAATAAATAAACATTTAAAAAAATTAAAAAAAGACTCTGATTCTATCAGTCAGAGCTTATATTATTTTGCTAGGGCTGCCAAAACAAAGTACCACAGCCAAGATGTCTTAAACAACAGGAATTTATTTTTCCACAGTTCTGGAGGCTAGAATTCCGAGATCAAGATGTCAGCAGGGTTGGCTTTTTCCGAGGCCTTTTTCTCTCTTTGGTTTATCAGTGGCTGTCTTCATGTTCACGTGATGTTTTCCCTCTGTGTGCATCTATATCTTAATCTTCTCTTTATAAGGACCCTAATCATAATTGGATTAGGGCCTTACCCCAGTATCCTCACTTTAAAAATACCCTGTCTGGGGGCGCCTGGGTGGCTCAGTCGGTTGAGCGGCCGACTTCGGCTCAGGTCATGATCTCGTGGTCTGTGAGTTCGAGCCCCGCGTCGGGCTCTGTGCTGACAGCTCAGAGCCTGGAGCCTGTTTCAGATTCTGTGTCTCCCTCTCTCTGACCCTCCCCCGTTCATGCTTTGTCTCTCTCTGTCTCAAAAATAAATAAACGCTAAAAAAAAAAAAAAAAAAAAATACCCTGTCTGGGGGTGCCTGGGTGGTTCAGTCGGTTAAGCATCTGAGTTCAGCTCAGGTCATGACCTTGTAGTCCTTATGTTCAAGCCCCCCATTGGGCTCTGTGCTGACAGCTCAGAGCCTAGAACCTGCCTCAGACTCTGTGTCTCCCTCTCTGTTTGCCCCTACCCTGCTCACACTCGGTCTCTCTCTCTCAAGAAAAAAATAAACATTAAAAAAATAAAAAGACCTTGTCCGCCGGAACTTCAAAATATGAGTTGTAGGCAGGGTACAATTCAGGACATAACAGTGTGTGTGCCTGTTTTGTATCATTGCTCGTCCCTTGGTTCCAAAAGTTTAGAGAGTACACTGTAACATTAGCCACTTATTTCCTAAGAAATGGGAGGTATAACTTCAGGGACCTATTCACTTTGAGAGAATTCCTTGACTAAGAAAACCCAAAGGCTGTCTAAGACAGTCAGGTGCTAGAAAAGGTTATTTGTATTCTGGATTTCTTAATCCAGTCTCTGCAAGTAAGGGAGTGCATGATGAAAACAAACCCTTTGCCTGTTGGTCCCTAAATGAGAGCCCAGCATTCCTTTGGTTGCTGATTCCAGATATGCTTCTGTGGTTGTTCCTTCTTCCAATCTAGCCTCCCTTGCCTGCCTTCTCCGATGAAGTCACAAGCAAATATTTGTGATGGTTTCTTGTCACCATGGTGACTAAAGAAGCACATCTTGGTTCTCCTTCCAGCTTTGTTGTCAGCTTTGCTCGAAGGAAGGGACAGCCCCCTGGGAGAGCCCAGGCTCAGAGTCATGAAAAACCATGTGTCAGGTAATGGGGGACAGCGGTCCACAGTCCTGCCTTTAGGAATCTCTGTCCTGTGCCTGTTAGTCTCCAGGCACAGGGGTAATCAGTAACCCCAAAGGGAGGCCACTGCATTCCCCTAGAATGTTTTTTTTTAATAATAAATTCACTTGGGACTTGCCAAGTGGGTGTGTAGGCTTGCACATTTTAAGACCCTACCGCTGCAGTTGGTTCACCGAGCTACTTTACAGAATGACGGTGCCTTCTCTGAAGTTTCATTTCCTCAGTTTCTCTAGCTCCGGAATTCAGCTCTTTCTTCAACTTCCATTTTCATTTCTCTTTCACTCAGATTCTCTTAATAGACTCTTCTCTCCCCCCCCCCCACTCCATTTATGTACTTCCTTATTCTGTTTCCACCCCCAACATGATTTCCTGGTTGAAGAAGCAGCCCCCATCTTCTTAGGAGATTTCTTTTTATTTTTATTTTTATTTTTTCAACATTTTTTTATTTATTTTTGGGACAGAGAGAGACATAGCATGAACGGGGAGGGGCAGAGAGAGAGGGAGACACAGAATCGGAAACAGGCTCCAGGCTCCGAGCCATCAGCCCAGAGCCTGACGCGGGGCTCGAACTCACGGACCGCGAGATCGTGACCTGGCTGAAGTCGGACGCTTAACCGACTGCGCCACCCAGGCGCCCCAGGAGATTTCTTTTTAAACTCTCGTTACAATCCCCCAACCATGCTACAAAGGGGGCAATCTTAGTTGTTCGTTCTGTGTGCCTATAAAACTTATTTTTCACCCCATTAGCAATAAATACTCTTGATAATTTCCAGTTAGAAATTCAGAGAATCAGAAAGGCCTCTAAAGGACTTATGGGTTAACATAATCAGCTTCACTTTCATCAGGTCTTTAGATAGTGAGATTGTTTTAAAAATGTAAATATTGGGTAAGGTACGATAAAGCCCCTCTGACCACAGGAAGAGACAGGAATGCGGCATGGAAGGAATACATTTGTTACACTCACAGGTCTCAAAGAGGAAGCCACTGCATGCGTGCAGGGTCACAGAAGAAATACATATGTATATATATACATATGTATATATATTGTCTGTGTGTGTGTGTGTGTGTGTGTGTGTGTGTATTTTGAGAGAGAGAGAGAGAGAACACACAAGCAGGGGGAGGGCAGAGAGAGGAGGACAAAGGATCCAACATAGGCTCCACACTGACAGCAGCAAGCCCAATGGTGCCCAAACCCACAAACTGAACCGAACAGTGAGATCATGACCTGAGCCGAAGCTCAACCCTAGGCCAGAGACTTTATTAAGGTTTCTGAGGGAAAGTGAAGGCAGGGCAGAGTAAACTGTTTAGGACTGGCAACTTTGAATTAATCCAAAGGATTTTGGTCTGTAGGAGTGGTTTCTACTTCCCTACTACCTCACCAAGAGATACTAAAGTGAAGGAATATTGTCTCCTGGGTGTATAGATAAAGTAGAGGAGGAGATATGGCTCTGGACTTTGCTGTTAGGCAAGTTGTTACCTTTAGGCATTAGCCATGGGAGGGGCAGTCTGTCCCTGGGTCTGTAAAGGTCCCAAATGCTGAAACATCAAGAACACAATGTAATGGGCACCTGAATGGCTCAGTTGGTCAAGTGTGTCCCCTCTTGGTTTTGGCTCAGGTCATGATCTCACAGTTCATGAGTTTGAGCCCCATGTCAACTTTTTTAAGTGCCAACACTTAAAAAAGAACACAGAAAATAAGAAAATAGAGTTAATACAATTGGCTCTGTAACTGGTGAATGCAAATAGACAAATATGGTATCTAAAAAAACATATAGAACAGGGATTCGGTGTTAGTTTTAATTGGCAGAGGTATGCTGCAATTAAAACTTTGGTAAAGGGGGGCTCCTGGATGGCTCAGTCGGTTAAGCATCTGACTTCGGCTCAGGTCATGATCTCACGGTCCGTGGGTTCGAGCCCCACATCGGGCTCTGTGCTGACAGCTCAGAGCCTGGAGCCTGCTTCAGATTCTGTATCTCCCTCTCTCTCTGACCCTCCCCTGTTCATGCTCTGTCTCAAAAATAAAATAAACATTAAAAAAAAATGTTTTTAAAAAAAGAAAACAAAAAGCTTTGGTAAAGAGGCGCCTTGGTGGCTTAGTTGGTTAAGCATTAGTTGGTTAATTGGACTCTGTGCATCATGACAGCTCAGAGCCTGAAGTCTGCTTTGGATTCTGTGTTTCCCTCTCTCTCTGCACCCCCCCCCCAGCCCCCACTCCCCTGCTTGGACTCTCTCTCTCTTTCTCAAAAAAATAAACATTAAAAAAAATTTTTTTTTAATTTTGGTAAAATATAACTCACCATTTTAGCTTTTTAAAAAATTTTTTTTGGTTTATTTTGAAAGAGCTCACAACAGGAGGGGCAGAGAGAGATAATTCCAAACAGGCTCTCACTGTCAGTGCAGTGACCCTGGGCTCAAAGTCAGCGAACCGTGAGATCATGACCTGAGCTGAAGTCAGACACTTAGCCAACTGAGCCACCCAGGCGCCCCATTCAATTTTTTTAGATATACAAAAGTGTAGAATTTACAGTCCCACCAGAAATGCACCAGATGCTAATTTCTCCACATCCTTGCCAACACTTGGTATTTTGTTTTCTTTTGTCTTTATTATAGCTATTTATTAGGCATGAAATCAAATCTCATTGTAGTTTTGGGTTTGTTTTTTTTTTTTAACGTTTATTTATTTTGGGGAGAAAAAGAGAGCACAGCAGGGGAGGCGTAGAAAGAGAGAGGGAGACACAGAATCAGAAGCAGGCTCCAGGCTCAGCTGTTAGCACAGAGCCTGACGCGGGGCTCGAACTCACAAACAGCAAGATCATGACCTGAGCCAAAAAGTCAGACACTCAACCTTCTGAGCCACCCAGACACCCCTGTAGTTTTTTTTTTTTTTTTTTTGTATTTTTTTTTTTTTTAATGTTTGTTTATTTTTGAGACAGAGACAGAACATGATCAGGGAGGGGCAGAGAGAGAGGGAGACACAGAATTGGAAGCAGGCTCCAGGCTCCTAGCTGTCAGCACAGAGCCTGACATGGAGCTCAAACTCATGGACTGCAAGATCATGAACTGAGCCAAAGTTGGAAGCTTAACCGATTGAGCCACCCAGGCACCCTTCATTGTAGTTTTGATTTGCATTTCTCAAGACTATGTTGAGCATCTTTCCATATGCATATTAGCCATTTATGTATCTTCTTTAGAGAAATGTATACAAATTATTTGTCCATTTTTAAATTGGGTTGTCTTTTTGTTGTTGAACTGTAGAAATTCTTTGTATATTCTTGATATTAAATCCTTACCAGA
Organism: Panthera tigris; assembly: GCF_018350195.1. Lineage (NCBI taxonomy): Eukaryota > Metazoa > Chordata > Mammalia > Carnivora > Felidae > Panthera > Panthera tigris. Next base: position 24,153,829 of record NC_056667.1, read on the forward strand.
TACATGACTTGGAAATAATTTTCCCATGCTGTAAGTTGTCTTTTCACTTTCTTGTTAATGTCTTTTGTTGCTTGTGTTTTTGATGTCATAGTAAAAGAATCTATTGCCAAATCCAAGGCCATAAAATTTTTTTTTCTATGTATTATTCTAAGTATTTTATGGTCTTAGCTTATATTTAGGTTGTTGATCCATTTGGAGTTAATTTTTGTGTATGGTGTAAGCCTGGGGTCCAACTTCATTCTTTTAGATATTAGTTGTCCCAGTAATATTTTTTGAAGAGAGTATTCTTATTCCGTTGAATGGACTTGACACTCTTATCAAAATTATTTGGTTGGCCATAGATGTATGAATTTATTTCTACACTGTCAATTTTATTCTATTTATCTGTATGTTTATCCTTATCCCAGTACCACACTATTCTGATTACTGTAGCTTTGTAGGAAGTTATAAAATCAGGAAGTGTGAGTCTTCCAACTTTATTATTTAAGAGTATGTTGTTAGTTTCCACATATTTCTGAATTTCTAGCTTCATTCTGTATGGTCAAATTTATTGAGAATTTATTGAGACTCTTTGTGGCCTAACATGGTCTGTTCTGGAGAATGTACCATGTACACTCGAGAAGGTATATTCTGCTATTGTTGGGTGGAGTGTTCTATGTCTTTTTAGGTCTGACTGATTCATAATGTTGTTGAAGTCCTCTGTTTCCTTATTAATCTTCTATTTAAGTATTCTGTTCATTATTGAAAGTGGTGTATGGAAGTCTCCAAGAACTATCGTAGAACTATTTTTCCCTTCACTTCTGACCATGTTTGTTTGCTTCATATATTTTGGGACTCTGTTTTGGTGCATATATGTTTTATAATTATTATATCTTCTTAATGAATTGACCGTTTTGTCAATATATAATGTCGTCCTTGATCTCTCATAAGAGTTTTTGACTTAAGGTTTTTTGTCTGATATTGGTTAGCTATTGCAGCTCTCTTTTGGCTACCATATGCTTGAAATATTTTTAAAAAAATTTTTTTAATGTTTATTTATTTTTGAGACAGAGAGAGACAGAGCATGAACAGGGAGGGTTAGAGAAAGGGAGACACAAGAACCTGAAGCAGGCTCCAGGTTCCAAGCTGTCAGCACAGAGCCCAACGCGGGACTCAAACTCACAGACTGTGAGATCATGACCTGAGCCAAACTCGGATGCTTAACCGACTGAGCCACCCAGGCGCCCCGCTTGAAATATTTTTTTCCATCCTTTTACTTTAAACCCATTCGTGTCTTTGGATATGCAGTAAGTCTTTGTAGACAGCATATAATAACTTAAGAGTTTAATCCATTTACACATATTACTCTGATAAGGAAGGACTTCTGGCATTTTATTCTTTGTTTTCTTTAGGTCTTCTACTTTTTTTGTCCCCCTCTTCCTCCAGTTACTGCCTTTTGTGTTTAGTTTAATTTTATGTGTTTAGTTTAATTTTATGTAGTGAATGGTTTTGATTCCCTTTTCATTTCCTTTCGTGTTTATTTTTTATTTCTATTTTGTATATGTATTTTTTTAGATGGTGTGGTTACCATGGGGATTACATTTAACATTCTAAATTTATAGCTATATAGTTTGAATTGGTACCAACTTCAAAAAATCTGTTTCTGTACAGCTCCAATTCCCCCTTTATGTTGTTGCCATCACACAAATTACCTCTTTACACGTACCCATTATATGCCCAGTAACATACATAAATTTGTAATTAGTTTATACACTTGTTCTTTAAATCATGTAGGAGATAAAAAGCAGTTACAAACCAATAATACTGATTTTTATATTTACCCATATAGTTACCTTTATTGGCTTCAAGTTACTGTGTAGTGTCCTTTCATTTCACTTCATTTTCAGTTTAAAGGACTCTCTCTAGCATTTCTTGTGGAGCAGGTCTCATGGTAACACACACTGTCAGCTTTTGTTTATCTAGAAATGTCTTAATTTCTCCCTTGTTTTTGAAGCACAATTCTGTCAAATGTAGAATTCTTTGGCTTTCTCCCCCCCTTTCAGTTCTTTAAATGTGTCATCCCAATGCCTTCTGGCCTTCATGGTTTCTAATGGAAAATTGACTTGTATGTGATGAGTCACTTCTCCCTTGCTGCTTTCAAGATTCTCTATGTCTTTGGCTCTCAGTAGTTTGATTATGTGACTAGATGTAGATCTGAATTTATCCTCCTTGGGATTCATTGAATATTTTTATGGGTAGATTCATGTTTTACATTGAATTTGGGAGGTTTTCTGCTATTATTTCTTAAATTTTTTCTGTCCCTTTCTTTTCTGTTTCTTTGACTCCCGTAATACTTTTTGGATATGCTTGTTGGAATTCCATGGACTCCATTGGCTCTGTTACTTTTCACTCTTTCCTCTCCTCAGAGTACATAATTTGTGTTCCTGTCTTCAAGTTTGTTGGTCCTCTTGTTTGTTCACATGTGCTATTGAGCCCCTCTAGTGAATTTTTCATTTTAGTTATTTTTCAACTAACTTTACTTACTTTTCAACTCCAGAACTGCCTTTTGTTTTAATTAATTAATTAATTTAAGTAATCTCTGCACCTAGCATAAGGCTCAAACTCACAACCCCGAGATCAAGAGTCACATGCTCCTCTCAACCAAGCCAACCAGACGCCCTTCAACTCCAGAACCTCTGGTTGATTCTTTCTCTATTTGTTGTTCTCATTTTGTTCTGGATTGCTTTCCTGATTTCCTTTAGTTGTTTGTCTTTTTTTTTTTTTTTTTTTTAGTTCTTTGTATTTAAGACAGTCGTTTGAAAGTCTTTGTCTACTATCTCTAGTAGTAGGGATAGTTTCTTGTCAATTTATTTTGTCCCTTCAAATGGGCCATACTTCCCTGTTTATCTCCATTATTGGTTTATTACCTTTAAAGAAGTTTCTTAATGGGAAGACTTTATTTTATATGTACTTACATGTTTACCATTTCTAGTATCCTTCCTTTTGTGAAGATCTGAGTTACCATCTGGCATAATTTTCCTTCTACTTAAAAGTAGTATTTCTTTAAAAAAATTTTTTTTAATGTTTATTTATTTTTGAGAGAGACAGAGACAGAATGGGAGTGGGATAGGGGCAGAGAGAGGGGGAGACACAGAATCCAAAGCAGGCTCCAGGCTCCGAGCTGTCAACACAGAGCCCGACACAGGGCTCGAACCCACGAGCTGGGAGATCATGACCTGAGCCGAAGTCAGACGCTCAACCAGCTGAGCCACCCAGGTGCCTCTATTTATTTTCAATTGAGAGAGAGACAGAGTGTGAGTGGGGTAGAGGCAGAGAGAGAGGGAGACACAGAATCCGAAGCAGGCTCCAGGCCCTGAGCTGTCAGCATAGAGCCTGACATGGGGCTCGAACTCACAAACTGTGAGACTATGACACAAGCCCAAGTCGGACACTTAACCAACTGAGCCACCCAGGCACTCCAGCTGTAGTATTTCTTCAATGCCTGTCTGCTAGAGACAAAGTCTCAGGTTTTGTTTGAAGAAGTCGATTCCTATTTCATTTTCATTTTTTGAAAGTATTTTCATTGGGTATAGAATTCTAGTTTGACAGGTTTCCTTCAATACAATTTCGTATTTCATTATCTTCTGACTTGCATAGTTTCTTTTTTTTTTTTTTTAAGTTAATTCATTTTGAAAGAGAGAGAGAGAGAGTAGGGGAGGGAGGGGCAGACAGCAAGGGGGAGAGAGAGGATCCTGAGCAGGCTGTACACTGCCAGCATGGAGCCCGAGCCCAATGTGGGGCTTGAACCTGAGCTGAAACCAAGAGTCAGTTGCTTAACCACCTGAGCCACCCAGGCTCCCTGACTTGCATAGTTTCTGACAGGAAGTCAGGTCATTCTTATCTTTGGTCTTCTGCATGTAATGAGTCATTCTAGCTGTTTTTAAGATTTTCGTTATCACTGGTTTTCAGGAATTTGACTATGATGTCCCTTAGTGTGATTTTCTTTGTTTTTACCATTCTTAAGGTTTATCATGATTTCTTGGGTTTATGGGATCAAGTTTGGAAATGTTTCACTCTTTGTTTCTTCATAAGTTTTTTGTCAACTTTCCTCACCCCCCACTTTTTCCCCTGTGAATGCAGCTACAGATAAATTAGGCATTTGATAAACATCGCATGAGCCACTGTGGCATCATTTTTGGTCTGTCTCGATTGATTTTTCTTCTTTCTGTGGGTGTGTCATGTTTTTCTGCTTCTTGGCATATCTACAAGTTTTTAATTGGATTTTTGATGTAATTTTTATTGTCTTTTTTTTTTTTTTGAAGGATGTAGAGCCTTATAGGTAGTTGTTACATTCTGCCCACTTGATCAGTTGAAGTGTTGTTTGGAAGCTTTGTTAGTAGTCTTGTCTAGGGACTTTTCCCCCCCTAAGTTTTATATATTTAAGTAATCTCTACACCCATCGTGGGGCTTGAACTCACGACCGCAACATCAAGAGTCCCGCACTACTCTGATGGAGGCAGCCAGGCACCCCTCTAGGGATAGTTTGATCTTACTCTTAAGGCATAGCCCTTTTTAGGGTTCACTGTATGCCCTGAGTGATCAGTGAGGAATCTCCATTCTGATTCATCAAATGCTTTCCAGCCCTGTGTGAGCTCTGGGAACTGTTGAGTTTACAGCTTCCCCATTGCTCTTTGCCTGACTCGTGAAGCTTCTTCACCTCACACCTGTACATCCTTAGTCTCTATCCCAGATTTAAGGGAACCCCAAGCAGATTTCCTGAGCTTTTTTTTCATGTATTTTGCTCTTCTCTGGAACTCTGCCTCACAATTTCCAGCTGTCTTAATCTCCTTGATCTCTTTCCTCAACTAGTGAGATTGCTTTGCTCTTTGGTAACCGTCTTCCTGCTCAGTGGTCTAGAACGTGCCTCCAGGCAGAAAGCCAAGGAGATACGTTAGGGCTCACCCTCTTGGGGATCACAGATTTTCAGTGCCTTGTGTCCAATACCTGAAACAAGTTTACAGCAGGAGGATAAATCCAATCCCTGTTATTCCACCATGGCTGGAATGGAAGTGATAGCTATATTTGTAATGCCTAACAAAATAAGACAAAAAGGAATTATAAGGAATAATTAAAAAACAACAACAACATGGGGCACCTGGGTGGCGCAGTCGGTTAAGCGTCCGACTTCAGCCAGGTCACGATCTCGCGGTCCGTGAGTTCAAGCCCCGCGTCAGGCTCTGGGCTGATGGCTCGGAGCCTGGAGCCTGTTTCCGATTCTGTGTCTCCCTCTCTCTCTCTGCCCCTCCCCCGTTCATGCTCTGTCTCTCTCTGTCCCGAAAATAAATAAAAAACGTTGAAAAAAAAAATTTAAAAACAACAACAACAGGAACTGGTGTTCAGACAGACTGTTCTAAATGTATGTACCTCTAATAAAATTGTCATAAAATATATAAAGCAAAATAAAACTACAGGGTGAGATGGATACATTTACTGTTGATAAGTCAAGAAAAAAGTTAGTAAAGTAATAGAAGAGTTGAATAACAAGGTGAACAACTTGATTTAATGGACATATGGTTAATAGAATGCCATGCACAACTATTAAAGAATACAGATTTTTCTCAAGCACACATGGGGCACTTACATAATTTGTATACATATTGAGCCGAAAAAGCAAATCTCGATATAGATGGTTCCTGACTTATTATTATTTTTTAATGTTTATTTATTTTTGAGAGACAGAGCATGAGGAGGGGAGGGGCAGAGAGAGGGAGATACAGAATCCGAAGCAGGCTGAGCCCGGCGTGAGGCTCAAACACGTGAACCGTGAGATCACGACCTGAGGTGAAGTCGGATGCTTAACCGACTGAGCCACCCAGGTGCCCCAATGGTTCCTGACTTATGATGGTTCAACTTACAATTTTTCAACTTTACTATGATATGAAAGCGGAAACACATTCAGTTGAAGCATTACTTTGAATTTTGATCTTTTCTCAGGCTGGTGACATATGGTACAATACTCATTCCCAATCCTGGCCAGCAGCAGTGAGTCACAGCTCCCAGTCAGCCACGTGATCACAAGGGTACACAATTGATAAACTTAAATCATTCTGTACCCATACAACCATTCCTTTTTTCACTTTCAGTGTAGTATTCAGTAAGTTACATGAGATAGTGAATATGTTACTATAAAATAGGCTTTGTGCTGCATGATTTTGCTTGGCCAACTACAGGCTGAAAGAGTATTCTTAGCACATTTGTGGTAGGCTAGGCTGAACTATGATATTCAGTAGGTTACGTGTATTAAGTGTATTTTTAACTTAACCAGGATCATCTTAACAGTGGGTTTATCAGGACATAGCCCAGTCATAACTCAAGAAAGATCAGTAAATTTAAAAGAATCCTTGAGACTCTGATCACGGTGTGATTAATTATATTAGAAATAAATAACAGAGGGGCACCTGGGTAACTCAGTCGATTAAGCATCTGACTTATGCTCAGGTCATGATCTCACGGTTCATGGGTTCAAGCCCCGTGTCAGGCTCTGTGCTGACAGCTCACAGCCTTGAGCCTGCTTTGGATTCTGTGTCTCCCTCTTTCTCTCTGCCCCTTCCCTGCTCATGCTCTGTCTCTCAAAAATAAATAAATACTAAAAAAAAATTTTGTTAAAGAAATAATAACAGAAAAGTAAGTCCCCAAACATTACTGATTAAAAAAAACACTCATGGTTCAAATAAAACCAAGGGAAATTTGGTATTCAGAAGTGAATTACAATGAAAATATTATTTTGAAGGAAATTAAAAAGACTTTTAGGAAGATAATAAGCAAAATACAAAGTCTGAATATTAATGACTTAGGTACACAGTTTAGAAAGAAAAGTAGTAAAGAGAAAGAAATCATACAGTAGAGAGAGGATTAACAGGCAAAATTGGATCTTTCAGAAGACTAAGATTAGTCAAATCATAAGATTTCTAAAGAATAAAAGAGGATACAAATAATATTAGAAATGAAAAAAAAAAGAACTACAAGTAACTAAGGAAATTAAAAAGAACATTAACAACTTTATGCACACCATTGAAAAGACAAATTCCTAGAATAACACAACTTAATAAAAGTGACTCTAATAGGATGTCTGACTAGCCTTATAATCATGACATATATTAAATTAGCAGCAAAGACTGTTCTCACAACGAAAATGCCAGATCTAAGTGGTTTTACAGAGGAGTCTTGCCAATTTTTTAAATTAATTCATTAATAAAAATTTACATCCAAATTAGTTAGCATATAGTGCAACAATAATTTCAGGAGTAGATTCCTTAAGGTCCCTTACCCATTTAGCCCATCCACCCCTCCCACAATCCCTCCAGTAACTCTCTGTTTGTTCTACATATTTAAAAGTCTCTTATGTTTTGTCCCCCTCCCTGTTTTTATATTAGTTTTGCTTCCCTTCCCTTATGTTCATCTGTTTTATATCTTAAAGTCCTCATATGAGTGAAGTCATATATTTGTCTTTCTCTGACTAATTTTGCTTAGCATAATACCCTCTAGTTCCATCCACATAGTTGCAAATGGCAAGATTTCATTCTTCTTGATTGCTGAGTAATACTCCATTGTGTATGTATATATGTATACACACACACACACACACACACACACACACACACACACACACCAAATCTTTATCCATTCATCCATCGATGGACATTTGGACTCTTTCCATACTTTGGCTATTGTCGATAGTGCTGCTATAAACATTGGGGTACATGTGCCCCTTCAAAACAGCATACCTGTATCCTTTGGATAAATGCCTAGTAATGTGGTTGCTGGGTCGTAGGGTAGTTCTGTTTTTAATTTTTTTGAGGAACCTCCATACTGTTTCCAGAGCGGCTGCACCAGTTTGCATCCCCACCAGCAATGCAAGAGATCCTTTTTCTCCACATCCTCGCCAACATCTGTTGTTGCCTCACTTGTTCATGTTAGCCATTCTGACAAGCGTGAGGTGGTATCTCATTGTGGTTTTGATTTGTATTTTCCTGATGATGAGTGATGTTGAGCAGTTTTTCATGTGTCGGTTGGCCATCTAGATGTCTTCTTTGGAGAAGTGTCTATTCATGTTTTTTGCCCATTTCTTCACTGGATTGTTTGTATTCTGAGTTTGATAAGTTCTTTATAGATTTTGGATACTAACCCTTTATCTGATATGTCACTTGCAAATATCTTCTCCCATTCTGTCGGTTGCCTTTTAGTTTTGCTGATTGTTCCCTTCACTGTGCAGAAGCTTTTTCTTTTGATGAGGTCCCAATAGTTCATTGTTGCTTTTGTTTCCCTTGCCTCCAGAGATGTGTTGAGTAAGAAATTGCTGTAGGAGTTTTGCCAAATTTTTAATAAATAAGTTATTTAACTCTTCTTACTTCCAGAAAACAGGAAAAGAGGGGATACTTCTTTTGATAATTACACCAAAGAATAATATGAGAAGCTCCTATACTTTTCTTTTGTCACTCATGAATAAGGATACAAAAATTCTAAACAATATTAAAACATAAACAGCAGTATATAAAAGGTGTAATTTATCCTGACCAAGTGGGGCTTATCATGGGTAGTCTGTAGTCTGGGGCACCTGGATGGCTCAATCTATTAAGTGCCTGACTTCAGTTCAGGTCATGATCTCAGGTTTATGGGTTCAAGCCCTGCATCAGGCTCTGCACTGACAATGCAGAGCTTGCTTGGGATTCTCTACCTCTCCCTCTTTCTCTCCCCTCCCCCACTAGTTATTTTTCTCTCTCTCTCTCTCAAAAGGAAAGGAAATCTATAGTTTGGGGCACCTGGGTGGCTCAGTCAGTTAAGCGTCCAGCTCTTGATTTTGGCTCAGGTCATGATTTCACGGTTCATGAGATCGACCCCCATGTAGGGCTCCACAATGAGTGTGGAGCCTGCTTGGGATTCCCTCACTTCCACTGTTTCTGTCCCTTCCCCCTTTCTCTCTCTCAAAAAGAAAAAAAAAAATTTAAAAACCTAAAAAAAAAAAAAAAAAAGAATCTTAGTTCAGTTCATTCATTATGCCTTTTAAAGAGAAAAACCATATATCATCTCAGTAGATGCAGAAAAATGATTGGATAATATTTAACAGTGGGGCTCAAACTCACAAACCATGAGATCATGACCTGAGCTGAAGTTGGACGCTTAACCGATGCAACTGAGCCACCCAGGCGCACCATTTGTGAAGAAAATTTTAAATCTATTGAGTAGCATTAACAAAAACAAACTAAGGGCTCCTGGGTGGCTCAGTCGTTTAAGCATCCGACTTCGTTTCAAGTCGTGATCTCACGTTCATGGGTTTGAGCCTCATGTCAGGCTCTGTGCAGACAGCTCGGAGCCTGGAGCCTGTTTCAGATTCTGTGTCTCCCTCTCTCTCTGCCCTTCCCCAACTCACGCTCTGTCTCTCTCAAAAATAAATTAACATTTAAAAAAACATAATAGTAATAAAAAGGAAATCAAACCAAAAAAGGGAGGGTGAGGGAAAGACCCACATGACCTCATTTCGTGAATATGGAATTTCAATACTGGTAACAGTAGTTCTGATTTAAATCCCAATAGCATTTGTTTAAGGTTTGGCAAGCTGATACAGATTTTCTGAAACTCAAAAAAGAGCCAGCCCACTTCTCAAGGTTTATGATTGGAGGACCAGCTCTACCAAATGAAGAGATTTGTTAAAACTTTATTTAAAAACTGGGATAGGGGCGCCTGGGTGGCTCAGTCGGTTGAGCGGCCGACTTCGGCTCAGGTCATGATCTCGTGGTCTGTGAGTTCGAGCCCCGCGTCGGGCTCTGTGCTGACAGCTCAGAGCCTGGAGCCTGTTTCAGATTCTGTGTTTCCCTCTCTCTGACCCTCCCCCATTCATGCTCTGTCTCTCTCTGTCTCAAAAATAAACGTTAAAAAAAAAAAAAACTGGGATATTGGAGGGATAGAGCATGTGACTCTTGATCTCAGGGTTAAGCTTGATCTCCATGTTGGTCTAGAGATTACTTTAAAATAAAATCTGTTGGGGCGGCTGGGTGGCTCAGTTGGTTAAGCGTCTGACTTCAGCTCAGGTCATGATTTCATGGTTCATGAGTTCGAGCCCCACATCAGGCTCTGTGCTGACAGCTCAGAGCTTGGAGCCTGCTTCGGATTCTGTGTCTCCCTCTCTCTCTGCCCTGACCCCACTCACACTCTGTCTCCCTCTCTCAAAAATAAATAAATGTTTAAATAAATAAATAAGATAAAATCTGTTAAGGGCCTCCTGGGTGGCTCAGTCAAGTGTCCGACTCTTGATTTCAGCTCAGGTCATGATCTCGTGGTTCGTGAGTTCAAGCCCTGCGTCTGGCTCTGCGCTGACAGTGTGGAGCCTGCTTGGGATTCTCTCTCCCTCTCTGCCCTTTCTCTGCTCATGCTGTCTCTCAAAATAAATAAATAAACTTTAATTTTAAAAAATCTGTTTAGGGGCGCCTGGGTGGCTCGGTCGGTTAAGCGTCCGACTTCAGCTCAGGTCACGATCTCGTGCTCTGTGGTTCAAGCCCTGCGTCAGGCTCTGTGCTGGCAGCCCAGAGCCTGGAGCCTGCTTCCAATTCTGTGTCCCTCTCTCTCTGCCCTTCCCCCATTCATGCTCTGTCTCTCTCTGTCTCAAAAATAAATAAACGTTATAAAAAATATATATGTTTAAAAAAATGTGATTGAAGCAAGATAGAAATTGACCAATAGTAGAGATTCTAACACTAAACTTGGTCACAGAGGGTGATTTTCTTGACGATAGGAGTGGCATAGTAAATAAACCGTGCTAGGACAGTTGATTTTCCACATGGAAAAAAATGAAATTGAATCCCTATTTCATATATAGACATAAATTCATAGATGAAACATTTGCATGTAAAAGGCAAACTTTAAAACCTCTAGAAGACATAGAGGCAGGCGCCTGGGTGGCTCTGTCATTTAGAGCATTCCACCTTGAGCTCAGGTCATGATCTCAGCGGTTTGTGGGTTCGAGCCCTGCATTGGACTCTTTGGGAGCCTGGAGCCTGCTTTGGATTCTGGATCTTCCTCTCTCTCTGCCCCTCCCCCACTTATGCTCTGTCTCTCCGTGTCTCAAAAATAAATAAATTGGAAAAATAAAAATAATACCAAATAAATAAAATCTCTTGAAGACATAAGAAGCTATCTTTCTGACTTTGGGAGCATTAAAGGATTTATTAAATAACAAAAAGTTAAGAATAAAAGAACATTTTTAATTACATTATAATGAAAAACTTCTTGTTAACTCCATAAGGTGAAAATCAAAAAAACTAAAAAGCTTCAAACTGCTGGAAGATATTTGAAGACACTTTATTTATTTGTTTGTTTGTTTGTTTGTTTGTCATTTTGAAAGAGAGAGAGAAAACAAGTGGGGAGGGACAGAGAGAGAGGGAGACAGAATCCCAACCAGGCTCCACACTGTCAGCACAGAGCCTGATTCAGGACTTGAACTCGTGAACCGTTGAGATCAGGACTTGAGCCAAAACCAAGAGTCGGATGCCTAAGTGACTGAGCCACCCAGGTGCCCTGCTGGAAGATATATGTAACACACATAACCAACAAGTGATTAACAACTAGAATATCTAAAGAGCTACAAATTAATAGGAAAGGGGCTAATAATTCAATAGAAAAATATTCAAAATACACAAATGGATTTTTTACAGGAGAAACATAGCTAATAAACATGAAATCTTACCTCATTAGTAATCTGGGATGTGCAAATCCTTATCTCAGTGAAAGACCTTACTATACAGAGTAGATTGGCAAAAGTGAAAATTCCAGGTAATAAGGTATATATCAACAGAAGCCTGTTGTGTATTGCTAGGATAGTATAAATTGACATCACATAAAGATGCGGTTTATATATACAATGCAATACTGCTTGGCAGTGAGAAAGAATGAAATCCTGCCATTTGCAACATGTTTGGAACTGGAGGATGATATGCTAAGTGAAAGAAGTCAGAAAAAGATACATGTTTTCACTCATGTGGAACTGGAGAAACTTAACAGAAGACCATCGGGGGAGGGGAAGGGAAAAAATAGTTTCAAACAGAGAGGGAGGCCAACCATAAGAGACTCTTAAATACAGAGAAAAACTGAGGGTTGATGGGGGGGCGGGTAGGGGAGAGGAGAAAATGGGTGATGGGTATTGAGGGCACTTGTTGGGACAACCACTGGGTGTTGTATGTAAGTGATGAATCATGGGAGTCTACCCCCAAAACCAAGAGCACTGTATGTTAACCAACTTGACAATAAATTATATTGAAAAATAAAGTGGCGCCTGGGTGGCTCGGTTGAGTGTCCGACTTTGGTTCAGGTGATGATCTCACGGGTCTTGTATAGGGCTCTGCACTGACAGCTCAGAGTCTAGAGCTGATTCTGCCGCAGATTCTGTGTCTCCTTCTCTCTCTGCCCCTTCCCTGCTTGTGCTCTGTCTCTCTCTCAAAACTAAGTAAACATTAAAAAAATATATATAAATATAAATTAAAATTTCTCTTAATGAAATGAAAAAAAATTTAAATGTTGGCATCACATGGAAGGCAACATGGTACTAGTTCATCAAGTTTAACATTAACCTGCCTACAGCCCAGCAATTAATTCCTTAGAGTTCTCAAAGTGTGATCTGCACAATATTTCAGAGGACCTGGGAAGTGAAGATTAAAATGTTATCTGCCGATGACATGATATTATACATGGAAAATCCGATAGACTCCGCCAGAAGTCTGCTAGAACTGATACATGAATTTAGCAAAGATGCAGGATACAAAATCAATGTACAGAAATCAGTTGCATTCTTATACACTAATAATGAAGCAACAGAAAGACAAATAAAGAAATTGATCCCATTCACAGTTGCACCAAGAAGCATAAAATACCTAGGAATAAATCTAACCAAAGATGTATAAGATCTGTATGCTGAAAACTATAGAAAGCTTATGAAGGAAATCGAAGAAGACATAAAGAAATGGAAAAACATTCCGTGCTCATGGATTGGAAGAATAAATATTGTCAAAATGTCAATACTACCCAAAGCTATCTACACATTCAATGCAATCCCAATCAAAATTGCACCAGCATTCTTCTCAAAACTAGAACAAGCAATCCTAAAATTCATATGGAACCACAAAAGGCCCCGAATAGCCAAAGTAATTTTGAAGTAGAAGACCAAAGCAGGAGGCATCACAATCCCAGACTTTAGCCTCTACTACAAAGCTGTAATCATCAAGACAGCATTGTATTGGCACAAAAACAGACACATAGACCAGTGGAATAGAATAGAAACCCCAGAACTAGACCCACAAACGTATGGTCAACTAATCTTTGACAAAGCAGGAAAGACTATCCAATGGAAAAAAGACAGTCTCTTTAACAAATGGTGCTGGGAAAACTGGACAGCAACATGCAGAAGATTGAAACTAGACCACTTTCTCACACCATTCACAAAAATAAACTCAAAATGGATAAAGGACCTGAATGTGAGACAGGAAACCATCAAAACCCTAGAGGAGAAAGCAGGAAAAGACCTCTCTGACCTCAGCCGTAGCAATCTCTTACTCGACACATCCCCAAAGGCAAGGGAATTAAAAGCAAAAATGAACTACTGGGACCTTATGAAGATAAAAAGCTTCTGCACAGCAAAGGAAACAACCAACAAAACTAAAAGGCAACCAACAGAATGGGAAAAGATATTTGCAAATGACATATCGGACAAAGGGTTAGTATCCAAAATCTATAAAGAGCTCACCAAACTCCACACCCGAAAAACAAATAATCCAGTGAAGAAATGGGTAGAAAACATGAATAGACACTTCTCTAAAGAAGACATCCGGATGGCCAACAGGCACATGAAAAGATGCTCAACATCGCTCCTCATCAGGGAAATACAAATCAAAACCACACTCAGATATCACCTCACGCCAGTCAGAGTGGCCAAAATGAACAAATCAGGAGACTATAGATGCTGGCGAGGATGTGGAGAAACAGGAACCCTCTTGCACTGTTGGTGGGAATGCAAATTGGTGCAGCCACTCTGGAAAACAGTGTGGAGGTTCCTCAAAAAATTAAAAATAGACCTACCCTATGACCCAGCAATAGCACTGCTAGGAATTTACCCAAGGAATACAGGAGTACTGATGCATAGGGGCACTTGTACCCCAATGTTTATAGCAGCACTCTCAACAATAGCCAAATTATGGAAAGAGCCTAAATGTCCATCAACTGATGAATGGATAAAGAAATTGTGGTTTATATACACAATGGAGTACTACGTGGCAATGAGAAAGAATGAAATATGGCCCTTTGTAGCAACATGGATGGAACTGGAGAGTGTTATGCTAAGTGAAATAAGCCATACAGAGAAAGACAGATACCATATGTTTTCACTCTTATGTGGAGCCTGAGAAACTAACAGAAACCCATGGGGGTGGGGAAGGAAAAAAAAAAGGGGGGGGGGTTAGAGTGGAAGAGAGCCAAAGCATAAGAGACTGTTAAAAACTGAGAACAAACTGAGGGTTGATGGGGGGTGGGAGGGAGGGGAGGGTGGGTGATGGGTATTGAGGAGGGCACCTTTGGGGATGAGCACTGGGTGTTGTATGGAAACCAATTTGACAATAAACTTCATATATTGAAAATAAAAATTTAAAAAAATAAAATGTTATCTGCTGATTCAAAATGGATCAAAGACTTAATTGGTAGAAACTGAAACTATAAAATTCCTAGAAGAAAACATGGGAAATAAGACCTTGGTTCTTGCCAATGATTTTTCGGATATGACACCAAAAACACAACAAAAGCAGAAATAAACAAGTGGGACTACATCAAACAAGAAAGCTTGAACCAAAATGAAAAGGCAACCTATAAGATGGGAGAAAATATTTGCAAACCATGTATCTGATAAGGAGTTAGTATCCAAAATATATAAGGAGCCCATACAACTCAGCAACAACAACAACAACAAAAACCCCCAAGTACTCCAATTAAAAATGGGCAAAGGACCTGAATAGACGTTTTTCCAGAGCAGGCATAGAATCGCCAACAGGTACATGAAAAAAGTGCTTAACATCACCAATCATCAGGGAAATGCAAATCAAAACCACAATGAGATACCACCTCACACCTGTTACGATGGCTATTATGAAAATAGATTAATTAAATAACGAGCTAAGCGGCAAAGAAAGACAAATACAAATACATGTACATGTAGAATCTGAAAAGACCAAACTCCTAGAAACAGTAGATTGGTGGTTGCCAGGGGTGGGATTGGGGAAATGGATGAAGGTGGTCAACAGGTACAAACTTTGGTTGTAAAGTGAATAAGGGATCTAATGTATAGCTTGTGACTACAGTTAACAGCACTGTATTATATACTTTAAGGTTGCTAAGAGAAAAATAAAGGCTGGCTAGTATTCTCTTGGGGTGCCTGGGTGACTCAGTCAGTTAAGCATCCAATTCTTGATCTCAGGGTCATGAGTTCAAGCTTCATGTTAAGCTCTGTGCTGTGCATTAAGCCTACTTAGGTAGACAGGTAGGTAGGTAGGTAGATATGTAGATAGAGCGAGTGCGTGCACGCGCATGCGTTCGTTGCTCCTTCGGTCAAGCATTTGACTCTTGATTTCAGCTCCAGTCATGATCTCCTCGTTCTTGAGATCTGAGCTGTCAGCCTGGAACCTGCACTGGATTCCCTCCCTCCCTCTCTGCCCCTCCTTTCCTCTCACTCTCTGGATAAATAAATAAACTTAAAAAAAAAAAAAAAAACAAGTTATAGATCACTTATATCTCTATAGCTGGAAAAAAGTTGTAAAGATGTTATTTGCTGTTTTTACTATTTTGACATTTGTACTGCGAAAGTAGTACAAAAGCAATGATGGGAAAAGTTCTGGTGTCTTAGCACAAATCAACACAGTGGCACCAAAGTGTACTAGTAGTCTGTATATTTGCCACTAGCTCACTCACTGTTGGGGAAAAAAATTGCTATGTCCTTGATGCAACAGGACAAATCCAACCTTTGAAAATGTGTCTGGAGGAAGATCGCCTGTGGTAATTAAGTTACTAGCTAAATTAGACGCTTTATAAATTGAAACTGTTTTTAAGGAAAAAAGAGACAAACTGGAAAACAGACTTAACTTAGACAACAAACTGATGGTTACCAGAAAGGAAGTGATGGCAGGGGCATGGGTCAAATAGGTGAAAGGGACTAAGAGCACACTTACCTTGATGAGCACTAACTAGTGTATACAGTTGTTGAATCACTATATTGTACGCTGATATAACACTGTAATTAATAGAACACTACTTGTTAACTATCCAAGAATTTTTTTTTTAATTGCCGCTATTTTCACGTGACTGAATGACAGACTATTATTCAGACTTAGATATTGGGCAGATGTTTTCTCAACATGCATGCCATTCAGGATAGCATTTTCCTTTTGCCTGGAGTTGGGGTGGGGCTGGAGGAGCCTGTGATAGAATGAGAGCCCACAAGTAGATTCAGGCATATTGGTAATGTTCTAGTTTAGATTTGGTGGTGGGTTTACAGATGTTCATTGTATTATTTTGCTTGGTAACATTATATTTCATCTCTTCGTTTTTATCAAATATTACAGAATTAATTAAAAAAAATTTTTTTAATTTGAAAGATAGATGGTGGACGTTAAAGATAACAGTATCTCACTGAATTAGATGTTTTCAAGTTTATTGAGCAAGTCAAGTTTTCTCTGTTGTCATAGAGGGATCATAACTTGTGACCATTTACCATATGGCCTAGCATCGTTCTAATACTTCACAGTAGTATTAACCTATTTAATCCCTCCCACAACTCTCTGAAGTAGGAATAGTTATGTCCATGTTTTAAAGATGAGATGTCAGGTGTTAAGTTATTGAGATTATCAGCCCTCCTCGAGGAGCTTCAGTCCCCCTGAGTAGGGGGAGTTGGGAGGCCGGGTGGAACCGAAGCCCAGTGAAAAGGAAATGCTGTCCTCTTAAGAGCCTTTATATTTGTATCTTCTCTTTTTCTAGAGACCATGGCGAGCCCAGGGAAAGACAATTATCGAATGAAGAGCTATAAGAACAATGCCCTAAACCCTGAGGAAATGAGACGAAGAAGAGAGGAAGAGGGCATTCAGCTCCGGAAGCAGAAACGGGAACAACAAGTAGGTTAACCTGAATATGCTCAAACATACTGTTCAGGGAAATGATCCAGCTGCCATGGTTGGGCTGCTCCTTGCATTTATTCTTCCTTTCCCCTTGGGAAAACAGCTTAGCTCTGGGGCCACTCATCCAGCTTTCTTTATTATAGAGAAGTGTTGGAAGCTTCGAAGAAAAGAACCAGTCCCTTACTCCTTTTCCACAATTTAGAACAACGTAGACATCATGTATGTCTTCTGTATAACATTCTAGTTCTAGCCCCTTGTTGCCTTCTCTCTTCTTCACCCCTACAGTCAGCATTAGGCCTGGCGCCTTAAGAGGTTCATCAGCTATTCTGGACTGCCTTACTTCTATGTCTTCAGTCCATTCTCTGGAAGTCTCCCTAGGACTGAGACTGTATGAATGCCTTATCAGCTATGCTCCACCACACACCACCAACCGATTGGTGCCTTGCCCCGGTCTAGATGCTATCACCTAACCTGCTTGTGCCCACCCTCTTGCTTTACTGTTACTCCTTTCCTTCAAAGCCTTTTATATCCATCACCTTTTATACAAAGGGCACAGAAATCTTTAAATGGTCTCTTAGGGGCACCTGGCTGGCTGGCTCAGTCGGTAGACCATATGACTCTTGATCTCAGAATCATGAGTTCAAGCCCTGCTTTGGGCATAGAGCCTACTTTAAAAAAAAAAAGAGAATGTTCTCTAAAAAACGTCAAACAATTAGATATAAAACAGTCAAGTGCTTAGATATCTTTCCATGTCCATATATGAAGCTTGGCATTGTCTCAACTATCCTAGCATTTCCTTGGCAATTATTGACATAATTTAACATCGGATCATTCTTTGTTTTCTTTATTACAGTGAGTAGTTTTACCACTATATCTTTTCTTTACTTTCAGCTTTTTAAACGGAGAAATGTGGAGCTGATTAATGAAGAAGCCGCCATGTTTGACAGTCTCCTCATGGACTCCTATGTGAGCTCTACCACTGGGGTAAGGCCCTTACATGTGCTTCAGGAAGGCCTGGGAAGTACCAACGTGTACAGAACAGGCAGTTCACATCATCCAGTGGCTTTGGCAACAACCATGCTAAGCTCTTTCTTCCATGGGCCCTTTTGTAGCTGGTTGGCTTAAAGAATCAGTAGGGTTACATCTGTGATGGAGACACCTGAGAAAACATTTTAAGGGAAGCCCTTATTTGCCTCAGAGGTTAGGAATCATTCAAATATCCCAACTTGAAGCAGCCATGAATTAAACAAACACCTTCTCCTGAGCCTGCTGTTATGCCATCCTCTTGCCCTCAACTCTTTAACAAGCAGGATGCCAAGCAGGGGTGTGTGCTCATATCTAGCTCTAGTGTTGGTTTGCCAAGTCTTAAATCTGTCTTATGTTCTAGGAGAGCGTGATCACACGAGAGATGGTGGAGATGCTCTTTTCTGATGATTCTGACCTACAGTTAGCAACCACACAGAAATTCCGGAAACTGCTCTCCAAAGGTACAAATCCTGGTCTTCCCCAGGGAGGCCCTACGTGATTTAACCTTATGTTTCCTTTCACTGACCTCATTTGCTGTTCCCCTTCACTCGTTCTACTCTAGTCATACTGCTTTGGTGTTCCATGGACAAGCCAGGCACATTCTTACCTTTGTTCCCTCTGTTCCCTCTGCCTGATATCCTCTGGTTGCAGATACCTGTGACGACTCCCCACTTGCATGATCATATTCTAGGTTCTCAACAAGCCTCCCCTGATGCCCTGTATAAAAAAGCAGATCCCCTTCACTCTCAGCGTTCTTAATCTTACCCTGCCCTACCTCTTTTTTTTTCCCCATTATACTTATTAATATAATAGAAAGTCTCTCCTCGTTAGGACATAAGCTCTGTAAGGGCAGAGACATTTGACTTTGTTCACTGTAGTGTTCTCAGTACCTGGAACTGGCACATAGTTTGTACTCAATAAAGATGTGATGTATGATAGGAAAAATACTTCTTGTCTCAGTAAATGAAGCAGTCCTGCCGAGAAAAGAATGCTCTTCTTAGAAGGGAAATATTTAGACTAGGGTTGCCCATTTCTTGGGCTTTCTTTTCCTTAATTACTTGCTTGCTTAGTTTCAGGAAGCCAAAGGCAAGTACACCTAAATTAGGGATTGGTTTTCTCTTTAGCATCCTAACTAGATCACACAGTTCAAAAATGACCAACTATTGTGAAAACCACCTCACCAAAAAGGAGTTTGGAAATGTTGATAAGGACGGTCAGGACTACCTAGGAAGGATGATAAACCGACCCCAGTGAATGCACCAGCCGAAATCTCTCCTGACTTTTCCTCTCTTTCCTTTCTCCCCTCTTCCAGAGCCTAGTCCTCCAATAGATGAAGTTATCAACACTCCAGGAGTGGTGGATCGGTTTGTAGAGTTTCTGAAGAGGAATGAGAATTGTACATTACAGGTGAGGACTGGTGTAGAGGGGTACCAGATGAAAGCCCCTTTTCCAAGAAATTGTAGTTGAGTGTTTCTATAGACGCATCTCTCAGGAAATAGACAAGTAATATGAGGAACTATTTAAGAGATGCTTCAGAGGTCTTGGCCTCAGATAAGAGAGCCAAAACCTCTTCTCTAAAACAATCTCGAAGGACACCAGAATAGGACAGGCTGATTATTCAGTTATAAATCAAAGGTTCTGGGGTGCCTGGCAGGCTCAGTCGGTAGAGCATGCGACTCTTGATCTCAGCGTTGTTAGTTTACTTAAAATATATATCTACTTTTTTTTTTTTTTTTTAACATTTATTCATCTTTTGAGAGACAGAGAGAGTGCAAGCAGGGGGTGGTCAGAGAGAGAGGGAGACACAGAATCTGAAGTAGGTTCCAGTCTCTGAGCTGTCAGAGCCTGACGTGGAGTTCGAACTCACAGACTACGAGATCATGACCTAAGGCGAAGTCCGGACGCTTAACCGAGTGAGCCACCCAGACACCCCAGTGATCTCGTACCTCTAATTACCTGTGTGACCTGAAGCAAATCATTTAGCTCCTCTGCGTCTCTCTTTTCAAAAATGAGTGATGAGTCAATGCATTAAAACTTAACCGGAAACTCAGCTGAAAGGGACTTTGAGTCACACGTGTCACTCTAATACTGGTTTCAGAAACGAAGAATGTGAATGAAGTTCAGGGAATAAAGCAACTTGCCAAAGGACTTGGGTGCTATGGTAGTGCAGAGCTAGACTTGGGACCACTGAAGCCCAGGTCCATTCTTCCCATTGTGTCACATCACTGCCCATACTGTGTTTTGTCATTTAAAGGAGAAGAGGAAAAGGCTCAAGTTTTAGTGTTTTAGTCAGGGGCAAGAGGCCTACTGCTCTCAACCAGCTGGTAGGCATGGCTGCTCTGTCTGGAATGACCTCTCAGTCATGGCTTAATCTCACTTCCAGTTTGAAGCTGCCTGGGCTCTAACGAACATTGCCTCTGGAACCTCTCAGCAGACCAAGATTGTCATTGAAGCAGGGGCCGTCCCCATTTTTATAGAGCTGCTTAACTCAGACTTTGAGGATGTACAGGAACAGGTAATGCTCAAGTTTGGCTTAATTCTTGATAGTACATGTATCATAATAACAAATACATTTGGTCTTTGTCCCCGGTTCCTAAAAATTCCTAAACACCTTGGAATTTTCTGAGTGATAGGAGTGTCTTTTGTTATTTATAATGGAACACACCCAATGAGATGACTGGGTGGGGTTCCTAGATAGCGTCAAGATGAGGGGGTTGTCATCAGAACCCCCAACTCTTCCATCCCTCCACCCCACCTCCCCAGAGAGCTTCTGGGTTGGTGAACACATTGATGTGGTGCCCTGCAGAGGGCACAGAAGTTCTGCACCACCCTGACCTCTCACCCCATACCTTGCCCTATGCATCTCTTCCATTTAGCTCTTTCTGAGCTGTGTCCATTACAGTAAGCTAGTAAATGAAAGTAAAGTGTTTTCCTGAGTTCTGTGAATCATTCTAGTGAACTGCTGAAACTGAGGAGGGGATTATGGGAACTTTTGCATTTATAACCAGTTGGTTAGTAGTATTATGACACCCAGGAATTGCGACTAGTGTTTAAAGTGGGGGTAGTATTGTGGGCCCGAGCCCTTAACCTGTGGGGTCTGCGCTAACTCTAAGCTTAATGTCAGAAATGAATTGGATTGTTGGACACAAAAATGGTGTGGGAGAATTGATTGCTGGTGTAGGGGAAAAAACATAACATTTGGCATCAGAGGTAGGTAGTATTGGAAAAAAGACACCACAGTACCCATTTCTCACTACCTATGCATCGTAGAGATAAAGACACAACTTGCATTTCTTCACTGGACTTTATTGATTGGATAGAAAATGGAAAGTGGTACCAAGATTTTTTCCTTCGTTACTACATATGGAGTAGATCCTATCAGGCTGCCAAAATGCAACTTTCCAATCGCTTTCTCTTTTTCTGGAGAGTGGGCATAGGGAGGTCTTGGTTTGGCTTCTTAGGCTGCAGTAAGATGTCAGCCTATCTTTCCCACTAAGCCAAGAACTCCCAGAGGAAAGGCCGTCATAGAACAAGTGCTCAATAAGGATGTCAACAAGGAGGGTACCTGATCCTGTTCAGGATGTCTTGGACGTTGATACGGTTTTTGTCCTAGTTACTGATGGGTACTCACTCTGGTGTAAAATATTGACAGGAGCCACTAGAGTCTGTGAGTGACAGTTCCACCGTCCCCTTTTCAGGCAGTCTGGGCACTGGGAAACATAGCTGGAGACAGCTCCGTTTGCCGAGATTACGTCTTGAACTGTTCCATCCTTAATCCTTTGTTAACGTGAGTAATTATGATCATCTGCAGCTGGGGCATCTATAAGGCAGACACATGGCAGATCTTTTCGGGGCAGCTTACATTAAGATGTTAAGTAAATGCAAAAACACTAAAAGTATGCTCATTGCCAAGGTAAAAGATCGGTATCTTTTGAGAGTAAGAAGATTGTGCCACTGGTCTTTGCTGAGTACAGTCTTCTGTTTCCTGACTGTATGGCACTATAGATTCTAGTGTTGGTCATACCTACCTCATCATTGAGCCAGAAGAGAGAGGCAAGACTAGCCCATCTGGAAAAATCCAACCTTCTCTAAAGAATGCATTGATTTATCATTTTATGCATAGGTACATTGGAGAGCTCTGTTGTAAAGCACAGATCAAAGACCCCATGAAGGAGCATAGGAGTCCTTCTCCCGTCCGTCCCTCCCATACCCTCAAATAGAACTTCATCTAAACCAAAACAGATAGATAAACTGTTCTTCCGAGACCACAGCCCCGTAGACTACCACCATAACTCTTTCTTGGGCCCTTCACAGACCTTTAGCTTTTATTTCCAAGGAGAAATAAAAGTATTCCTTGTTTAGATCTCGTGGCCACGGTTAGAGGCACAGTATGTCCTACCTTAAAAGGTTTTCAGACCTACTCAAATTCCAGCCCTTTGTCCTTATTAGTTGTGGTCTTAACTAGCCACAGCTGGTCCTAATTCTCTGTGAAGATGTAGGTCAGGCCTCCTGGTCCAGACAAGCACAGTTAACTTAGGTCTCTGGGTTGGAAGACAAGGTGAGGCTGCAAAAATCTTAAGGGTCTGATTGGACTTGCTCCTGGGGTTCATAGGTGACAGCCCTGTGCCAAGGGCATCATTGCTCAGGATCTGTCTTAAGACTTTGCTGTTTCCTTAGACTCCTTACGAAGTCCACAAGACTGACAATGACACGGAATGCAGTATGGGCCCTGTCAAACCTCTGCCGAGGAAAGAACCCACCCCCCGAGTTTGCAAAGGTAAGAGAGCTTACCAGTCCCTGAGTGAAAGCAGTTTCCTTCATATGTAGGAATTTTGATATGGGAGTTTTCAAGTCTTTGGGTTACCCCTTAGAGTCTCAGTCCCTGGGAAACTAGAAGAGGCAATTGTCAGTGAAGTAGGTGATCTCATGTATCTTGGACAGCAAAGTCAAAAAGGTAGTTCTGATGGTATAATGTAGGAGAAATCTCTAGGGCTTAGAATTACTTGTAGAGGAAGGGACAGCAATGTTAGGGTTAGTGGTAGAGCTGACGTAGCCCTGTCCCTCCATGAGTCTCTCTCACTCTGCTTCCAACAGGTCTCCCCTTGTTTGCCTGTGCTGTCTCGCCTACTCTTCAGCAGTGACTCAGACTTGCTGGCAGATGCTTGCTGGGCCCTTTCTTATCTGTCCGATGGCCCCAATGAAAAGATCCAGGCGGTCATAGACTCTGGAGTCTGCCGAAGATTGGTAGAGCTTCTAATGTGAGTGGTCTGATTAGAAAGTACAGATTCCCTAAGTTTCTCCCAGGCTCTAACTAAAGAACTGCAATAAGCATTCTGCTGCTCTCTGCAAAGATCTAGAGCCATGAGAGTGCTGCCAGCCTTGGTGGTCAGCAGGCTGGTAACTGTGTGCTGGCCCTCTACTGATCAGTTCTCCCTTCTCTGTAGGCACAATGATTACAAAGTGGCCTCTCCTGCCCTGAGAGCAGTTGGTAACATCGTCACTGGAGATGACATCCAAACCCAGGTAAGGAGGAAGAGAGCTGTTTATAGACAAAATCCTTCCCTGATGTTGGGGGGGTGGGGGTGGGGGGGTGGGTAGAGTGGGCAGTGTGGTAAGGAGAGAAAGTATGGGCTTGAGTAAAAAATTCCAATTTTGACACTTCCTGTATGATTGTGGGCAACTTAGTTGCCTTCATTTCTTCTACAAGTTGGAAGCAAATCATCTTCCACGGGGAGCTTTTGAAGGAAAACTGAGTGGAATAAACTGCCTTACTACCTGAGACGTTATAGGGTAATTCTCAAGTTTTGGAGTCCTGGTTCCCATGAGACACTAAAAGCTGCAGAACCTTATCCCTACTTCCTATACCTTTAGAATCCCATCTCATGTTAATAATACTTCCAGTGAGGGCACAGTAGGAACAGTCCTTTGTTCAAAGGCTAGAGATCAGAGTATTGTTTAAGTCTTGAGTTGGCATAATTTGGTAGGATTCTTGACAAATTCTTGAGTGATCTCACTCAAACCCACACTCACTACCTAGGTCATTCTTGTGTGTGTGTATGTGTGCACGTGCGCGAGCGTGTGCATGTATGTGCGAACATTCATAACATAAATTGTACTGCTTTTACCATTAAGTGTACAGTTTAGTGGCAGAAAGTCCATTCACCTTGTTATCTGTCAACACCATCCATCCCCACAACTTTCCATCATTCCAAACTGGTTTTCTGTACCCATTTAATAATAACTCCCCATCCCCCCCCCCCCCCCCTCCTCAGCCCCTGGTAACCATCATAACACTTTTTGTCTCTTAGGAGTCAATTGCTCTAGGTACCTTATATAAATGGAACTATATATAGTTGTCCTTTTGTGTCTACTTATTTCACTTAGCATAATGTCTTCCAGGTTCATCCGTATGTAGCATGTGTCATGCCTTCATTCCTTTTTAAGGCTGAATAGTAAGCAGTCCATTGTATGCATATATCCCATTTTGTTTATCCATTTGTCTGTTGATAGATTCCTGGGTCGTTTTTACCTTTTGGCTATTATGAATAATGCTATGTTGAACAATGTGTACAAAAGTATCTGAGTCCCTGCTTTCAGTTCTTCTAGGTACATACCCAGAAGTGGCATTACGGGATCATATGCTAATTTTATGTTTAAGATTTTGAGGGACCACCATACCATTTTGCACACTAGCTGTACCATTTTATACCTCCAATAGCTATATACTAGGTTCCAATTTCTCCACAACCTTACCAACACTTGTATTGTCTGGGTTTTTTTATAACAGCCATCTTGATAAGTGTGAAATGGTATCTTATTGCAGTTTTGATTTGCATTTCCCTAATGATTAGCGATGTTTGGTATCTTTTCATATGCTTATTGGCCATCTGTATTTCTTTTTTAAAGACTTTTTTTTTTTTTTTTTAACGTTTATTTATTTTTGAGACAGAGAGAGACAGAGCATGAACGGGGGAGGGGCAGAGAGAGAGGGAGACACAGAATCGGAAGCAGGCTCCAGGCTCTGAGCCATCAGCCCAGAGCCCGACGCGGGGCTCGAACTCACGGACTGTGAGATCGTGACCTGAGTGAAGTCGGACGCTTAACCGACTGAGCCACCCAGGCGCCCCTGTATTTCTTTAGAGAAATGTCTGTTCAAGCCCTTTGACCATTTTTTAATTGGGTTCTTCAGTTTTTTTGTGTTTAGTTGTTAAGAGTTCTTTATACATTATGGATATTAATCCTTATCAGATATGATTTGCATATATTTTCTCCTATTCTGTGACTTACCTGTTCACTCTGTTGATGGTATCTTTTGATGCACAAAAGTTTTTAATTTTGATTAAGTCCAGTTTACCTAGTTTTTCTTTTATTGCCTGTGCTTTTGGTGTTCTAGGTCATTCTTAACTGTTCAGCCCTCCCTTGCCTCCTCCACTTGCTGAGCAGCCCCAAGGAGTCAATCCGGAAGGAAGCTTGCTGGACCATTTCAAATATCACTGCTGGCAACAGGGCTCAAATACAGGTACAAGCAGTGGAGGGGAGGGCAGGAGCAGATGGGAAGGCATGGGAACTTGAGCAGTTGTGGGTTATTTGCTTCCAGAAGAAAGAATTTGTTTCCCTTTAGAAATTGGAGCCAATATGTGCTATTAAAGATTCTTTCTAAGAAGCCAGGTTCCTCTGTAGCTTCTCTACGGGGAGAACAGAGGATTCCCAGGAAGAGGAAGATGTCTGAATCATAACTGATTTTGTAGGCTAGATTTGCTTACTCTTTTTGAAGTGACTTTCTCTCTACCATGCTCCCCATCTTCTCTCAGGCTGTCATAGATGCAAATATCTTCCCTGTGTTGATCGAAATCCTTCAGAAAGCAGAGTTCCGTACAAGGAAAGAGGCAGCCTGGGCCATCACCAATGCCACATCAGGAGGAACCCCTGAGCAGATCAGGTATCACATTCATTTTTCATTGTCTTGAGTGGTATGTATACTGTCCTTCTTGGTTCATGGTCTGCAGTGACTGCTAAACTGCCTTTTCTGGAATAGATATGCCCTAGATCTAAACCAGCAGCTGGTTTAACTGGTAAGATGCTAGATTGGTACTGAAATTTGGAATAGATTGCTCTAAAGCATGAACTTCTTTTCCTTCCTAGAGAATAGAGACCTATAACACAGACATCCATTTCTCCTCTACTTCTTTCTCCAGAGAAATTTAAATCCATGTAATTCCCAATTATCCATATAAATGAAAGAGAACCAAACTGTGGCTCATTCACAACAGCTTCTTTGGGAAATCACTTTTGGGGGTGACACTTGGGAGAAACAAACAGAAAGCCACTGTATATGTGTGCATTCTTTGATTCTGGTTTCCGTTATCAACATGAGTAGGGGTGATGGGAACTGGACAAGTGTTTTGTCCTCAGATTGTGGCCCAGGAAGAGAAGTAGGAATAGATTCAACATATTTAAAGCCTTAGGAGAAAGGGGATAGCCGTTGGTTAAGCTTTGAAGGACACAGGGTTGCAAAAGCCCTTTGGGACAGGAAAAGCATAAGTAAAGGCACAAGAATCAGAAACTTGGAGATGTTTACACATTTGGAAGGTAGGGTCCTTGGAAGAGAATGATGGGAGGTGATGGGAGATGATGGGTAGGAACCTGATTGTAGAGGGTCTGTTTTGTCATGCCTATAGAGTTTGGACTGAAAATTTTAAGCAGGGAAGCAATGTGTTCAGAGTGGTAACATTACACTAAGGGGACATTAGAGATGAGAGGAATCTATGACAGCCTTCCCCATGGAAATGAACTAGACTTGGAGCATTGGGAGGATGGAGAGACTGAGATAAAGGATAGGTGGTTGTGAAGGCTCAGCAAGAGGGGGTTGCTCAGAGACCTGATGTGTGAGGGAGACCCACAGGCCCCACAGCACCTGCCTAGCACCTCCCTTGCGCTTTGTTAATTTAGAACTTGCCCGGTCTCTGCCTTTAGGTACCTGGTCTCACTGGGCTGCATCAAACCCCTGTGTGACTTGCTGACTGTGATGGATTCGAAGATTGTGCAGGTGGCCCTCAATGGGCTGGAGAACATCCTTCGGCTTGGAGAGCAAGAGGGCAAGCGCAGTGGCTCAGGGGTCAACCCCTACTGTGGCCTCATCGAGGAAGCCTATGGTATGTGCCCTCTCCCCAGCCTCACCTCTGCCTTCAGTAGAGAAGTTCTAGGTCATGACCCAGGGACTGTGAGCCCCCAAAGTAGTATACATGTGAGGCTGTGGGATTTGGGGGGTCATCATTGAATGCAAAGTTCTATCCCATCATATCCTTCTCCCTCTGAGGAGCAGTAGATCAGTTCTGTTTTTTGATAGGGTCTGTCTAGTAAGGAGGTATGGCACAGATGCAAAAATAAAGCTCTAGAATTGATGAGAGAATCAGGCACTGGAAGGTATGCTTCCAGCTGAGTGTCTAGCAAGTCCCAGTAAGAGTGCTCATCTTACGACTTTAGAGAGACTAATGATTTACCCAGGCCACACAGGTAGTTAAAAGCAGAATCAGGACTAGAACTTCTGGCTTATAGCTGACATTTTGGGTTTTTTCCTTTGGGGTTATGTAGTTTTAGGAAAAGGTCTTAATTCTCTTCTTTCAGGTCAAAGAGAGATCTGATCATATTACTTGGTAAACATTAACATACCACAAGGAAGGAAAAACGGATAAATATTTCATGGCCCCGTGGAAAAGCAATCACAGTTCACTCTTGTCCCTCCTTCCTTTTTGCCACCATAGGCTTGGATAAAATTGAGTTTCTCCAGAGCCATGAGAACCAGGAGATCTACCAGAAGGCCTTCGACCTCATTGAGCACTACTTTGGTGTAGAAGATGATGACAGCAGCCTGGCCCCCCAGGTGGATGAGACACAACAGCAGTTCATCTTCCAGCAGCCTGAGGCCCCCATGGAGGGCTTCCAGCTATAATGTCTGCCTCCGGGGAGGGGAGGGGATGGGAAGCACCACCAACCAGCGGAAAAGCAGCCCTCTGGTGGGCGGGAAACCAGCCCCCCCATCATCAGCCACCATACACCTCTGCTGCCCTGGAAACTGTGCTCTTGACCTGCTCCGCCCCCTTCCCTGGAGGGAGCACCCTCTGGACAGACAGAACCATCTGAGGCTCACATTTGGGTTTTGTGACAAGAAGGGGACGTGTTGGGTTTTCTTCCTTACACTATATTTTGGCTGCACATATGTCTTTAACCCAGGAGCCCCAGGGGTAGACAAAGGAGGACTGAGGTAATCAATTTTGCACCTTTTTTTAATTTTATTTTTTCTTTAGTGGTGACTTCCTTCCCTTTTATCTTCCTTCATCCTTCCCAGTTCTCTGCCCTGATCTGTGTAACTCTTATCTTGGGTACTTGAGCAGATGGAATGTTCCAGAGGTGGGGGGTGGGAGGGGAGGGGAGAAATCCAAAACAAAGTGTTCTTGCTCTGACAGAATATTAATCTTGTATGCTTGGATTGAGTTATTTAATTTTTTTTTTCTTTTGCACATTTTTCTTGTATTAAGATTGCTCTTTCCAAGAGCCATGAGTTCCTGGTTTTAGGAATCCCAGCTGCCAGCATGGTCTGGGACTAGAGGCTGAGGGGGAGGTCACCATGAGACAAAGGCCCCTTCTTCCCTCTAACCCCTTTCCAGACCTCTTTAGTTTGGGAGATCTCCTTCCCTCTCCAGGGGCAAGTACACCAGTGGGAGGGGAGGGGAGGAGCACAGGCCTTCAGATGGGGCTTCCCATGTGTCGCTACTGATCCCATGTTTCCTACCCACCTTCCTATGGTGCGACCCAACTTCATTTGTTTACTTGAAAAATTCCCCTCGGAGTTGAATGAACCTCTGAGGTAGCTGTATTTTCTCCTAAGCACGAGACAGGGGGCTGTGGGCCTTCCTCTCTCCTGAGGAGAAAGTCCTTGCTCTGGTGACCCATAAGTTGCAGAGGAGGCTGGAGTGAGAGCGTCATGTATTGGGATAGCCAGGGATCCCTGCCTTTGGCCTTTCTTCTTCCTCTTCCTCTTCCTCTTCCTCTTCCTCTTCCTCTTCCTCTTCCTCTTCCTCTTCCTCTTCCTCTTCCATAGTTGGATCATGTATATTTTACTTCCAAAGGAGAGAATGTCAAAAAGTTCTGTATTTTTTTATATTCTATATATTAGGTAGGTCAATCTTAATTGGTCTCAAGAGGAAGAACTGTCTGTAATTTCTAGAAGTAGGATACTGTGAGGAAGACCAAAAAGAGATGGGGAAGCTCCTTTGCTCAGGGAGCCTGAGCTTGGTCCTTTTCCTCTCTGCTTAGGTTCTGGGCCACCAACCTGGGACCAACCCTTAGCGCTGGAACCTTTCCATAGCAGGTCAGCCTGGTCTGATTGTCCCAGTACCTGAAGGGAGCAAGGATGGCCCCAGGGCCCAGTGAAGTCTACCACTCTAGTCCTTACTGCTAAGCGTCCTGCTTATATTAGGAAACCCAAAAAGCAGTCTGCCTTCTCAGATTCAGTCTCAAAGGCCCTGTCCACATAAGTTATCACACATGGCTGCTTCTCCAGTTATCACAGAACTTAGCAGCCTCCGGACTTTTGTGAGAGTCACTGGTATCTTTCCTGTTTGGGAATTCTTGGACCTGGTTTGGGTCTTGCCCTTCCTGGTGACAGTTATAATCCTAATGCCTTTTCTCTTTGAGGAAAGCTAGAGTGATGCTTCAGTGGCTTGCCTGCGCTTTGGTGGATTACAGGATAGTAGAGCCCAGTTGTTGGGGAAAAGGATGGAGAAAGCTGCTGGCTAAGTGTAGACCAGCTGCGGAGCTGTGGGCACAGTCGGGTCCCTGCACCGAGCTGTAGTTCCCCTTCCCCAGAGACTGTGCCACTCTTGCTCCCGTTCCCACATATCCCCCCCCCGGCTCAGGTTAAACCTATACCCCTCTGCTTACAGATCTAAAGTTTAGGTGCTCACTGTCGGCCATTGGTCTTGAATTTGCCCTCTCCTTCTAGTGTTGAGATCCAACTCCAGAACCATTTTCTAAGGAAGGTGGTTTGGGGCTTGTGGTTGTCACTAAAAAGTCACACCAATGCTGTTACACTTTAGTGAGTCAGATGCTATTCTTCAGCTTAAGAATGACAACTACCAACCCACAAGTAGGCAAGGGGCAGGACCCTTGTCACTTAGCCAGCTGACTCCATCATGAAACTATTCTCCTACAGTTCAAAGAAAAGCCACCCGCCCCCCGCGCGCGCCCCCCATCCTTATCCAAAGGGCAAAGCACTTTAGTAGGACCTATTTTATACATCTCAAGCAATAGTTGAGTCCCTGACATTGGGGCCAGATTTTTCTTGTGAGACATACACATCCTGCTTTTCCCAACTGCGCCTCTAAAATCTTACACTTCAGATCTGGGACCTGTACCAGATGGAAGATTCTCTTTTGATCTTCTGGCTGCTGCTTAAAGCCAGTTTTCTCCAAGGACTTCAAAGGTGAAGTCTCCCAGGGCACAACATGAGGACAGATTTCTCATCAGATAAAGTGGCCTCTAGGAGCTTTCCTTTGTTGGTGTCTTCCTCAGACCATATTTTCCCATTATTTCCCTCTAACCTACCCTTTCAGCCAGCAGGTAAGATTCTTCCAGCCCACAGGGGCAGTAATACCACCTTCTCTATCTCCTCCTCTCCTTTGGCCCTCTTGGGAAGCAAAACATTATTTCTGTGGCCCAGCCTTGACAGCCACTCTTTGTGGGCAGCCCCCACTTGGACTCTAGACCCTGGCCTTGGTGAAGTCGAAGGCCACTTTTTGGTGGATTTCTGAATGGATGTTGTAGGGATGTAGGGGCTCCCCAGCCTGTCGTAGGGAATAGCCTGAAAAGACCTGTTTTTAGAATCTCCCTATGTTGGCACATGGCTGGTCTATCCATTTTAAGATCTCTGGTGGAGGTGGAGGTATCTAGGTGTGGATTAGAGGACAAGGAGCCGCCTTCTTAGCTCAAGTGTTCTAGTACTGTTTGGAACAGTGCCAGCTTTTCTTTATTGCCAGCCCCTCTGGTTATCCAACCCCCTACATCTTCTCTAGTACTAATAAAGTCTCTAGTCTCAGAAACCTGCCTTCAGTTCTGAGCTATCCCCAGTGACTAACTGCCTCACCTTGGTGTTGGCTACAGCCTTCCGGTAGAACCACATGGGTTCCACTTTCAGCTGGCCAGCCTAGTTACTTGGGGCACTGTGTACAAATGACCCTTCGGAGGAGCAGGCATTGATGACCTCAGCTTTCAGGAACCCTTGCTGTCCGCTCCCCCCCCCCCCACCCCTTACCTAGAACCCTTAGACCTACTCCTACTCTTTGCCCTGGAAGCCACTTTCCCGGAGCCCTGTTTTTTGGAGCTAAACTGCACAGATTATAGCTGCTACTGTACTTGGTCAAGGAAGAGCAGAAGAAGGCTCTCAGGCACACTCTATTTCTCTCAAGCCACACCAGTTTAAAATGAAAACCGTCTTAGCAGAATGAACTGCTGGATTTCCATTTTCTCATGTCTACTACCTGCCTTTCCTCTACATCCTAGAGTTACCCATTCTAGCAGACTAGAAGGGAAGGAGATGAACACCTAACAGTACTTACTCCTCTTCCCACAGTGTCCTTTGGAGGCCTCAGCTCATTTGTTCTGGCCACATCTCCTCCCTGAGACTCATTCAGCTTGGTATCCATCATCTCTGACTCCTCAGTAGATTCATCTTGTGAGCTCAGATTCTGGAGTTTGAGTTGAAGGCAGGGAGCTGTAAGGAGAACAGGCTGGCTGGAGGCCTCAGGACTGTGTGTGCCTCCCTGGAAGAGGGAAGGGTGCAAGGCTCAGTGTGCTGAACCATAGGAAGTGTTCATAACCAGCAGCAACATCTCCCAGGTAGGACTATCCTAGAAGCGAGTGCGTGAGACTTGAGAATTTGCTCAGAGTAGGTTTCTTCCACAGCCGTTTAGGATTTCACATTGTAGACCAATCTTGTCCAGTATTTTTTCTGTTTTAACTTTTGAATTCTTTTGTTAAGCCAGCAAGCTGACAATTTGGCCCTGCGGGGATCCATGTGGTAGACACTAGCTGCTCTTTGGCCAAGGCCTTCATAAATGATTCAGTCATCCCACTGTCTACCCCCTAGCCCCACCCCCACACTAAGACCACGATAAGGGAAGAATTTGAAGTCCATACCAATCAAGTCTGTGAATTAAAGCTGTTATTTTTCCTCTGAGATGGCATTTTGCATCAGGCCTGGGGTATGTGTAGAACCAAAACTAGGTGTGGGAGTCAGCATTAACTTTTGGGTTGGGCCCAGAGCATCCAGGAAAAGGTTTGTGTAGTGTGTTACAGAGGTCTCCAGTGGGTCTGGGCCTACTGTGCTACTTCTGGGCCAGCCTGACTGCTGATGTTCACATTAGCACATACCTGAACGGCCAGACTTGCTCCCCTGTGTAGGTTAGATTTTCAGCCCTTGGGTTTGGGGAGAGAGAACTCTGCCATGCCTTGGGGGCAGTGAAGGAAGTCAAAGCTCAGATCCAGAGACTGGCTGGGAACCTCCGACTCAGGATGTCTTTAATGAGTCCACCTCTACAAGAACTCTCAGGCCCTGGAGCTAGGTACTGTCTCTTTCAGCCAGCTTCTGTGGGAACTGTCTGACTGAACCACTGAAGAAGCATGAGGGGTGGGAAGGCGGTATGAGGTCCCAGCCACCCAAGACAGACTGGATGTCCTTCAAAAACAGCTTGGGTTCCCAGCTAAAGACCCTAGGAAGCTGAATCAAAACTTTTTCCTCACTGGTTTATTCTTTCCAAATTCATTTGCTTTTAGTTTTCCAAAAACTATAAACTCTGGCTGTTTTCCATGTTCTCAGGGCCCCTGGGTAGACAGACAAAGCTTGATGATTTCAGAGCAGACATAGGCCAAGAAGCCGTGGCATTGAGTGTGCTGAGTCCAGACAAATGATATTTATATACACATCCAAATTTGAAGAGAAAATGTATTTCTTTAGGTTTCAAACACTGTACTAGATATAAAGCAAAAATAAAAACCTGTTGCAAAGTTCTAAATTGTCTTCTTTGGAATGATCCTAAACTAGAGTTTTGGGAAGTGAATGAGGAAAGGGTGTTTAAACTTAGGGCCTAACAATGGAATTAGGATTGCAGCAGCTTACTCCTGCTACAAAGAATTTTTTTAAATCCGCTTTATTGAGATATAATTGGCATACAGTAAATGGTACATATTTAAAATGTACAACTTGATAAGTTTTGACATATGCACCCATGAAACCATCACAATCAAGACACTGAACATATCCCATCACTTCCAGAATTCTCCACAAGCTCCTGTGGAATTCCTCCCCACCCAACCCCCAGCAACCACTGCTGTGTGTTCTGTCACAATACTTTAGTTTGCATTTTCTAGAGTTTATAGGATTTTGACATTTTATCAGCCCCACTCCTAGCCCTTTGAGCCCTACTCACATTTAGATCAATTCCAGGACAGAGATTACAAACAAACAGCCAAAAAGCTGATTCAACCCAAAAGGAGGATTTTGGTTTAATGTTTATTTTGAGGGAGAGGGAGGGAAAGAATCCCAAGCAGGCTCCACACTGTCAGCACAGAGCCCGACGCGGGGCTCAATCCCATGAACCGTGAGATTATGACCTGAGCCAAGATCAAAGAGATGCTTAACCGACTGAGCCATCCAGGGGCCCCCCTTGCTAACATTTTTTTTTTTTTTTAAAGATCTATCTTGAAAAATAAGCTGGCACTACTAGGTCTGAGTTTCTGCTTGAAAACAATCTGCAAGAGCTCTATTTTACCACAATCTCCACCATTCCAGTCTCCTTGACTGACTGGCAGGTATTAATACTGCTATTTTCTTTTACCGCAAAGGAGAAAATAACTTTCAACCCATGTTTCTTAAATTTTCTTATTCCTTGCCTGCCTACTCATTACCCAGCTGGCCTCTGTAGGCCACTGTTGATCCTTCCGGCTACGTTATTCCACCCGTCACCCCGTGCATATGTTGTTCTTATGATAACTTTATCTCTGCCTAGAACACCCTCTTCCCATGGGAATCCATCGAGGCCTGATTTGTATGTTACCTCCTCAAGAGATTTCCAACATGTTTGTCTGGAAATAATCAGGGACTTGGTTCTCAGAGACCTGGATTCCAAACCCTTCTGGCTTGAGTTCCACCTTCAGCCACACTGACTCTCAGTGTTACCTGGTAAACAGCAGACTAAGGGATGGGGGAGAGCATTGCCCTGCAGTCTAACTGAGGAAAATACTGAACATCTTGAAGAGCCCCAAAACAATGCGCGATTTGCACAACTTCATTCTCAACCTCACTGCCCCAGACTGATGCTAGGCTGTAGGACTAGAATTTAACCAATAGTTCTTACAATGTTCATTGACTCGTAAGCAAATAATTTCAACATCCCATTACTATGCTGTTACAGAGCTCTATCCAGACCGAGGAGCTGTGACAGACTGCAGAGCACTAGGAAGGCTCTGAAGTGGCCTTTGTGCTGGGCCTAAAAATACTGTTTTTGCCAGAAGGGCATTTTGAAAGCTGGAACAGCACCTGCAAAAACTGGGAAATCCTGGAAAGATTAAGAGTATACTGGAAGCAAAAAAGGCAGAGGGCATGGACAGAATTGGCTGGAAACAAAAGTCAAACCATTTAGGCATTAAATTCCAGGCACGTGGGTTGTTGGCTGTTTTTCTCTTGTCTATAGGCAGCTGAAAAAAGAACTGATCTCACGTTTGGAGAAAGTTTGGGTTCTCCCCCCCCCCCCCCCCCCCCTTTAGCCCAGTGCAACTGGGATTTTGTCTGTAGAGGGTGGGCCAAAGAAAAGGCTCAGGAATCTGCTGTGGCCAAACTGCTTGCAGAGGCCCCTCAGACCCTTCCAAAGAAGAACTAGGGCTAGTAATGGAGAAGAGATGGAAATAATTTCACAAATTACCTTGACTCATCCTCAGGGAAAGTGTGCCGTGGTTATTTCTCCTGGGTACGAATCAGGGTACTGAACTGTAGTTAAAATGGGTACTGGTGCCAGACTTCCTGCTTTTGAATCCCTGCCTGAGCCACTCATTAACGATGTGACAAAGTTATCTTTTATCTTACTGTCCTCAGATGCAAATGGGAAGAACACATACTACTGTTCTTGATAAGTAGTTACGAGGATTAAGCTAGTAGACGGGAAAGCACACGGTAAGCTCTCAAAGAACGGCTATAGTTATGAAGAGTTTTCATTTGAATACAGAAAATGAGGCCCTGGGAGAGACTGTCTGGTCACACAGCAAATTAGTGATGAAGTTAGGACTGGAACGCATGTCTCCAGATTCCCAGCCCAAAATTCCTTCTATCCCTTGTCCTCGGAGTTCCTCCTAGTCATAGATGTTCACAAAAGGGGGTAAGGCTTGTCGGGGCGTGCAGGAGAGAACAGCCAGTAGCAGGGCTTTGGACTTCTGCATGACAGAAACGGGCTGGACTCGTGTATCCGTGTAGAATGACTAGCTCCTTTCAGACCTCCTGGGTATCCGGCTCCTACGACTAAAGTTCTTTCCATTGCATCTTGGGAGATGGGGGCGTCAGCCCGGGCGCCTGGCGGGACTTGTAGTCCTTTCCCTCCCCCGCCTTCCCAACTCCCCCACCTCAGAGGCCGCCGTCGCTTCATCTTTCCCAGCAAGCCCCGCGAGAGTGCCGGCAATCGATTGGCTGTAGCGGGAGAAGGCGGCTCGGCCGGCAGCGGTTGCCCAGGGTTTCCGGTGCGAGGCCGGAGCGGGCGAAGCTGTCGGAACGTCGGCAGTGAGGTTCGTGTAGCGGTCTGGGGGAACGAGGCGACCAGAGGGTCTGTGGGCCTGAACGCTCTCGGCCAGTGGTGGGACTCACGCCGATTCCGCGCGAGGACTCAGGCCAGGCGGGGTACGGGGGGCGGGGGGGGGGGGGGAGGGGGGCAGGGCTGAGGCCTTTGCGCATGCGCTGGCGGGCGGTGCGCGCGGCTGGAGGGCGCGCGGGGCGTGGGTGGCTGCGCGCGCGGGGGGGCCCACGTGGGGCCTGGGGGCCGGGGGAGGGATGGGAATCGAGCGTCCCGCCACGTCAGTCTCCGGCCCTGAGCCTATCCCGCGCTGGGCCTGCAGTGAGGGGGTCGTGTAGTGCCGAGAAGCGGCTTCGATCGAGAAAGGAGGCCTCGCCTGCCCCGCTTCTGGAGCGGCGTCCTGCAAACCTGCCTGGGCGCGTCGAGCTTCCTTCACTGGCCAGAGGCAGAACCGTTGGCTCCCTCCCGTGAAGGCCGGCCGGCGTGTTCTAAGAAGCTCTGAGCACCCGGTACCGGGATCTCGGGTCTAGGCTGTGAAGACTATTGAAGTCTGGAGAATAGAGAGTGTGTTTGTTTCTATAGGATCCGCGCCCAGCCTAACACCGCAGACCACAATGAAGAACCAAGACAAAAAGAATGGGGCTGCCAAGCAGTCGGGCAACACTTCCAATGCAAAAAGCAACCCGGGGCAAGCGGAAGCAGGACCAGAGGGAGCCCAGGGGCGGCCCAGCCAGTCGGCTCCTGCGACAGAAGCCGAAGGTTCTTCCAGCCAGGCTCCGGGGAAGACTGAGGGTGTGTGCCAGCTCTGCTTTCCAGCGGGCAGGGGGAGGAGTTTGTGGTG
This sequence comes from Panthera tigris, assembly GCF_018350195.1. Taxonomy (NCBI): domain Eukaryota; kingdom Metazoa; phylum Chordata; class Mammalia; order Carnivora; family Felidae; genus Panthera; species Panthera tigris. The sequence continues at coordinate 24,190,695 of NC_056667.1, forward strand.
CGCCAGGGTAGCTTCTGGAGTCAGAGGCCTTGGCCGCTGTCTGTGCCACCCGCCCCCCTCCCCCCCCAGATCCGCACAGCTTCCCAGGGTGGGGGGGTGATAGCGCCTCCCACTGTATGCACTGGAACAGAACTCTTGAGAGAAGGCTCTGGCAGGATTAAATCAGGGGGCAGCCAAAGAAGACACCCAACCAGCCAACCCGGGTTAGAAACCCCTCATTCACCAGTGGGCAACTGCTCTTCATATTGGAGCCATTCCTGGAACTTTTTTAATAGCAAGAAATAATTCTTGCGGTGAGGAGAAGGGTATGTACTAGACGTTTAGCTCCAGCTGTGTGCCAGCCCTATGTGCTGGATGCTTTATTTCCTTGATTTGTTTGACACTCACAAAACACATGGTTGGGTAATAGTAGGACATAGTTGTATCATTTTATAGGTAAGTAAACTGATGCTTAAAGAAGGTGGGCAACATTTGACCCAAACCAGTAAGTTTGGGCCTGGAAATTCCAACTGCTGGTGTAACCATCTTGTTTTTCATTTTGCCCCTTGTCCTGCCCTGCTGTAGGAGCACAAGCCAAAACTGCTCAGTCCGGGGCCCTCCGAGATGTCTCTGAGGAGCTGAGCCGCCAGCTGGAAGACATCCTGAGTACATATTGTGTAGACAACAATCAGGGGGGCCCAGGTGAGGATGGGGCACAAGGTGAGCCTGCTGAACCCGAAGATGCAGACAAGTCCCGGACCTATGCCTCGAGGAATGGGGAGCCTGAGCCAGAGACCCCAGTAGTCAATGGTGAGAAGGAGACCTCTAAAGGGGAGCCGGGCACAGATGAGATCCGAGCAAGTGACGAGGTCGGAGACCGAGATCACCGAAGGCCACAGGAGAAGAAGAAAGCCAAGGGTCTGGGTGAGCAGAGGGCAGCTTCTTGTGAGGCTGGTAAGGTGGGGAGTTTGGACCCAACATTCCCTGGGCTAACCTGCTCTGCCAGGATTCAGAGGAAACTACTTCCCAGAGCGGCAAGTTACATTAGTTTGATCTAAGCTGGGGCTGTAGGCCGTAGTACAGAGAGGTGTGTGAGTTGTTCGTTGCATAGGGACTTCTGGCCTTGGAAGGAAGTAAGAACCAAAATCTAGCTTGCTTTCTCTGTCTTTGAGAAAATGGAGAGTAGGAGGCCTGAGTGGGCTCCTATGTCAGCCAGCACTGTCTCTAACCTGCACTGTGAACTTGGGCAAGACCTTTCTCCTTCTGGTCCTTAGTTTTCACTTGTCTACAATAAGATTTAGACTAGACCAGGGTTGAAAACTCAAATAAGCCAAGTTAGACAGAGGGCCCCATGAAGACCAAGACATCGCCTACTTCATCCAAAGAGGTGATTGCCACTTGGTCCCAGCTTGTTGATAGCATGTAACATTACAAGCTAAGTATAGCCATGAAATTTCTCTGGAGTTTTAGCAGTTGACAACTAATATGCTAGGAGGCAAACAAAACCCGTCTTTGGGTTGGATTTGGCCTGTGTACATGTGCTTTGTGGTCTCCGCACCGATCTTTTGGAGCCTCCCAAGGTTGACACTCCAGGAGCTTGATGCTGTGCTATGTACAGCGGCCTTCCAGGGAGACAAGGCAGACTCGACTCAGGCACAGTGAGGGGAAGTCATTGGAGGGTTGGGCGGCTAATGTGTGTTAAAGGATCAAAGTTAGGTGATATTATATCCGTGTCTTAGTCCCTGCTTCCCCACTTCCTGCCTGTCATCCTGATTGAAAGAAGGTTTTTTGTTTGTTTTTGTTGTTACTTACTCTTGGAGTCAAATATTGGAAGGTATATGTGTTTTAAAGTTCACTGTCTGGAAGGGGTAGGGGAGGGAAAAAATAAATAAAGTTCGCTATTTGACTGCCTCTGTTGAAGAGAGTTTTGTAGTTCTCAAGGAGACCTCTTCCTTTTTGCATCCTTCTTTCATAAGGGCCTTCCTTGCATTGAAACAGTAGCACGTAATTTGCAGATGGGACATTTTTTTTTCTCCTGTTGGTAGAGCAGGCAGCTTTTGTGGTCCCACCCCTGGTGTTCACCAGGGAGTCTTCACATATATTCAGTCATTCATTTATTAAGCATTTGTTGAGTATGTCCTCTGAGGTGGGCACTGGGGACGGTACCGGGCAGTACTGGGACCACAGCAATAGGCAGAATTGGGTTGGCAGCAAACCTCATAAAGCACACACGGTCTAACGGGTCGGCAGCCAGTTCAACAAACAGAAGCGTAAAGTATGAGGAGAGAGGGCTGCGGAAGAGTGTGGGCCCAGGCCTGGGGAGACCCCCAGAGAAGGGGGTACATTTTTTTGCTCCCTGTGCTTTGCAGGGAAGGAGATCACGTTGCTGATGCAGACACTGAACACGCTGAGCACCCCAGAGGAGAAGCTGGCAGCTCTGTGCAAGAAGTATGCTGAACTGGTCAGTTCTCCCCCTTCTTGCACCCGCCCTGCCTTGGAAAGTCAGCAGGCCACCTGGCATGGGGTGGAGGGTGCAGGGGCAGGTGGGTGGCTTAATTGCTCTTCAGCCTCTCTGAGTCTTTTCCCCATCTGTTAAGTGGGGAGTCAAGTCCCAGCCGGCCTCTTCCAGGCTGACTGTAAGGAGAAGCTTCACATTCCAGTGGTCGAGCCCTGGCTTCCTGGCCACCGTGCCAGACACCGTGTCAGCTCACCCCTGTGTGCTTCGGCGTACATCTCCCCAAAATATGGAAACGCACAGTGCCATCGTCGTCACACTTGACAAGACTAGCATTAATCATGTGATGTTCTTTAGTACACAAATTTCCCCAGTTGTTTAAAATATCAGTTTGGTGACAGTCGGGCCAGAGGAGGTCTATTTAATACATTGGGTCCTTAACTTTTTTTTCCTTTTACTCCAAAACAGTCTTCATCTTACTGCCCACTGTTTTCCCCATGACATTGATTTATTGCAGGTCACTTATTCTGTAGGGTATCTCACTTTCTCACTTGGTGGTAGCATTTAACTTGTCCCTTTACCTCCTGTAGATAAAATGGAAATCAGCTGTAGAAGCTTGATCCGATCTGAGTTCAGCTCTTTTGATCAGAACTCTTCATAAATGGTCCTCTGTAGAGAAACAGAGTGTGCTGCTCCCACTTTCAGTGATGGAAGATTGTCCACTGGGTTCAGGTGGGGCCAGCCAGGTTCCTCCCTTGACAGGTTTCCATCAGAATTTGAGTGAACGGATTCATCCACTGAGGGTCATTGCCTAACTACTTATTTTTAAATTCTTTCATTCCATTTACATTTATTACCTGGAATTCTATAGAGAAGTGGTCTCATTTGTAAAATGGGGAAAATCGCATCTGCCTACTGGGGTTATTATAACCACTAAATAAAGGACAAGGTATGAAAAAGATAGCACCCCTTCAGAATGAGCCAGCTAGGGAACGATTGATGAAGCCAGAGAGGAGGAGCTGAGTCACTAGGGTGATGTTCTCAAGTAGACGAGGAGGTAAGGGCCAGAGCATGAGGAGAGGGTCGGCTGTGGTGGGAAGCACGGCTGGGGCCCGGTGACTGGAGGAGAGAGCAGGTGGAGGTGGATGGGCAGGGGTGTAGCTTGTGCCACCCCGTCTGGTTGCTTCTGTTCCCGGGGAGATGGGATCTCCCTGCTGGGTATGAGGAGAGGTGAAAAGGAGGAGGAGATAGTTGTCTAGGGGCACCTGGGTGGCTCAGTCTGTTAAGCGTCTGACTTTGGCTCAGGTCACGATCTCAACAGTGGGTGGGTTCAGGCCCCACATCTATGCTGACAGCTTGGAGCCTGGAGCCTGCTTCGGATTCTGTGTCTCCCTCTCTCTCTGCTCCTCCTCTGCTTGTGCTCTCTCTGTCTCTCAAAAATAAATATTAAAAAAAGAAAAGAAGTAGTTGTCTGGAAGAGGAGTGTGAGTGACAGGAGGGATGTAGTTGGGCTGCAAGGCAGACGAGGGTCTTCCCCAGAGGGGTGGTCACAAATTTAAAGTGCAATTCTTCAGGCAGGGCTGGTTCAGTGCCAGTGCAGAGGACTCAGAAGGTTGATATATCAGGGTTGGGGTTTATCAGGAAAAGGGGGCAAGAGAGTTGAGGATGTAAGAAATCTAAGCCAGGTGAGAAGGTCGGTGGTCATTTAAAGGAGGGTTTGGGGCCCCTGGGTGGCTCAGTCGGTTAAGCATTGATTTTGGCTCAGGTCATGATCCCAGGGTTGTTGGATTGAGCCCTGTGTCAGTCTGAGTGTGGAGCCTGATTAGAATTCTCTCCCTCCCTCCCTCTCTCTCTGCCTCTCTCGTGCTCACACATGCATGCACACACACTCTTTCTCTCTCTCAAAATACACTTCTATTATTATACATGTTTTATATATAAAGTAAAGAAGGGTTCAAGGAAAGTGAAAGGATGGTTGGGTCATTGAGTTGGAGGTCCAGTATGGTAGAATTTCTGGGTCCACAGATATTGGAATGAGCTAGAATGATAGGTTATAGTTGATCCTGCCCTGGGATGAGATAAGGGAGGTGCATGTGCTTCTGGGTAATGACAAAGTCTAGACCTGACTGTCCAGGACAGTAAGCACTGGCCAATTGAAGTACGCCTCATCTGAGTTTGGATGTGTTGTAAGTGTTGTAAGATACACATCAGATTTGAAACACCTGAGGAAAGGGGAAGAATTCAATATCTCCAGTGTTTTGCATTGATCGCAGGTTGAAATTAAAATATTCAGGTATTAGATTAAGTAAATATTTTACTAATGTTAATTTCATCTACTTTTTACCTTTTTAATTTTTTTTTTTTTTAACATTTATTCATTTTTGGGAGAGAGAGAGAGAGAGAGAGAGACACGGTGTGAGCAGGAGAGGGGCAGAGAGAGAGGGGGACACAGACCGAAACAGGCGCCAGGCTCTGAGCTGTCAGCAAAGAGCCCAACACGGGGCTCAAACTCATGAACCATGAGATCATGGCCTGAACCAAAGTCGGACACTTAACCGATTGAGCCACCCAGGCGCCCCTACTTTTTACCTTTTTATTGTAGCCACTAGAAAAACTATAATTACATAACTGAGTCACACTGTAGCTGCGTTGAATAGGCTCATGGGAGGGAAGCTGATCTGAGGAGAGGACAGGGTCTGAGGACGAAGTTAAGGTCTGTCCATAATATAAGACCAAAATGATAACAGCAATCGTGGTGAGAGAAGTGGTGCTAAGTCTCGGGGTAGCAAGAGGGAGTGATGGGTCTAGTGAGTACAAGGAGGGGGTGGCAGGAGATCTCGTCTGAGGGCATGAGTGTCCCAAGAGTTGAGGGAGTGTAATGGCCTGAGAGTCTTGAGAGCTGTTTCTTGAGTCAGAGCAGTCACAGAAACTGGGATCTGCACCCCTGCTTGTCCTGGGCACTTGTCTCTGTGTCCTCGAGATGGGGCCTCTGGGTTTATCGAAGTGTGTAAAGCTCCCGCACCACGTCCAGCTGGAGCGGTTACAGCCAGGGTCGGGAGATGGGGTTGGGGAGGGGCCCTTGGGAAGAGTCCCACGGGGCACTTACTTGCCCTCCCTGCCCCCAGCTGGAGGAGCATCGGAACTCCCAGAAGCAGATGAAGCTGCTACAGAAGAAGCAGAGCCAGCTGGTGCAGGAGAAGGACCACCTGCGTGGGGAGCACAGCAAGGCCGTGCTGGCCCGCAGCAAGCTGGAGAGCCTGTGCCGCGAGCTGCAGCGCCACAACCGCTCCCTCAAGGTGGGCACCCCCCGCCCCCAGCTCCTCTCTGATGGGCTTTGCCCTCAGCAAGTAGCACGGGCTTGGAGCAGAGAACTAGATGTGCCCAGCGGCGCCCTACCTTAGAGCATCTAGTCACCACTTGACCTGGACTAGTATCCCGTAAGGTGAGGGCCGAGGTGCTGGGGGAGCCCAGGACGCAGGGCTTCAGCGCCGCTCCGTTCCCTGGCAGTTCGCAGGGAGGCCGGGGCCCTGCACTGCCGGGTGGCTCCTCTTGCAGGTTCCAGCAGTCCCGGATGTGGCTCTTTTCTCCCGGTTCTGCCTCCCCTAGGAGGAGGTTCATGTGGTCAGAGCCTAGTCACTGCTGTGACCTCTGGGGGCGGTTTTTATGTGAATCCTTTGTCCCTCACAGATTTGGGTTGGCAAATATGTGGTAGTTTGCGACTTGTTTTGCTCATTTTTAGTTTGTCTTTGAAAACATTTCAACTTTAACATAAACTTGATGTGAGAGATTCAGAGGTGACAAAAGTATAACAAAGGTGACAGTTGCCCACCCTCCTCAACCCCAGTGTCCCGCAGAAACTGCTGGGAAGTAACTACTTACATGTAAGTTTACCTACAGACTTTAGACTTTTCTGAACACGTATGTAGTCTTATATAGGATTTTCTAAATGAAATAGCTATACTTCTATTGTTTCATATTCTGTTTCGTTTTGTCACTTTGCATAATGAATGCCTCTTTCCTTATCAATTTAGGAGTAACTCATTTTTAACAGCACTGTTGTATGGATATACTGTATTTCGTCAGTGCCTTAGTTAAGGAATCGCTGGGGTTTTTTCTAACTTTTCACTATTACATTAGTAGAGCAAAGTGAAAATTCTTGTTACATATATCCCTGGCTAATTATATAGAATTTATCCGTAGGATAAGTCTCAGAAGTGAAATGTCTGGGTCAAAGAGCATGCACGTTGTAAACGTCAATGGTTTAGCCAGATGGCCTTCCTGCCAATATGTCTGCGTGCCTGATTCTGCGCAGTCGAGCCAACCCTGGGATCACTGCATTTGAGTTGGTTGGGGGTGGGGAGGGGAGAGATGAAAGCACAAAAATTAAGACTTCTTAACCTGAGGTGTGGAAGAAAGGGCTTCGGGAGATCTAGGCTGCTTTAGAATGGCAGTTACGTGTATGCCTGCGTTTTTCTAGGAAGAGAATCTCTCACTTGATGTCACCTGATAGACAGAGGGGTTCGTTAGGAGCCCTTTTTGCATGACTTCTTGGAACCTGGCTGCTCCTGACTTGGAGAGCGGGGGGGGGGGGGTTGTGGGTACAGACCATTGCTGGCTGGGGAGCAGCGGGTGATGAAGCCGGGGCTGACTTCTCTGCCCAGGAAGAAGGTGTGCAGCGGGCCCGGGAAGAAGAGGAGAAACGCAAGGAGGTGACCTCACACTTCCAGGTGACACTCAATGACATCCAGCTGCAGATGGAGCAGCACAACGAGCGCAATTCCAAGCTCCGCCAGGAGAACATGGAGCTGGCCGAGAGGCTCAAGAAGCTGATCGAGCAGTATGAACTGCGGGAGGAGGTGAGGCGTCCCTCACAGCCATCACCCGTCTCCAAGCCACCTCTCCTTCGCTGCCCAAAAAGCGTATAAAATCCCCACGTCCCTTTTTGTCCGTTGCTTTGACCTCTGAAGTAGTACTTGAGTCCATCACCTTCTCTCCGTTCCTGCCCTCTCGCCTGGTCCCGGCTCCCAGGGCTCCTCCGGCAGTCAGGACTGCCAGTCCTCGAAACGTGCGCGTCTTGGGGCGGGTCTTTGCCAACTGAGCTAAGCTGTTGTGTTGGTGGAGGTGTCATTTCTGTCCTTTCTTCCCATCTGCAAGGGAGTCGGGCCACAAAAGGGAGGGTTGTTAGCCCAGCGGAGTGAACTCTTGGGGCTGGAGGTTTGAGGGTGTTCATTTCTTGGCTTCCTGGGAGCCGATTTCATCCCTGTGCACACCCAGGACTGACTGGAGAGAAGGTGAGGTTGGGAAGTAGGTCTTCCGGGGATCTGGGGCCCACGCGCTATGGTAGATGCGGGAGTCAGAGCGAGATGGGAGGATGGGCAGGAGACCCTCGGCTCTGCAGATGGGATGTCCCTGCAGCCGCCAGGCCTCCCTGAGAAAGGGCGCCGCTGACCGGTGGCCCTCCCACCGTGCTTTCCTGCAGCACATCGACAAAGTCTTCAAACACAAGGACCTGCAGCAGCAGCTGGTGGACGCCAAGCTCCAGCAGGCCCAGGAGATGCTGAAGGAGGCCGAGGAGAGGCACCAGCGGGAGAAGGATTTTGTGAGGCTCGGGCCCCGGGGGTGGAGGGTCTGGGATGAGGTGGGTTGGGTTCCAGCTCGGCTCATAGTTAAGCTGGTAAGGGAGAGGCTGCCGCCTGGCCAGACCAGGACACTTTTCCCTCAGATAGCAGTCTGAGAGCAGGAAGCCTCGGCGGGCTCTGGGGCCTGTGGCTTAAAAAGGCCAAACAGCCCCTAGGGGTTTCTGACAGGATCCGGGGTCCTGTCTTGGAAACAGCTCCTCAAAGAGGCGGTGGAATCCCAGAGGATGTGTGAGCTGATGAAGCAGCAGGAGACCCACCTGAAGCAGCAGGTGAGACCGTGTGTGTCCTGACCCTGTGCGTCTGAGGCCCCTCGCTGGGATCCATCCTGGGGGAGGGAAATAGGACCCTCGTTCTAGGACCACTTTGACTGCTGTGTGACCTTGCTGAGCCTTTGTTCCCTCTGGACCCGCCAGGCACCTGTGGTGGTGACCAGGTGGCTAGGTGAGCTTGAAGGACCTCGTTCCTAGTTGGAAGCGTGTGCTACTTTTGAGGAGGCAGCGATGCGATGGTTGTTTTTAACTACATAAGTTGTACTTAATTTCCGAAGGAAAGTTTGAAAACAAACATAAAGGCAGAACGTAAGGCAGCATAAATCCTGCTTTCCAGGCTTAGCATCTTGGATTCTGTCCTTCCAAATACACAGTTTTTTGCTTTAAAGAAAAAGGGTACCTCAATAGAATTGTCAGGTCAGAGGTCCGAGCGTGGGTCTGACCGTGTTAACCAGAAGTGCCCCCCGGAGAAGCCTAATCTTTGGACTTCTTTTTCACCCAGCTTGCCCTGTACACGGAGAAGTTTGAAGAGTTCCAGAATACTCTTTCCAAAAGCAGTGAGGTGTTCACCACATTCAAGCAGGAGATGGAAAAGGTAACAGTGTCCAGACTGCATAGGCTCCAGGGCACAAGTTGCTTCGTTCAGAATTGAGCACTGGGCCTATCGTCAGGAAGCCCCAGCCCCTGGGGTGCTTTGTGTGGGGAGCTGTTTACAGTAACAGTGTGATTGTCAGCAAAGGTGGGCTGTAAGGAGGCATCAGAACCTTTCCGCCCCCTCAAGCATCACTGATATGTGCATCCTTCAGGTTGTCCGAGGGGAAGGGGCAGCCTTGTCATTTTCTGTTGTTGGTGGTGGCACTTAACTTGAGATGTCCTGGTGTGGCACCAAAGGCACCGACTCTGCCCTGTAATGCCTTGCTCCCTCAGGACTGTTCCCCACCTTGGAGACACAGATGCGTAGACAGTCTGGCCCCTGACCATTTCCTTCTGTCTGCCCCATAACCCAGATGACTAAGAAGATCAAGAAGCTGGAGAAAGAAACCACCATGTATCGGTCCCGGTGGGAGAGCAGCAACAAGGCCCTGCTTGAGATGGCCGAGGAGGTGGGCTGAGTGTGCTCTGCCGCTGGGGGGAGGCGGGTGCAGTTTTTGAGTGTTCGGCCCTTTCCTCTACTTTGACCAGTAAGTCCTGCAGCTGGCACGAGGTGAAGCTGGGACTCACGTGTCCATCTGTCCAAGTCCAAAGGCACTGCCAGCTGTTTCCCTGTGGGAGATGGTGAGCCCAGTAGCAGGTCTGCAGTAGAAGCAAAGAGAACAAATGGAAGAAAGAAACACAGGAACGGAAAAACTAAGGGCTACAATGATGGACACGGTTTATGTGCAGAGTAGTTCAGCTACTTTGATTTCGTGGATTGAGATGTAGGAGAAGGGAACTGACTGCTGGAGTAGCTACGTATGCCAGACCCTCCTGAATGATTTAGATAATGCCTGTTCATCGAATCTTCTCAAGATCTGTGAGGTTGGTGTTAGTAGTCCATTTTAACAGATAAGGGAGTAGGCTCAAAAGCCAAGTCTTGACTTTGCCAAGGTCATCTGGTGGATAAATGGAGAAACACACTGTCATGCCCCCTCTCTGCACCACACTGCCCCCTACCTACAGCCACGTCTTGGCATCACACCAGGGCTGTTTTCCTAGGAAGGGACCAGCTTTTGACTCCGGTCTGCTCCCAGCATCATTAAAGTGTGGATGTTTTCTACCAAGAGGTATTGTTGCATGGGGGTTTGATGGCATGGCACTAAAGGCTCCATTTCTCCCCCTAGAAAACACTCCGGGACAAGGAGCTGGAGGGCCTGCAGGTAAAAATCCAGAGGCTGGAGAAGCTGTGCCGGGCGCTGCAGACAGAACGCAATGACCTGAACAAAAGGGTACAGGACCTGAGTGCTGGTGGCCAGGGCTCCCTCACTGATGGTGGCCCTGAGCAAAGGCCAGAGGCTCCAGCTGCCTCCAAGGAGCACGGTGGTGAAGGGCCTGGGGCTCAGTCACCTAGCTCCCCAAGGGCCACAGAAGCTCCTTGCTGCCCTGGAGCACCAAGCACAGAAACACTCGGCCAAGCAGGGCGCCAGGAGCCCACCTCCACCACCGCCTAGGGAGCCTGGCACGGGGGGCATGCTGGGAAGGGAGCAAGCCGCCCAGCCAGGCCTGGCCCATGCAAGGCTCCCGCCGCCAAGCAGTCCAGTGCTGAGGCCCAGGGTGCTCTGACCTGGCTGGCATCTGACACTTCGCAGTTTTGGATTTTGTGGGTCAGTTTTACATACATACGGCATATGTGCAAGGCCTCCTACATTTCTATCTGTAAGTGTAAAGTGGGCTTGCACTGGAGGTGGGGGTGTGTACAGGTGAAGTCACTGGCTCTTCTAGGAGCTCGAGAGTCTTAAAAAAGAGCTGTCACCTGTAGCTGCTGTCACAGTGAGCTGGCGGGACAAGTGACTTGAGCATTCCCCTGCCTGATTTGAGGCTTAGACCCCTCCCTAGACCTGCCCTTCAGGGCTCGTGACAAGTGACACACTCAGGCCTTGACCGTGTTTCCCTTGTTAGCCGGGCTTGGGCAGTCCTGGCTCTCCTAGCTCCCCTGGAAGTTCCTTTGCTTCTCAACCTGGAGAAGGGGTCCCCGGGCAGAGCCCTGGCAGGGCCCGCACAGCCAGGGATCCAGCTGCTGTCCTGCCTCGGACGGGGGACCAGGGGAAAGTTGCTGTGGGCTGGTACACTGTTAGGGAGCCCCCGGGCACCGCTTCCCCTGCCCTCAGGTGGTGCCAGGACCAGGCCAGTGATGCTTCTCAGTAGCCTTATCATTCACAGGTGCCTCTCTAGCCTGCACAAATGATTGACAAGAGATCACCCAAAGGATGCTTTCTGAAGGTTTTTGTTTTTTGTTTTTTTGTTTTGCACATGACAGTGTGTGTGTTGATCTGAGGGAGGAGGAGGGGTCCTGGAGCAGTTGGGTCTCCAGTGCCACCACCCTCACCATCCGACCTGGTACCTTTGCCATGTTGGTGCTGAGGTTTCCTGTTTGGTGAAACCAGATTGTTTGTGGTAGGAGAAAGGAAAGGGCATCTAATGGTTTTGCCACAAGCTTGCCTTTGTGTTTCAATCCTGGGAGGCCACCGCTGATTCCCATCACTACTGTCTCCATGTGGAAGTTGCTGGGCCCCGTGCCCAACTGTCCCTTTGGCTTTTATGAATCTGTTTCTGCTTCTGACCCCATCCCTAATGTGCAATCCTTGAGATTTGCCCTGGTTCCATTGCCCAAGGAATAAGAGCTGAAGTATGTCCCCCTTGACATTCCACCTCCCAGCTCTTGTCTGATAGCTAAGGGATAGAGTGAGACTTGACAGCTGAGCCTCAGAAATCCACAGGTGGCTGCAAATATTTGTGTCTGGTCCCTGCCCCCCAAACTTGCTACTCTAGACTGAAAGTTCTGCCGGTTGCACACTTGCCAGGGCACTAGCCGGTCTGTGCAGAGCAATTTTCTGGAACAACAGAACGAGTCTCAGACCCAGAGGCTGGGCTCTGCTGGGCTTGAGGTTCTAGATCCCACCTCTAGCCAGGCTTTGGCTTCGGTGCAGCTGAGGGAGGCACAGGGTCATAGAGCTTTTTTTGCTGGATTTCCTTAAAGCTGGTTCATTATCCTTCAGGTCCCTTCATCTTGCACGACCAGCTCACTCTCCACACCTTTTACTTCAGTCCATCACATAAATAGGTTCATGAAGAGTGTTAAGTACTCCTGAATCATGTTATGACCTCGAACAGAGATGGCAAATGAATGGCACACCATGGTCCCTCTGCCCCCCATGGCAGATACCACTAATTGGCCTAGAGTGTTTTCCACTAACCTCTGGAATATCCTCATTAACCAAGATTCCCCCAGCAGCCAGTAGAAGTATTGAGACTTACTTGCCATCCCTGGCTGAGCTTCTTCCCTCCTGTGGAGAAATGTTCCTGAGATCTTTCCCTCTGAAATTCCTGTGTCTGGAATGGTCCCTGGATATGCCTTTTCCTGCCCCAATAAGGCCTTCTTCCAATAATGCCTGTGTCAGGCTGAGACACACAAGAACTGTCAACCCCATACAGGGTTTGCTGGGTTCTGGAAGCACAGGGAAGAGGCAGAAGCTTCTGCCTGCCTGCTTTAAATAGCAGGAGGCCTGCAGTAGCCCATGTGATTGCCTCCCTTGCTTCAGCTACCTCGTAGAGCCTATGGGGTCGGGGGGGGGGGGGGTCGAGGAGCTGTTGGAGCCCAGTGTGGTGGTGGGGAATCATGACTGTGCAGCACAGCAGCCCTCTGAGACCCAGTCTAACTACTGTGGGGCTATGGTGAGCTACGGTGTGGCCCCAGCTCGTCTTCCCAGGTCCAAAATCTAGGTCCTGGGCAAGTCAAACCTTTGCTCTCAGCTCCAGCCATGTCTAGGTATCCAGACCAAGCTATAGATGGGAATCCCATTTTCTCCCTTCCTCTCCGTTGACCACATCACACCAATCACTACAGCTGCTCTGTTTGTTCTGCTTTCCAAAGTCAACCCAGGTACCTGGGTGCTGCCCTCACCAGCCAGGAGCCTGGGCCAGATGCGGGGAAGGTGGCCTGTCTGAATGAAGGCCAGTGCCTTCCTCACCAGGGCAGGTCCCGTGCACGTGACCTCAGTTTTAGGACCAAGTGCTGTGTTGGATTCTTCAGTTGCTAGCTTTTCCTCCAGGGGACCAGAGCCGGCGAGGCTCACAGCCTTGAGCCCTTGTCCCTACTGACAGTAATTTGTGTTCAGGACCTTGTCCAGCTGAGAGCCTCACATACACCAGATTGTGAAGAGGTTTCGGCAGCACTTTGTTATAATTTGTTTTCCATGAGGCTTTCAGACCATGGGCTGAGCTCAGGCACTTTCTGTAGGAGAATGTTCTGTCTGTAAAGATGGCTATTTCCATTCCTCCGCCCCCATCACCGTGGCCCTGCTGAGGGCTGACCAAGAGGCCAGTCGAACTGCCCTCATGGCTTTGGGGAGGGTCAAGGCCTGCTGAGTGGATTATCCAGCTGTGGCTCCAGCCCTCCCACCTTTGCAGCACAGAGGTGGTCACCCCAGGGACAGCCAGGTATCTGCCTGGGGGAGGGGTGCTGCCTTCTGTCCCTGTAACTGCTTCCCATGTGGCTCAACCTGGCCGCCCAGATTTGTTTTAAAGCTGTGCTGACAGCCTCTTTGTCTCCTTTTGGTATTCACAACAGCCAGGGACTTGATTTTGATGTATTTTAAACCACATTAAATAAAGAGTCTGTTGCCTTACTTGTTTCTCTTTTGACCTTTGTGGTCATTGGTGCTTCTGGATCCATCTAGCCGGCACTGACTTGTCTGGCTCTACTGCAAAGCTTCTGGCTGTGCCCAGCTTTCGTGCATCTTCCAGAGCACCCCTCTGGCTGCCTTCCAGGAATTACCATGGGCTAATGCATTTGAGCTGCCCAAGCAAAGCCATTGCCAAAGTTGGCATGATGCTCATATCCATAGAAGGATCAGATATTTTTCATTCAAGTCAGAGGTTACCCCTGCCCACTAAGGGTCAGGCTAGTGATGAAGAAAGATACTACATTTTATTTATTTTTGAGTAATCTCTGCACCCAACGTCAGGCTTGAACTCACAACCCCTGGGTTAAGGGTCCCATACTCTACCACTGAGCCAGCAAGCACCCTGGAGAAAGATACTTTCAGATACAGAAAAGTCAGTGGTGCTGTGGGAACATAAAGGAGGTCTCTGTCCCCTTCAGCAAGGAGATAGGGGTGGACACCTGGAAAGGAATTATGACCCGAAAGGCAGGTAGAAGTTTGACAACTTAGTAGCGAAGTAGTTTACCTAGAAATGCAGGTGTCCAGGATGGGTAGTGGGAGATCACCAGGAGCCTGTGTGCCAAGTTAAGTGATTTGGGCTAGATCCACAGGGCAGGAGGACCCACTAAAGGTATTTAGGACATTGGGAAGATCGACAAAGAAGGCATAAGGTAAGGAAACCAGAGAGTTAGGCATAGGCCAATTGAGGCCCAAAATCAGATGGCTGGATACTAATCCTTGCTGCTCAGGGCTGTCACAGGCCGCATCCTCTGGCATTGACCTACCTCTGAGTTCTTTTGATTTTGTACATTCCTTGAGAAGACCACATTCTGCATGCAGTCCTGAAGAATGGGCTGCTTTCTTAAACACTCCTGTTCACCCTGCCAAGCCTAGGCGCAAAAGTTTAGGCTCCTGTATGGGAGGCATCCTATTCTCTCCGGAGCCTGGGTTTGGTCTGGCACAAGGGATGGTATGTGAATGCCCAACAAATAAATGGCAGAGACAACTAAAGGGCCCTTCCCTCCAGGCCTCCATGAGCAGTTGTGTCCACACTGGCTGTGACAGTCCTCTCAGAGCCTCTGCCTTTTCTAATCGGGGTCCAAATGGGTTGATACTTTTCTGTGCTGGTCACAATGGTTTCCGTCAAAGATCCTTTGGAAGAAGTCCGGGGAGGCTGCCGCAACTCTTAAAACTCACAAAGCATCTCTGAGAATAACCACCCATAGTGGTGTCTCAGGACCTGCCACCATTTTCCTGGAGGAGCCCTGGTTCTCCTCTAGCAGCTGGAGGACAGCAGCTTCCCAGTTGTCCTCTCTGCCTGTGCAGACCCCTCCTTCCAACCTCTGGTTATTTAAAAAGTCCTGGGTTAAAGTGTCCCCTTCTGGGACAGTCTAGGTGTTGGAAGAACCTGGAAAAGAGCCCCTGCATGGGTGCCTGTGGGAAGGATTAGGTGCAGGAAAGCTGTTCCTGCCCATTGGTAGGGGGAGGTGAACAATGGGGCTCTGCACATTGCCCTGGGGCAGTTATTTGAGACTGCAGGGCAGCCTGGCCAAGGATAAGCCTGTCTCCTGTTGCATCAGATGGTTCTCTGGGGACCTGAGCTGGGAGCCTCTGCCAGGTCTTTAAATAGCTGCCCCATTGATCTGGCCTCCCAGGCAGTGCGGGCAGCGCTGGGTCACTCTCCATGTGGCGCTTGGGTTTCCCTCCTGGGGGCTGGGGTCAAGTGCCAGGTAATCGCACCGATTTTCCTCTGATCTGGTGCTCCCCACACGCGTCTCCTAGAACTGGGGAAGGGGAGGGAGGAGGCGTGGTCCCACCACTTCATCAGTGACTGAATATAGCCTCCGCTACTTACCAGTGAGGAGTGTCTGGGTATTGTGGAGTGAGTGGTATTGCCCTCAAGACTATAGTTGACTTTCAGCACAGGGGATAATGACAGTAACTTCCTGCAGGATTGTTACAGGGATCAAACGCACATAAAATGCTTAACAGGTGACCTGGACTCAATAGATGGTTGTCTTTTCTTGTAGTTTCTTCCTGCTGCTGCTGCTTATAGGCTTATGTGTGTGTGTGTGTGTGTGTGTGTGTGTGTGTGTGTGTGTATATATATATATATCTATATATATATCTATATATATATCTTGTATGTTTATATATATTTTACATGTGTCTGCCCATTTTCTCCCCCCCCCCCCCACATCCATATCCCTCCACCCTGGCCTTCTGACAAAGCCAGCACCATTTTGTAAGGGACTGTAACTTCTCCCCAAAACTGATGAAAAAGTGAGATTTTTAGATTGCCATCACACAACAAACATAGCCACCTTAGTTCGGGTGGGCAGGTAAAGTCCAGTGAGAGGGGCAGCCTGGTAACTGTTGTAGGCTCCTCCCATCTCCCAAGCACTAAAAAAAGATCACTTTCTCTTTAAATGCAAATTACCTCCTGCAAGCTCTGCTTCCACACGCTCAGTTCCCTAGGACGGGAGCGCTAAGGGCGGAGGGAACCACGCTTCTGCCTCACTCCAGACCCCAAACCTCCAGGTCAGTTGCCTGCTTCCGGGGTGTGTGTGGGGGGGTGTGGAACATCGCGGGTCCGATGCTGCATTTAGGATCCTGGCTCCCCAGCTGAGGGATCCCTTTGGCACACGGCTTTGAAGACTGAGTGTAGGAAACAGATCCCAGGTGGCCCCCAGCCATTCCTGGGAAGCAGGGGCTCCTGCTCTTCTATCAAGACTTTAACTGGGCCAAGCTGCAGCAACGCATGGCAGAGGACGTGCTCCTATCTCCTCTCCACCACACACCCCCTGGGGACCAGCCAGCCGGGTGCCAATTTCAATGCTTATGCCCCCAGTGCCGCCGCCACCATCCTAGACGCGGGCTTGGTGGCTGCAGCCTGGAGTGAGCAGCTGGGGAAAGCCCCTGTAAAGGGCCCCGGGCCTCCATCGGGAGGACCTCGGCAGACCTGAGACTTAGGGGGTGGAGCTGGACCGGAGGCTGAGCGGTACCAGCCACAGGCGCAGCCATTGTTGGAGGCCAAGACAGCCAGCTGCCCGACCACCCACCCCACCCTGGCTGCAGCTGAAGCGGAGCAGGGCCTTTCTGACCGGGGACGGTGAAGCAGCAGGAAGCCTGTCCCAGGGAACTTCTGGGAGTTGCCTGATGTTCGCGGTTGGGGGTGGGCGGAAGAGGAGGGATGCCAGCGTAGAAGTAGCTGAACTCACAGTGAACCCTGTCCCGCAGGCTGTGGCTTCTCCCTCCGTCCCCCATCCACTGCCCGACACCGAGGTCTTCCCAGGCGCCCCCACCCACACCTTGGTCACCGCCCTTTGCTGACAGGGTTTGTCAGCATCTGCCTGGACAGTCGATTAAATAGAAGAAGGTCTAGTTAAGACACCCCTAATCCTCAACTGGCCGCTCCTGCCAGCTCACATCCACCCTGCCCCTCCCCTCCGTGTTTCCTCTCTCAGGTCCGCCCCCTCAGCTCCTGGGACAGGAAATCCCAACAGCAGAGGAACGGTGTCTGGTCCAGCATTTCACGCAGGGCTCAGGTTTTCAGTTAGGGCTGGAGGGCAGGTGGGAGACCTGGGATGGGCCACGGAAGGTCCTTCACATACACATCCAAGACCCTAGCAGTGAGGCGCCGAGATCTGGCCGTGCCCATACTTGACAGAGAAGGGGACAGAGGTCCCAGTTGGTATGAGGGGACAGTTAGAAGTTCCCAGGGCCCTTCCTTTGCAGCTCTCAGGGGTTGCTGGGGAAGTGACGACTTAGCCTCTCATTGTCTCAGTGGGTCCTGAGGCTCAGCCAGCATCCAATGGAGGACAAGAAGAAGAAAAGGAGTCCCAAGCCCTGCCTGACCCAGCCAGCCCAGGCCCCGGGCACATTACGAAGGGTCCCTGTGCCCACCAGCCACAGCGGCTCCTTAGCCCTGGGACTCCCTCATCTGCCATCCCCCAAGCAGCGAGCCAAGTTCAAGAGGTGGGTACAGAAGAAAAGTAGGGCAAGGAGGGAGGGACCCCAACTCAAGCCTTGTGGGAAGGAAGTAAACCCAACCTTAGCCTAGTTACTTTGCAATGATTGATGCCTTCCCTTGGACTAAGAACTCAGAGATGCCTCAGACCCAGTCCTTGCCCTCAGTGTAGGGAAAAGGCTAGATGGGTCACTGGGATCCCACACTGTGCTGATGCCCTCAGCAAGGAGTGAGCAGTGCTGCCGGAAAGTGACAGGCTGTGGGGCACACCGGGCAGAGACAATGTCTAAGCTGAAGGGCTTGCCTGACATAAGTACAGAAGAAATATATTGCCTGGAAGGTTCCCAGAATCACAGGTGGTTGGGGGCCCTGGAGTGTCATGGAGCAGAAGATGGTAAGGGGATGCTCAGGAGTACAATTTGAATTTTCTGCTTAATTTTTCTTAATGGTAGGGAATTTACACCTTACCCTAAATGTGTCCCTGTTAGTGTCCCGCTAAACACCAGGTGTTCTTTCTCCCATTACTGTGCCTCCCTGTGGCTTTGCACGCTACCTGCCCAAGAGATATGGCTGGGGATGACCACAGTAGGGTGTCGCTGAAGCTCAGGGCTGGAGCAGGAACAGAGGAAATGAGACAGAAGAGAAGGTTCTGGTGGGTAAGGGAGGGGCAGACTGGGAAGGGTCCGTCAGTGCTTTCCTGGGGACAAAGAAAATTCAAAACCGTTTTGAAATAGAAGAGGAGCGCAGAAAGACATTTTTGGGAGAGGTAAGAGGGCTCTAGTGGCAATAAGGAGTAACTGTCCCCAGTGAGGACAAGTGATTCACCCAAAGCCATGGGAGGAATGAGTGCAGGGCTCAGACGAGAACCCCGAAGCCGCCTTCCAGGCATGGTTCTGGCTATGAGTGTCATCTGCAGAAAAAGACTTCTTTTGACCTCTTCTGCCTACCCCTCCTCACCCGCTCCCTTCCCTTCCCAATCCTGGTGCCACGGTAGAAGAGAAGAACAAACATCCCTTTATGGTCGGGAGTAGATAGGAAGATGAATTAGTGCATAGACAGATGGCATAAAAGACTTTGGGGTACCGGGCCACCCCCACCCTGTGACCATGGTCCATGCCCACCCCACCCAGGGTAGGCAAGGAGAAATGCCGCCCGGTGCTGGCCGGAAGTGGGGGTGGCTCTGCAGGCACCCCGCTGCAGCACTCGTTTCTGACCGAGGGGACGGACGTCTATGAGATGGAGGGGGGACTGTTGAACCTGCTCAATGATTTTCATTCAGGCCGGCTGCAGGCCTTCGGTGAGTCCCATGGGCTGGGCTGAGGGGGTGGGGGCGGGGGCAGACACGGCTGGAGGGCCTGGTCTCTGGGCGGTGGCTGGGGCCAGGGTCCCAAGCTGCTCCCAGGGCTCAGACAGGTGTTGTCCAGGGAAGGAATGCTCCTTTGAGCAGTTGGAGCACGTGCGGGAGATGCAGGAGAAGCTGGCCCGGCTGCACTTCAGCCTAGACGTGTGTGGGGAAGAGGAGGAAGAGGAGGAGGAAGAGGACGGGGTCACTGAGGGACTGCCAGAGGAACAGAAGAAGACGATGGCCGACCGAAACCTGGACCAGCTGCTTAGCAATGTGGGTCAGGGCTGGGTGCTTTGGTTCTTGGGGACATTAGAGGGTGGGGGAGGTACATCATCCTAAGACTAGTCCTGGACCCGGGGTGAAAAGCTGGGGGGTGCATGGAGCCTCAACCCCCATCCAGAAGATGGCTGGAAAAGCATCTGGGTCTGGGCCTGGTGCCTCTCCTGACAGAAACCTCCTTTTCTCTCTGTTGACAGCTGGAAGATCTTAGTAACTCTATGTATCCTTTTCAAGGGACCTTGCAGCATGTACATGTGTCCCCACCTCCCACAGAAGAAATCAGTTTTCTTCTCCTCACCACCCTCTAGGAGTATGTACAATATAACCAACATCTCCCCTTTCAGTCCTGCTAAAGCAGAATTGGCCACAAACTGCCCCCATGCAGAGTTCTCCCGAATATCAGGAGAAAAGCCATTGCAGGGAATGTGATTTATCTACTTATGAAAATCTCTGCAAGTGAGGCCCCTGGCTGGCTCAGTCGGTAGAGCAGGGTACTCTTGATCTCAGGAACACGAGTTCAAGCCCCACGTTGGCAGAAAATCTTTGCAAGTACTTTACTGACACCATGGCAAAACTTGCCTGATGTCTTTCTACTTTTTCAACATTCAACAATTATTTTTCACTGATTTAGATGATCTCCGCATCTAGTCTCAGCCAGAAGTAGTGCGGGTGCATGTAACTGCATGATCTAGAGCGAAAGAGCAGGCGGGAGGGGGAGGGGGAGGGGGCTGGTGGGAGGGGAGGGAAGCCACCCAGGAAGAAGGGCAGGTGTGGACTGCAACCTGGACCACAGACCACCTGAGTCCTTCGCCTTTGTGCAATTGAGGAAACTAAGCCTGTTTAGGATGGGGAGACAGGGCTGGAAAGACTGGGGTCCAAGGCATCGCAATCCTTGACTGGCACAGACAGAAGTTGCACCTGGCCGAGAATGCCGAGCCTGAGGAGCAGTCAGCTGTGTAGGTGTCGGACCCAGGACCAGACTGCCTCTCTCATTCCCTTCAAACTGTGACTTTTTACGAACTCGATCGGGTATTCCGCGGCCCCCCAGGTGCTATGGGGGAGGGGGGCGCTGGATGAAATTAAACCAGAAAGAAAGACACCGGCTCCGTGTGCTCCCTCCCCTCCTTGCGCCTTTACTCGGCCGGGGACCGCAGGCCCGGGCCTCCGCAGAGACACCGCTGCGCGACACACTGGTTTAGGCGGAACCGCTCAGGAACTGGAATTCCCAGCGTAGTTCTGGAAGCTGGAGTTGGAGGCAGGTGCCAGGACCTGGCGGCCACCGCGGGAGGAGCAAGGTTGCCGTGGAGACGGCGGGGGCGGGGCCTTGCGCGGCGCGGACTAGTGACGCACGGCGCAGGCGCGCGGTAGGCGGCCGGTCCGTTGGCGCCCGGATGGAGCGGGAGCGGTTGCTTCGCGGGGTGTCGGTGCTGCAGGTGCGGAGCGGGCTGGGAGTGCATGATTCCCACCACGGGGTCTCGGACTGGGGTCTTCGAACGAGATGAAGCTACCACGTTCGGCCACCTACCCTCGTGTCCGCCTCCGGAGTTACCGACCCATCCCCACCGCCCTGACGAATGCTGGGACCCACGGGCCCCCACCGGCCTTCCACTCCCACCACACGTTCCTGCGGGATCCAGCAAGTGGCGGGAAGGGCCTCAAATCGAAGAGGGGGATCCAGTCCAGCATCCTCCCTTGAACCCCCGGAGACTGTTCTGACAGCGTCACCTATCCTTTTCCCGCGGCCAGGTCCCTTCTTAGAGTCACGGGGATGAGCTCTCCAGGAGAATCCTCCAGGAATCCCCCCACTTTTGCAGTGATAAGCGTTTTCTTTCCCCTTATTCTCCACACCAGGCCTGCGTCCGGGGCTTCTTGGTCCGACGCCACATCCAGAGACTGCGAGATGAGTATGAGGCTGTTGTACGCGAAATCGAGGGTGACCTGGGCACGCTTCAGTGGACAGAGGGTTGGATTCCCAGGCCCCAGTTTCTCCCAGAGGTAGTACACACCCCAGTGGAAGAAGGGAGGGAAAGGAGGGACCTGGGCAGGGGATTCGAGGAAACGGTAGAAACCACCCTTCCTGTTGACAAGTTTTTCTCAGTGGAAGGACCAGCAGACTCCACTCCTCATATCCCAGTCCTTAGTCCTTACTGCCTTATACGCTAAATCTTGGCACCCAGAAATTTGGAAGGTTTAGCTGTCAGGTTCTCCTACTTCTGTTTTCTCAGAAAGCAAAATCCCATCGGACCTGTAAACCCCAAGAGAGGGCACCAAATCCAGAACAGCAATGGCGGGGCCGCTTCTCATGTAAAGAACCTGAGAGAGAAGCTGTCTTTGGGGAGATGATGCTGAAGCAATCAGGACAGAGCTCAGCAAACTCGGGAAGTCTTCCCTGCAGAGGTGACAGTCCCCCGCCTCAGGATGAGCACAGCAGGCAAGCCAGGAATCCCGGCCAAGAGGAGACCAGAGCTATGTCAGGGATGGAAAACCCAGGTACCTCTCTGCCTAGACTGAGGGCAAACCCCTGACGCTCTCTGAGCCTTAGCTTTCCCATCTGAAACGCCAAAGGCTTGTGCTAGATAAGCTGCATCTCTCTTCTTCCCAATGCCTGGTTAAGGGCAACTTAGGGGTGGGCAGGAGGAGAGTGTCAGGGCCAAAGGATAGGCCAGTGCCCAGTGTATACCCCTAAAAGCCTTCTCCCTTTTTCCCTCTCTCCTTCACAGAAGCTGTAGGTCCAGGACTGCCCCACAGCCAGACCAAGCTTCAGGAACTCCAGTACCACCACAGCCACTTGGCCATGGAACTGCTGTGGCTACAACAGGCCATCAATAGCCGTAAGGAGGTAGCCACTAATTTGAAGCCTTTTCTGCACGTTTAGGGCCAAGGGAGGAGGTTAGGGAAAAGCCTCCTGCTATGCTCAGACAGTCCTGCCTGGTACAGTGTCTTTTCTCTTCCCCAACAGTACCTAATTCTCAAACAGACACTGACATCCCCGGAGGCAAGCCAGATGAGAGACAAGCCCAGCATGTGCCCAGACCACAGGGCTCAGATCTGTGTGAGGGCTGGGTCACAAACGAGCCCACCACTGAAAGACAAGTTCTACAGAGACAGGACCATTAAAGACCCGGACCATGTAGATAACTCCTCCTGGAGGCTGAAATCACAACCCCACAAGTCCCTGGAAAGCCTGGCCACTACAGACAAAACCACTGCTGGGGTCAAGCACAGGGATCCATGCAACAGGAGGGCTAGAGCACAGCTGCTCACACTATCCAATAACCAGGCCTTAGAGAACAGGCTCACTAGAGAGCCACACCGTGGAGGGCCCTGCCTGCAGTTGATGAGAGTCCCGGAGGACCAGATCCCCAAAGGCCTCGAACCTAGGGGCTACTGTTCTGAAAAAGCCAGGATGCAGGTGCCCACACTCGGTGAGGACCCGGATATTGAGGATAAGTCTCCCAGAAAGCCAGAACGCGAAGAGCCTGATTGCCAAAGAGCTAGGCCACGAGAGTTGGACCTCTCAGAGGACCGTGGCATCTGGGATGAGACCTTGGCAGAGCATGGTGGCCAGGATCTCTGGGAGACTAAACCACCCAAGGGCCAGATCCCTAGGGAGAAAAGCTCCAGAGATAGAACCTCCAGTGAACCTAGCCATGAACAATCGACAAACCAGAGGGCTGTACCATGGCGATCGAGGCCACCTAAGAAACTGTCTTTGACAGAGTCTGCCCACACAGGAGAGGACCACTGGAAGGACAAGCCATGGAAAACAGGACCACCAGGCTAGACCCTGGGGAGCCAGGGCCTCATCCCTTGCTCCCTGGTACTAGCTCTACCTCCTGCCCTTGGCCATTGGTGGCTCATGGGGCCAAGAGAAGCTGGAGCAGAGAGCTGGCACCGGTATAAGGAGGGGTGGGAGAAGGATACTCTTTCATCTTCCGCCTGTGGCTTACTCCAAATTTGGGGGCAGGGAGTTACCTGGGATAAGTAAAGTGGGGAGCCTGGTGGAGAATAAAGGTTTTTCTTGGCTTCTGCACCTGGCTGTATTTGTCTTCTGCCTCTGTTTAGGACAGACACTGGGGCCCACGTGTTCCTTTCCTGCTGGCATGGGGCATCTTCCACAGTGCTGGCTGGGAACCACAGTCCAGGGGCAGACTGGCCATCCTTAGGAACAGTCCCCAAAGCTGATCCACCTTTGAGCTCAGCCCTTGGGCTGCAGGGTGGCAGAGAGCTTCAGAGAATTCCTCCCTCTATCCAGTATCGGAACATCTGTGTTTCAGTGCAATCTCCACCATTGCCTCCCTCACTGAGCCCCAGGGTGTTCCCTTCCAGTATAGTGATCAGATCCACCCTACTCTGTGTGGCTGGATGAGACCCTGAACACAAACAGACGCTCCTGCGGAGTCTCTCCCCACCTTCCTGGGCCAGGGTGCAGGACTCCACCTCTGATTGGCACTGCTCCCAGCCTGCCTAGTTGCCTGGCAACAGCTCCGCGTCTCTTGCCGAGGACACACTATGGCCGGTGGTGGCAATCCAGCAGCCAAGAGGGTAGTGGTATACCGGAATGGGGACCCCTTCTCCCCAGGCTGCCAGCTGGTGGTGAGTCAACGCCGCTTTCCCACCCTGGAGGCCTTCCTCTGTGAGGTGACATCGGCTGTGCAGGCCCCAGTGGCTGTGCGGGCCCTCTATACGCCTCGTCATGGCCACCCTGTCACGGACCTGGCGGACCTGCAGAACGGAGGGCAGTATGTGGCTGCTGGCTTTGAAAGATTCCGCAAGCTGCAGTGAGTGGGCTGGGGCTGCTTAGGGCCTTGGGAGGGAGGTAATTGCAAGCACAGTAGCACGTGTTCAGTACTATGTACGTACAGGCACTTTACGTGTTCTCTTCTGGAATATGGCAGCCCTACGCAGGAGGTGGTCTTATCCCTGTTCTTTAGAAGACAATCAAGGAAACCTGCCTAAGAGTACCCAACAAATAGTGGAGTCATGGCTCCGGGTGAAGTCTGATGTTCATGCCCACCACCGTCAGGACCAGAACATTCTCCAGCAGGTTGAGCCCCTTTTTCCAAAGGCTCTTGATTGGATTCTACCACCATCACCACCAAACACTTAAATCCATCTAGCACTTCCTCCTTGCTGTGATTAGGTCTCCTATGCTCCCCACTGGGCTGGGGCCACCCCCTTTGCAAGGTGGGGCCATGCCTTCCAAGATGGGAAAAGAATTTGAGCATCTGAGCTTCCAGGTGCTACTGAGCTGTTGATGGTAGCATAAGGAGCAAGGGGTGGGAAGTCAGGGCCCAAGGTGGGCCCTGTCACCTGTTACTTCTGTGTTACTTTAGGTGAGTACTTAGCTTTCAGTCTTCTAGAAAATGAGATAAAACCTCATGAATGAGAAAACTTCTGAGCTACAGTAAGATGCTTAATGAACTAGTTTCTCTTGACCTTTAATCTTAATGGTTTGTCTGAGGCTCCGGTCTGGGTGGTCAGCCTGACGCAGGGCCCTAAGGCAGGCTCAAAGGCCAGGATGTTTCTGGACTGAGGTGTCTTGAGACTGGCCCAGTGGGAATGGATACCTGCTAAGCTGAGCCCCAGACCCTCACTCTGGCAGCTAGCAGGGTGTTGAGGTCCCAGGCTCCCGAGATGACCTGTGACCCATCTGTCTTTTCAGCTATTTACCCCCTGGACGGAAGGCTCCAGGTGGAAAGAGCAGCAGACTCTCAGTGAGTGGGGTGGGTGGGTGGGTGGGTGCTGGCTTCTAGCCCTCTGTCTTCTCCCTGCTCTTGGGATTGTTCCCAGTTCGGTCTGGGAAGTCAGGGGCCCTGGAAGTAGCAGGATCTGCTGCTGGGAGGCGGGGCACTCTCCACACCCTCTCTGGAGCCAGCTACTACCCTTCCTGGGGTGCAGGATTTCAAGATGCTATCCCTTGCTCCTTTCCCAGCCTCTCCCTTTACCTCCAGGTTGTGGTCCCCAAAGGAAAAAGGAAGCTGTAAAACACACGAGGGCAAGGGGATGGTTGGGATGTGACTTCAGGGAGGGAGAAGCTCCCTTTGGTGTAAGGTGTGACCAGTCCCATCCCTCCTTGTCCCCTCCTTCAACCACCCTACCCACCTCAGACGAACCCACCCCTAACCAAAGGCCTCAACTGTCTTCTGATCTGAGGGCCTGACTTGGGTTTCAGGATCCTCCTGAGACTCACTGCCCATGTGATGGGACCTGTGGACCACGACCACCGGCAGGTTCCCCCTGCTATATCCAGTGAGTGCTGGTGTCAGGGAGCAGGAGCACAGATTTTGTTTCAGTAAGACCAAGATGTGGGTGGGATTGTTCCAGAAGCCCCTGGTCTCTGGTGGGGATATAAAAAGTCCCAACATGCCTGATGGGTGAAAATGGACCAATGTTCTTAGACCATTTTCTGGCCCTGTGCTACCCTTCTTCCTCTCATACGTGGGGAGTGCTGGGGACCCTTCTCCTTACCAGGCTGCTCTTTGTCCCAGTGTGTTCAGGAATGGGGACCTGTTAAGTCCCCCATTTAGCCTGAAGCTGTCCCAGGCAGCCAGCGAGGACTGGAAAACAGTGTTGAAGCTCCTGACTGAGAAGGCCAAACTACAGACCGGAGCTGTGTGCAAGTGAGTATGGGGACTGAGGAGACCCAAAAGTCCCTGGGGGGCATCTCCCTACAGATTTCGGCTGTCCTTAAGGACAACAAGGCAAAAGAAAACATGTTTCCCCAAATGGCACTTCCTTCTATGCTGAGCCCTTGGAGCCAGGGCAGAGCCTAAGAGACTGGCCCAGATGTCCAGAGGGCAAGTGGCCAAAGGGTACCTTGGAATAGTTGTACCCAACCCGTCACAGTCTGCTAAATATGAACAGGGATCTAGTCTACTGGCCCCTACCCACCTACCTCTCTCTCCCAGACTCTGCACCCTGGAAGGGCTCCCACTGTCAGCAAGAGAGGCTCTGGTGAATGGCCATTACTATGTGGCTGTGGGAAAGGATGAGTTCAAGGCCCTCCCCTATCTGGAGCTGCTGGTGCCTAGCCCCTCACTGCCCAGGGGCTGCTGGTATGTATGTGTGAGGCGGTGGGTAGCAGGGTAGAGCAGCGGAAGCCACCCTGATTCCATGCCTTTCTCTGCCTACTATAAACTTTTTCTTTTTTTTTTTTTTGTTGCAGGCACCCTCCAGACCCAAAGTCTAGGCCTCACAAGCAGCAGGTAGGTGATGGGGGAGGCCACGGGAGGCAGGAAAGATGAGGGGTGACTGGCTGACCTCTCCTCCAGCTCAGGCTCTCACCACATGTCCCTGCGTCCTCTCAGTCACCTTGTGAAACAGAGGTTATCGTTCCCATTTTCTAGTGGAGACACTGAAGTTCAAAGGAGTGAACTAATTTGTGCAGGATGACACAATTATTGAGTGGCAGGGGCCAGACCAGAACCTGGTCTAAGAGACAGCTCAACCAGGCTCCACGAAGATCTTTAGACTGAGTTGCTGGTCCTAAAGCCTTTCTGCCAGGTTGGATGCTGGGAGAAAAAACTGGCATATCTGACATAGCAAGATCCAAAGGAGCGTATCCGCTCCTCAGCTGATCCCAGACCTGAGCCCTCCCAAAAGATGAGCCAGTGAGCACTGGGGGGCTTGGGGGCACAGCCTGGCTTCACTGGGCTTCTTAAGTGCCAGGCACCAGCTGTTCTGTCCCTGGATAAGGCAGCCTGATGGGAAGAGGGAGCCAGGAGGGAGCATGCAGGCTATGAAGATGGACGGCATCTCTCCCAAGCTCCCGCAGACACCAAGGGCATTCAAGCGTGGCCTGGCAGGAGAGAAGGCAAGAAGAGCCAGCACCCACAGCCCAAGCCCAGTCTTCTCTCTACAGGCCCATGGCCACGGGGCACAGGCAACCCAGCCCTCTACAAAGGAGCCAAGCCAAATTGAGCCATCTGCTTTTCATGCCAGACGCCAGCAGGCCATTCAGCCAAGAAGCAGGCTCCCCACTCTCTCATTTCCATCAGGTGAGGGGACCCTGGGACCCTCTCACCCACCCTCTGACAGGGATCCAGGATGGTCCCTGCTGTCATGGGAGAGGCCTATGGGGGCAGAATGCCTGGGTACAGGGCCGGCCCTGACCTCAGCACAAATCTTTCCTGCTGCCCCATGTGCACATGCGGTCCCTGGCCTCTTCGCAGGGACCTGGCAATACAGAAAGAGGCACAGGGAAACTCAAAGCACTGAAACTTCAGCGGGGGGTTTGAAAGGGATGGAGGCCAAAGGCCTGCCTGGGAGCTATGCTGCCATCCTCTGAGGTAGTAGGGAACGTGGAGCAAGGCTCAGGGGAGGGCAGGGGGAGGGGCTGGGAGAGAAGGTCAAGGGAATGATGGCTCCTCAGCCTGGGCATCAGCCCGCACTGCGTCCCTCATCAGGAGTCAAAGGAGTATATGAGGCTCCCCACCCAAGGAAGGAGACAGCGGGGGCCCAGGAAGTGCCAGATGATGAAGACACCTGTGCAGAGGAACTCTTGGATCAGGTGTGCCGGGGCTGGAAGCAGTATGTTGGTTCAGGAGTTCTGAGCTGGAATCGCAGCCCTGGGTCCCAGGGTCAGTTCCCCCTTGGCGCTGTAAGCAGATCGAACTCTCCAAGCCCAACCTCCTACCTTGTTAAATGAAAAGCAGATCCAAATTTCTAGTCTCTTCCTTTCCTGGGGTCAGAAACTTCAGCTGAGGGCTGGAGACAAGGGATGCTAATGCTCCATTATGTACGGCCTTCCGCCTCCTCCAGAGGGCAGTGCAGATGGTGGACGAGGCCCTGTGCCTGGAAAAGCAGCCTGGGACTGGGGCAGCGATCTCAGCCTCAGCCCTGTCTCTGCCATCTTGGGCACCAGCAGTTCCAGCCGGGAACTGGGGCGTCCACTCTGCAGCCACCATTTATCCTTGCCTCCAGCAGCCTGTTCCAGGGGACCCAGCGCCCCGCCTGGGCTCACAGGATACCCTGTAGCCCCCTCAGCCCTGCCCCACTCTTCTGCTCCTAAACCCACATCCTAGTCTTACTTTCCTTTGAACAGAGCAGCCCTAGCCATGGAGGCCATGTCCTTAAGGGATTATCTGGCCAGAGAGAAGAGGAGCCAATCAACCTTTGTAGCCAAGAGAGACTACAAACTTGAGAGCA
Organism: Panthera tigris; assembly: GCF_018350195.1. Classification (NCBI taxonomy): domain Eukaryota; kingdom Metazoa; phylum Chordata; class Mammalia; order Carnivora; family Felidae; genus Panthera; species Panthera tigris. The sequence goes on from NC_056667.1 coordinate 24,219,138, forward strand.
GGTCTGTCACAATAAAAGAATACTTACTATCCTCCGTCTGTTTAGTGCAGATTTATTTGAGGCTACTGCTCGCCAGGTACCGTACCACATGGCTGGAGTGAGGTGGTGCAGGGGCCCACAGGAGGCTGGCTGGCTGAGAGGGGCAGGCTGGTGAGGATTTCCACCCATCTCATGGGTGGGACAGGCGATGCTACCAGACCGCTCATCTCCTCTGCACCTGCCATTCATCCCCTCAGATGCCCCTCAGGCAGCGGGGGCCCCTGACAGCCCTGGAGGCCTTCTGTTTGCATTTCTGGCTCAGACTACGGCTGGCTGTCTCCATGCAGTCCGTGGAGCCTGCTGCTGTGACAGTCCGGATCAGGCCATAGTGACAGTGGCTGGGCTGGGGGCCTGACATGAAAGCACGAAGAGGGCTGCTGGGGCAGAAGGGTCGCTGGAGGAGTGTGAAGTCTCTTGTGCTAAATCCTAGCAGTCGAACAGATCTCGGAAGCTACAAAACCCTTTTGCTCCAGTTCTCTTGTGCAATCCACCACGAGGTAGCTCTTAGCCCCCTAAGAGAGGAGGACGCTGAGGCTCAGGCGGGGAAGTGCTAGGTCTGTCTGCTGCACCTCACGTGAGGCTGTACCTCACGGCTCAGGGGCTTCCTGGAGACAGAAGCGCTGCAGGGTGGCATCGGCCCACTCAACGGGCAGACAGTTGCCCCTGGGTCTTGCTCACGGAGCTTGTGACGCAGAGTGTAATTCCTGCCATGGTGAGCACCATGCCTGTGAATGCTCCTGGGAGAATGGGCAGAAATCGAGGGGCTGAGCCCAGCCACGCTAGGAGGAGCTGGTGCAGGGCTGGGCGCCCAGCTCAGATGGGGTCTGTCCCCAGAACACCCAGGGGAAGGAAACTCTGATGGCTCTAAGGAAGAGCTGCAGAAGAAAGGGGTGGGATGGGGAAAGATCCTCTCTTCCCCTGCCCTTGGGAGATGGCTCTGGAAAGGACTAACCAGGGGTGGCAAGGCCCAAGTAGCGGCTTCCTGCACTTGCAAGCAGTCTAACTTACCTTTTCCACCAATATCTTCTCCAAGGACCTTCCCAACAATCAGTGTGAAGATGATGGCCAGAGAGTTGCTGATGGGTACAGCTAGGGTCAGATCTGAGTGATCAGAATGAAAAAAAATCTCTGAGATGCCAAAAAATGCCTTTCTAGGCACAAAACAGTTTATCAAGACAGCCTGTTTAAAAAAAAAAAGAAAGAAAGAAAAAAGTATCTCTTTCCAGATGAAATCAGAGCAAAACTCAAGATTCAAGCCATGTTTCCTGACTCTAAATTTGGTGCTCCTTCAATTCCAGCATGAAGACCTGAACTATATAGTGGTCGGTGACCACGCGGTTGGCTGATAAGGATAAGGTCTTTGTACTCAGAGAGCTTCTGAGATCCCAAGGGTATCTGGACAGGCCACAAAGCCCAAAGGATGCAGGAGGACGAGTGCAAAAACACAGTCATCACTTAGTAAGTGCAAATTGTGTGCTGGGTGCTTTGTATCTTACAGACATATCTTACACAACACTGCAAGAAGAGCGTTGTCATTTTGCATAAAGAAAACAAAAGCTCAGAGGGGACACATAAATTGAGGCCGACTGAGAATGTTATTTATTTATCTATTTAGTTTAGCTCATTTATTTTTTGAGAGAGGGAGAGAGAGAGAGAGAGCAGGGGAGGAGCAGAGAGGATCCCAAGTAGGCTCCGCACTGCCAGTGCAGAGCTAGATGCAGGGGCTTGAAATCACAAACTGTGAGATGATGACCTGCGTTGAGATCGAGTCAGAGGCCTAACCGACTGTGCCACCCAAGTGCCCCCATCTTCTTAAAAAGTTATATTTTAGGCTATTTAAGAAGATGGGGGCGCCTGGCTGGCTCAGTCGGTACAGCGTGTGACTCTAGATCTCAGGGTTGTGAGTTCAAGCCCCACGTTGAGTGTAATGCTTACTTTAAAAAAAAAAAAAAAAACGTTTTAAGAAAATAGACCTCATGTTAAGTGTGCTTATTACACAAGCGTACAAAAAAAAGTTTAAATCAGAAAATGAGCTACTTACAATGACAAGACTAATAACTGCCAGGCCAACTGCTCACGTTGGCTCCTGAGTCAGCTCATTCCTTCCCAGCATTCCCGGCCTCACCTGCTTCAGGAAGAGGAGGAACTGTCCTGTTTCTCATCCCGAGAGTCCCCACCATGGATGGCATTCCCCACCCAAGAAACTGACCCAACTACCTACTCAGAGCTGCTTCCTGGGGCTCACACACCTTCCGTGGAATGCGAGGACTGCTATCGACTGGTGTGCAACAGTAGATGGGGAGGGGAAGCAGCATGGGGCCGTGGAAGAGCAAGGGCACTGGAGTGAGGCTGACCTAGGTCTCCCTGTGCCGCCTTGGTTAGGCCCTTGACCTCTGAAGTCTACAAGTACAACAATGATAGCAAGGTGACAACGCCTCCGCCTCCGTACCACACAGCGCTGAGGTAAGATAAGACGGGATAATGTGTCTAGCTCCTGGCTGAAGATATACATCTTTGATAAAGTGACCACTGTTGTTGATTACTACAATAGACAGATGCTAAAAGATGGATGTAGAGCAGGAGAGGAGATAACAGGACCCCAACGTTGCCATCTGCTCAAAACTTGGTAAGGGGCTAACTGCAGTCAGCTGGCATTCTTGGGCAGCAGGGAGTGCCAGAGGCTTTCAAACTTGCTTTTATTTATTTGCTTTTCAAACTTTTGGGGTTGTTTAAGTTTTATTTAAGTAATCTCCACACCCAACAGGGAGCTTGAACTCACGATCCCGAGATCAAGAGTCACATGCTCTACTGACTAAGCCACCCAGGTGCTCAAACTTCCTGTTAAATGATGTTTTATGGGGCGCCTGCGTGGCTCAGTCAGTTTAGACATCTGACTCTTGATTTCGGCTCAGGTCATGGTCTCACAGTTCGTGAGATTGAGCCTTGCATCGGGCTCTGTGCTGGCAGTGCGGAGCCTGCTTGGGATTCTCTCTCTCCCTCTCTCTCTGCCCCTCCCCACTCACTCTCTCTCTCTCTCAAAATAAATAAATAAACCTTTTTTAAAAATGACGTCTCAGGACGCCTGGGTGGTTCAGTCAGTTAAGCATCTGACTTTTGATTTCGGCTCAGGTCATGATGTCACAGTTCGTGGGTTCAAGCCCCACATCAGGCTCTGTGCTGGCAGTGCAGAGCCTGCTTGGAATTCTCTCTCTCTCTTCCTCTCTCATTGCCCCTCCCCTACTCATGCTGTCTCTGTCTCTCTGAAAATAAATTTAAAAAAATGATGTCTTATGAGAAGCCCCACATGTAAAAGGGATAAATGTAGCCTCTAGTTGAAGCTGAAGTGGTAGGTCTTGAGGTCAGCCTGTCTCCTCACCCTTCTGTGGCCTCTGAGGGGTTCTCCAGAGCTCTCTGGGGCCTGGGTGAGATTCCATGGGAGACGAAACCACAGCAGGGGGACTTCTCATAGTTAAGTTCAAGAACATAAACTTGGAGTAATACATAGCTTCAAATCCTTCTGCACTAACATGCTTGACTTCAGAGAAGGGAAATAAATTGCCCCAAGTTTTGTAACTTCATCTCCTACACGGATATCATGTCTGCTTCATAGCATCATGATCACAATCCAATAGAAATCCGGCATCATTTCATTGCACTTCTCTTGTTGGCACTTTGCAGATACTGTGTATTTAACAAATTGAAGGTTTGTGGAAACCCTGCATCGAGCAAGTCTATCGTTGTCATTTTTCCAACGGCATTTACTCACTTTGTATGTCTGTGTCACATTTTGGTAATTCTTGCAGTATTTCAAACTGTTCCTTATTATTATACATGTCATGCTGATCTGTGATCAGGGATTATGACTTGCTGAAAGCTCAGATGATGGTTACCATTTCAAGCAGTAAAGTATTTTTTAATGTTTATTTATTTATTTAAATTTATTTATTTTGAGAGAGAGTGGGAGGGAGGGGCAGAGAGAGAGGGAAAGAGAGAGAATCCCAAGCAGGCTCACCGCTGTCAGCATGAAGTCCTGTGTAGGGCTGAAACTCACGAACTGTGAGACCATGACCTGAGCCAAAGTCGGACCAACTGAACTTAACCAACTGAGCCACCCAGGTGCCCCAGCAATAAAGTATTTTTTTAAGATTTAAAAAAAAATTTTTTTTTTTTTTTTACTTATTTGTAAGAGAGAGAGAGCACATGCACACAAGTGGGTGAGGGGGAGAGAGAGAGGGAGAGACACAGAATCTGAAGCAGGCTCCAGGCTCCAAGCAGCACAGAGCCTGACACGGGGCTCAAGCCCACGATCCGAGCCAAAGTCAGTCTCTCAACCGACTGAGCCACCCAGGCGCCCCAAGTATTTTTAAATTAAAATATGTGCGTTGTTGTAGCAGACATGATGCTATTGCACACGTAATAGGCTACAGAATAGTATACACATAACTTTTTGTTTTTTAATTTTTATTTTAAATCTTATTCTTTTTTAACTTTATTTTTTATCTGTTAAAATTTACACCCAAATTAGTTAGCATATAGTGCAACAATGATTTCAGGAGTAGACCCCTTAGTGCCCCTTACCATTTAGCCCATCCCCCCTCCCACAGCCCCTCCAGTAACCTTCTGTTTGTTCTCCATATTTATGAGTCTCTTCTGTTTTCTCCCCCTCCCTGTTTTTATATTATTTTTGTTTCCCTTCCCTTATGTTCATCTGTTTTGTCTCCTAAAGTCCTCATATGAGTGAAGACATATGATTTTTGTCTTTCTCTGACTAATTTCACTTAGCATAATACCCTCCAGTTCCATCCATGTAGTCTCAAATGGCAAGATTTCATTCTTTTTGATTGCCGAGTAATACTCCATCGTATATATATAGACCACATCTTCTTTATCCATTCATCCATCCATGGACATTTGGGCTCTTTCCATACTTTGGCTATTGTCGATAGTGCTGGTATAAACATGGGGGTGCATGTGTCCCTTTGAAACAGCACACCTGTATCCCGTGGATAAATACCTAGTAGTGCAATTGCTGGGTCATAGAGTAGTTCTATTTTTAGTTTTTTGAGGAACCTCCATACTGTTTTCCAGAGTGGCTGCACCAGCTTGCATTCCCACTTAAATCTTATCCTTCAGTAAACTCTACACTCAAACTCACAACCCTGAGATCAATAGTTGCATGTTCCACATACTGAGCCAGCAGATGCCCCTAAACATAACTTTTATATGCACTGGGGAACGAAAAAATTCATTTGCCTTGTTCTGCAATATAAGTTTTATTGCGGTAGTCTGGAACCAAACCTGCAGTATCTCTGAGGTATGGCTATAAAATGTGTAAAACTAGCACAGTATCTGATGCAATAGAGGACAGTCATCAATCAGTGGGGGAAAGGAAATTTATATTTATTGAGCTCCTACAGTGTGCACCAGGTACTCTGCTAGATGCTTCTCATACACTAATTTAATTCTCTCAATGGCAAGAAGACCATCCTATGAAACCAACGCTCAATTAAGAGACTTACACAGGGTCAGACAGGTAGCACACAGTGGAAACAAGAGTGCCAGTGCCAGCCATTAGCACAGCAAAATGAACCTTCCCTCTTCCTCTGCTGCTGCGCAAGACTGCTGGGCTACAGATCAACCCAAATGCCTGGCAGCATACTCATAATCAGCCCACTGTGCCCCAACTGCTCAGGGAAGAGGGTGCAGAGAGGGAACTGGAGATAGTGGGCTCTCCCTCACTCATGGAAAAAGGTGTTTCAGGCACCCTCCCCAAGTGACTCTTCTGGGTGGCTTCCACCACTGAGCATGGCAGTTCTAAGTCAGAAACCCACCTGTTGATGCCAAGGTGAGGTAGTAGAGAAGGGAGCCACACTGGTTGAGGAAAAAGGGCATCAAGTACTGGAAACAGAAGAAATCTGCAGTCAGTGTGATGCTGGACTGAGGAGCATTGCCTTCTTTGAGCTTCTTGCTATGCCTTTCTTTAGAAGGAGGGGTAGCTATAAGGGCCCAGAGAGTGTTTAGCCTTCTGAAAAGGACCCTTCAGGGCAGACAGGAAGTTACTGACTGAACTCCAAGCCTTTGCCTTGAATGCCCCTCCCACAGCCCTGCTACTCCCATCTTCCCCCTCCAGCAAGTCCCTGAGTGCCAATGTCACTCCCTCCAGAAAGCATTCCCCCAGGCTCCTAGCTCCAACCTCCCTCCTGTGAACTCAGGAGGCACCTAATCTGTACCTATTTCATAGCCCTTAGCCCAGAGAGGTGGTTGTGTCTGTGTCTTGTCTTACCCACTAGCCTAGACGGGCAGCACTGAGGTCAGGGGTAGTTCTCTAGATCTTCCCACCCCAGGGTCAATTTAAGACCCAAGTCCTCCCTTGGAAAGGTCTGTTGGAGGGATCACCATAATAAAACATTAGTAACAGCAGCCATAGATTGAACACCAATTGTGTACTAGTTAAGTGCTTTATGTGCCTCACCTCACTGAATCCTCACAACTACCCTATAAGATGGTTACCATTCTTTCCCATTTTACAGATGATGAAACTGAGGCTCAAGCAGGACAGGTGTCTCATCTAAGAGCTTCCAGCGAGTAAGCTGGTGGGGAGCAGACTCTGACTCAGATTTGTTTGGCTCCAGAGACCACATTTTTAGCAGCTATGCGCGAGAAAGGGGCCATTCACAGACGTACCTCAGTGTTCAAGAAGAGGGTCTTCATCTCCTGCAGCAACTGCCGGGCCCAGGTCCGCTCATGAACTTGCTGCAGGCGGGAGGAGGCCCGCTTCAGCAGCGGCTGTGTGCCACCCCACAGGGCAGCCACCAGCACCAGAGCCAGCACCTGCCCTGGATGGAGACGCGAGTGACCCTCACCCCCACCAAACTGCCGCCCGCGGGGCCCAGCCCTCCTCTGGCCTCGCCTCCTCAGCCAGCCGCTGCCACATCTCTCCTTCGCTCTCCAACGCCCCGGGTGAGACTGGCGAATAGGGCAGGGCCCTGGAGGCCGAGGAGATGGATCCAGGAGCCCAAAGTTTGGGGCTGGGGCAGGGGTCGAGGTTAAGTGGTGAAGGTGGAGCAAGAAATGAACTCGGGGCAAGGCTCGGGAAGCCCCTAGAGGGGCGGGGCCGCCTACCCACCTAGAGATGCCGCCATGGCAACGCCGCTCCCGGCCACTTCCGGGAGCGAAGGGGCGGAGACCCACAATCCGGAAGTGGCGCTAAGCCCCTTCCGGTCCCACTCACGTTGCTGCTTTCCTTTCGTCAACGCAGGGATGGTGAGTTCCCCTGAGCTGGGGTGTTAGCATGGGGGGGTCTTTGGGGGTCTGGAGCTGGAGCAGGGGCCGATATTTGGCGGTGACACTCCCGTCTTGTCTTCACAGAAGCCGATCCTGCTGCAGGGCCATGAGCGGTCCATTACGCAGATTAAGTACAACCGCGAGGGAGACCTCCTCTTCACGGTGGCCAAGGACCCTGTGAGCGTCGGCAGAGGGCGGGCCGGCGGGACCTTGCAGCAGGGGCCGAGAGGGGGCGAGTTCACTCTCACTGGGCGGTGGGTGGACAAGCCAGTTTTGCCCGAGAGGAGAGACCATCCCGGGAGAGAGCATTTTACCGGGAAAACGCAGTTGTTGGTAGAAGGAAGGAGTAGCCAGGAGGAAAAAAGCCACAGACCATTGTGGAAGGGGGACGGAGATGAGAGTCAGCCCCTTCAGGGGACTGGGAAGGGACCATTCTGAGAAAGAACAAAACTATTCTTCCAGGTAGGGGAACACACCATCTCTAGAAAAGGACAGCTGATCCTTGGACTGTGAGGGACAACAGAGGATTTATGGGGGTGTCCCTGGGCTCATTTCAGTCGGTCCTTCTGGGCCCCATCCCGCCTTTCACTGAGTGCAAACAGCCTCTCACAGCACTGCCCTTTGAGGCACCTCCCTATGCAAGACGTTAACTCTAGTGGCTCAAAGTGGGAGTTGGGAAGCCTACAGACCTGATTTGAATCGTGACTCCCACGTCCAATAGCAGCGTGACTTTGAGCCTGTCATTTAATCTTTCTAAACTTCATTTCCTTTTTTATACATTATGGGTACAAATAGTACCTCCCTCGTGGGGTTGCCTTCAGGGTTAAATGAGATTCAAGTAAGGAGCTTAGCACAGTAAGTACCCGGTGTGTATGAGTGAAGAATTGTTAGTCATTTATATTTTAAATCCCTTAGACACCATTTTATTGAAGCTTCACAGCTACCCTTTGAAGAAGGCATTATTGTTGTGGCCATTTTACAGATAGGAAAAGAAGCTCAGAGGAGAGAAGCACTGTATTTGAGAGTTTGGGGGAGGACTGGGACAATGGCTTGGAGATGTTTTTGCAAGCCTCCTGGTGCCCCTGCCACTTACCTGCAGGAAGGGGGAGAATCTAGGAGTTGTTCTTTTTACCAGCAACCTGCTGTTTCCCAAGAAATGAGCAGGAGAGGATAAAACGTGGCCTCAGTAGAGGCTGTGGAGGGTTCCTGGGGAACCTCTAAATAGAAGGCCATTGCTCTGCTTGGGATGTTTACCACGTGTCGCTGTCATTAACTCCTCCAGATCGTCAATGTATGGTACTCTGTGAACGGTGAGAGGCTGGGCACTTACATGGGCCATACTGGAGCTGTGTGGTGTGTGGATGCCGACTGTATCCTTGTCTTTGCTCTGAGTCTGTGCTCCCAGGGTCTGCCAGCAACGGAGAGGCCGCCAACTTGGAGTTGAGAGTTTGGGAGGATATTGTGGGTCTAGGGAACGATATCTACCTCCTAATCCCAGTCCGTACCCTGGTTGGGGGAACAGTCAGGACAAGTTGCAGTTCTAGATGAGGAGGGTAGAATGCTCCGAGGTAAGAGAGGAAGGAAGGCTGGCGGGGGCTGAGTGGGGAGGTGATTCAGTTGGTGTTCCAGGAGGACAGGGGCTCAGGTGAACTGGGTTCTATTTCTTAACACCCTCTTCAGGGGACACCAAACATGTCCTCACCGGCTCAGCTGACAATAGCTGTCGTCTCTGGGACTGTGAAACAGGTAAGCCTGGATCGTTTACTTTTTCCTCAAACAGCAAGAACCTACAGTATACCTGTTTAGGTGAATACGTTTTGGGCAAGTAGAAATCCAGACATCGCTCCTGTTCTGAGGAACAGGAAGCAGACAAGGAAAGGATAACAGACAAGAAAAGAGGTGCTACACGGGGCACCTGGGTGGCTCAGTCGGTTGAGGGGCTGACTTCGGCTCAGGTCATGATCTCCCGGTTTGTGAGTACGAGCCCCGCGTCAGGCTTTGTGCTGTCAGCATAGAGCCCGCTTTGGATCCTCTGTCCCGCCCCCCCCCCCCGCCCCTCCCACACTCTCTCTGAAAATAAATAAACTTAAAAAAATAAAATAAAAGGAGGCACTGTGGTGAGACATAAGCCATGTTGGAGAAAGCACAGAGCACTGTGGAAGGCCAGAGGGGGGCAGCTGATGTCTGGATTGGGGATGGAAGCAACCCGGGAAGGTTTCCCAAGAAAAATGTCATGTGAGCTGGGGTTTAAAGGATGAGAAAGAGGTCATCAGTTTGGCACAGACTGGAACGAAAGCATGGCAAGTGTCCTGTCCAAGTCATCTGATCTGTGGGGAGTTTCTGCTTCTTAGGAGATGAAATAGGAGAGAAGATGAGGCCGGCAAGGGTCAGAATAGGCCATGAATGACAAACTCAGGAGCTTGGCTTTTTTCCGTCAGACTTGGTGTGCTGTCCCTCAGCGGGGCAGAGCATGTTCGGTTTTAGTAAACTCTGGTGGCGGTGGGGAGCATTGGAAGAACAGACCGAAGACACGGGAGCCTATGAACTTGTTCCATTGAATAAATATTTACTCGGCACCCAGTTCTGTGCCAGCTCTATGCTGGGTACTGGAGACACGCAGAGAAATTCTGAGAAGACAGATACATTTGCACTCCGCTATGAGAGCAGTGCCACAGCGGCAGGATGTCTGAGGAGAGACAGAGAGGAAATTAAAAATCTTTTTTTTTTTTTTTTTTTTTATTTTTTTTTCAACGTTTTTTATTTATTTTTGGGACAGAGAGAGACAGAGCATGAACGGGGGAGGGGCAGAGAGAGAGGGAGACACAGAATCGGAAACAGGCTCCAGGCTCCAAGCCATCAGCCCAGAGCCTGACGCGGGGCTCGAACTCACGGACCGCAAGATCGTGACCTGGCTGAAGTCGGACGCTTAACCGACTGCGCCACCCAGGCGCCCCAGGAAATTAAAAATCTTGAGCCAAAGCGTAGCCACCAAGGTGGCGGTGGGTTGGGGTCACTAGACCAGGAGAAGCAGTGAACAGGAAGATAGGTAGATGTAGAGAGTGTCGTCTTCTCAATGGCGTTGGACAAGGGGTAGCCCAGGTTTCTGCCTGTCTCCAGGGAAGCAGCTGGCCCTACTCAAGACCAATTCAGCTGTCCGGACGTGTGGCTTTGACTTTGGGGGCAACATCATCATGTTCTCCACGGACAAGCAGATGGGCTATCAGTGCTTTGTGAGCTTCTTTGACCTGCGGGATCCAAGCCAGATCGGTGAGGCAGAGCTCGGGGGGTGAGGACCGGGGCTGGGGTACGGGGCGTAGCTCCAGAGCCCAGGGCCTGACCTCTTCTACTGCACACAGACAACAACGAGCCCTACATGAAGATCCCTTGCAACGACTCCAAGATCACCAGTGCCGTTTGGGGACCCCTGGGGGAGTGCATCATCGCGGGCCACGAGGGCGGAGAGCTCAACCAGTATAGTGCCAAGGTGAGGAGGTGGGTGGGGCCCAAGTCCACCAGAACGATTCCCTTCAAAAGGCAGGATAGCACAGCAGTGAAGAACACCACTTTTTTAGCTGTGAATTTAGGCAAGTTACTTCACTGAGCCTGTTTATCTGTAAAACGTTGCAAGGATCAAAGGACATCAGGCATTTGAAAAACTTGTCACACAGTACTCTGGATAGGTTCATAATGATCACAAGTAAGCATTTTCCTGCCACTACTGAGTGCCATGCTGGGCTCTTAGGACAAAGACATGAATCAGACATGCGCCCTGTCCCCAGGGAGACGGACTGGCAAACAGCTAGCTAGCACATGAGTCAGGTTGTGAGTTGTGCCACCACAGAGGTCTTGAGCCAAGCACAGAAAGTGCCCTCCGTCACAGAGAAGGTGGCACGTACATTAAGCCGTGAAGAATAAATAGAGCTTCAAGCAAGAAGAGAAGGCAGTTCCACAGGTGAAAGGAACAGTGCACACAAAAGCACAGAGTTAAGGGAGTAGGGGGACTGGTCAGAAGAGAGTCTGGTGTCATTGGGACACGGTATTGGAGAAGATTTTTCGAGTGTCAGGAGGTAAAGGAACTGTGATTTTCCTTTTGGTAGCGGGGAATCTTCAAATGGCTATTGCTGATCAGATTTTCTCTTTAGAGGCTTTTGCAGGCATAGTTCAGAGAATGGACCTGAGTGAGGCAATAGCTCTGGAGGTGTGGAGCACCTGAGAGTCAAGAGATGTAGGGGTGACTGATGAGATGGGGGATGAGGACAGGGCCAAGCCCAGGCTGTCTTCATTTCTTGTTTGGGTGCCTGGGCAATGCTGGAGGGCACTACCATAAAGGTTAGTCAGTCACTCAGCAAACATCGGCTGTAGTCCACTAGGCCCCAGACCTACCTGCAGAAAGGGAATGGAAACCAAATCAAAGGCGTGAATCATGCTTGATGCCAGCAAAGAGTGGAACTGATCTGTGCCTTCGGATAGGCCTGACTGTAAAGCTGGTGTGCTTATTCCCCGAAATACAGGAGCCAGATATGTCCCTACCATGTGTCCACATTGATGAAGGAGACAAAAATACATCCTTCCCACAGAATAGGTAAAAATAATTCAGGAATGGGGCGCCTGCATGGCCCAGTCGGTTGAGCATCCGACTTCAGTTCAGGTCATGATCTCACATCGGGCTCGCTGCTGTCGGCACAGAGCCCGCTTTAGATCCTCTGTCCCCCTCCCCCCCTCTCTGCCCCACCCCCACTTGTCTTCTCTGTCTCTCTCAAAAATAAAATTTTTTTAAAAAGTTTAAAAACTAGGGTGCCTGGGTGGCTCAGTCGGTTAAGCGGCCGACTTCAGCTCAGGTCATGATCTCGTGGTCCGTGAGTTCGAGCCCCACGTTGGGCTCTGTGCTGACAGCTCAGAGCCTGTAGCCTGTTTCAGATTCTGTGTCTCCCTCCCTCTGACCCTCCCCCGTTCATGCTCTGTTTCTCTCTGTCTCAAAAATAAACGTTAAGGGGCGCCTGGGTGGCGCAGTCGGTTAAGCGTCCGACTTCAGCCAGGTCACGATCTCGCGGTCCGTGAGTTCGAGCCCCGCGTCAGGCTCTGGGCTGATGGCTCGGAGCCTGGAGCCTGTTTCCGATTCTGTGTCTCCCTCTCTCTCTGCCCCTCCCCCGTTCATGCTCTGTCTCTCTCTGTCCCAAAAATAAATAAAAAACGTTGAAAAAAAAAAATTAAAAAAAAAAAAATAAACGTTAAAAAAATCAAATAAATAAATAAAAATAAAAAGTTTAAAAACTAATAATAATTCAGGAAAGGGGCACCTGGCTGACTCAGTCCATAGAGCATGCAATTCTTGATCTTGGGGTCGTGAGTTCAAGCCCCGCAATGGTCATAAAGCTTACTTAAAAACAACAACAAAAATAATTCAGGAGAGGAAAGGAAAATTCTCTGAGGGTCTAGTGTGTGTGAGGCTCAGTGCTCAAAAGACCTTTTAATCATCTCACCAGTGTCTGCACAATGTAGACCAGGTTCATGTCACAACGAAGTCAAACAAGACACAGTCACAGTCTCCCTCTAGTGAACCTCGGTGGTGGGCTTTTAGTAATCTTGTTTTCTAGATAGAGAAGTTGAGGCACAGAAAGGTGCTTTTGAGGGCAGACTCTCAAATTCTGCTCTTTGTACTGTACAGGCTAGCCGGTTGCTGAGTGGGAAGGGAAATCAGGAGGTGAAATGGCCCTTGGAGAAGATCTAAAAAAAGCTGGACACACAGCAGTGCTTGTGGACTGTGACTCCACCCCTGGCTGGGGAGGGGTGAGCTCAGGCACTCTGCCCCTTACAGGTTGCACAATCTCCAGCGGGTCACACCATCGCTCTGAGCCTTACTTTCTTCCTTTGAAAATGTCCTTTAGGGGCGCCTGGGTGGCTCAGTCGGTTGAACACCCAACTGTTCATTTCCACTCAGGTCATGATCTCTTGATTCATGAGTTCAAGCCCCGCGTCAGGCTCTGTCCTGACAGAGCCTGCTTGGGATTCTTTCTCTGCCCCTCCCCTGTGTGCTCTCTCAAAAAAAAAAGAAAAGAAAGGAAAGAAAACAGGTGTTGAGTATATAGTACAATGCTTGGCAAATTGTGACTGTTCACAATTCAGTGACTGTTGAAAGGAGTAAGTGAAAAGTGCTCTGCCCTTGTAATGTGCTGATTAATTAATAGGTCCATAGGTATGTCACCATAAGCATGTATTTTCGTAGATGGACTACCAGTGTTGATGAAATGTATACGTGGGCCACGTTTGGGTGTGGGCTTTGGAGGGGGTAAATGTTAGTTCAGGGAATACTTAGGCCATCCCAACCCAGACCTCCCTTCCCCCGGCTGGGACAGGGGGCAGTATAGAAGCCCTGCTGAGCAGTGGGGCCTGTGGAGGTCAGGCCACCCAGAACCTCACTCTTCCCCTTCCGCCTTCCCCAGTCTGGAGAGGTACTGGTGAATGTTAAGGAGCACTCCCGACAGATCAATGACATCCAGTTATCCAGGGATATGACCATGTTTGTCACTGCCTCCAAGGACAACACAGCCAAGGTGAGCCTGGGCAAGGGGTCTGGCAGGGGGCTCCTCCCACCATCCTGCAAGGCTTTCAACTTGCCTGACTTCCCCGAAGAAGACTCCTTTTACAGATTGCTTTCCCCTGTCTTCTCCAGCTCTTTGACTCCACAACTCTTGAACACCAGAAGACTTTCCGGACAGAACGTCCAGTCAACTCAGCTGCCCTCTCTCCCAACTATGACCATGTAAGGGAAGCACACCCAGGCTTCTGCTGAAGCCTTGGACTGCTTCCAGCATCTGGGTGTCAATGGAGATCTGAATTCTGGAGGAAATAATGTCAGCTAGAGAGGAGATTCCCAGAGCAATGATTCAATGATTGGGCAGCCCCGGGGGATAGGGCAGGAGGTGGCTAAAGTATCTGTTGGGCCCTGCCCTTAGCATCCTTCCAGTCTGATGTGGGAGATATTAAAAGCTTATGAGCTGGGGATAAGAAACAGAAAATGGACTTGCCTGCCCTTTGGGCCTGTCTAGCTTTTCTTCTTCCCTTCAGGTGGTGCTGGGTGGTGGTCAGGAAGCCATGGATGTAACCACCACCTCCACCAGGATTGGCAAGTTTGAGGCCAGGTAAAGGCGGGGGGGGGGGGGGGGGGGGTAGCTCTTCCAAGTCAAAACCCCATGGAGTGTCTTTCATGATGGACACAAACCATATACCCGAGACTTCCCTTATTTCTTTGGCTGCTAGGAGGTGCAGCTAGATTTGTGGCCTTCCTGGGACAGGTGTGTGATACAGCAGTTACAGCATGACCTTGGACCCACTGTGAAGGCCTGGACACATCCTTGTGTTTCTCTATGCCCAATTATTGATCGTATAATGGGGACAGCGATAATACACTTACCTCATACAGTTGTACAGATCAAATGCATGAGTTAACGAGTTAACACTTGCTGCACAGCACGCAGTAAGGAAGTTAGCTATCCAGTCTGCCCCCCTGTCTTATTTTGTTCACATTCCCCACTCTCTACTTTGCATTTGGGGAGTGGTACGTCCAATGTGTCTCGGAAGGAGATGGAGAGTGAATTGTCCCTTCCCACCACCCTCCTCCAGGTTCTTCCACTTGGCCTTTGAAGAAGAGTTTGGAAGAGTCAAGGGTCACTTCGGACCCATCAACAGTGTTGCCTTCCATCCCGATGGCAAGAGGTAGGGCTCCGTGCAGGGAGCTGAGCTTAGCCCGGGACTGGCCTCTATCCCTTTACCATGCCCTGCCCGACAGGCCTGTCTCCCTCCCCCAGAGGGGGCACCTGACTGGTCCCTGGCTCTTCTCTCTCCAGCTACAGCAGCGGTGGCGAAGATGGTTATGTCCGCATCCACTATTTTGACCCACAGTACTTTGAGTTTGAGTTTGAGGCTTAAGAAGCTTGGATCTCCATCAAGACCGGGGAAGTTTCTGGGCCTGGACTCACAGAAAGTTTTGGACTCTGAGAAATAAATTAGTTTGGAAATAAATGGCTTCTGGCGAGAAGTTTTATGGGAACTGTTAACATCATTTTCCCTTCTCATTGACACCCAGGGAGCTGATACCAGTCATGGATATCTTTATTATTTGGACCTTCTCCCCCACACTACGGACACTTCAAACCTGGAGCTTCGGTATTAAGGGCTAGGCTGGGTTGCAGGCACCGTCATCCAAGGCCCAAAGTACTGAGGGACCTGGAGAGGTCTCAGGAACGTCTCAGCCACTATCCAAGGAGCCAGCCCTTAAAGTTGGGGCTCAGAGGCTGAAACTGTTGGCTGAGAGAGCTTGGTCTTCTCCTTATCTGTCACTATTTGCCACACCTTCTCCCATGCTACCTCTGAAGGTTCAGGTGGGCGGATCCAGCGCAGAAATAGGCCTGAGGAGGAGGAGGACAGATAAGGAAGCTGAGCAGAGGGGTTAGCTAGCTCCCCAGGGAAGAAGTTGGGGTAAGGGGTCACCTTGCCAGAGTCGCAGGCTCTGGAGCTCCACGGAGGGCCAGATGGCCAAGGGATTGGGGGCGTAGAGCGGGTTCCGGAGTTTCCGTTGCTCTTTTGGCTGGTTGAGCCCAGACCACAAGGAGTGTGTTCGAGTCCTCACTTCACAAAGGCATCTGTAGGAAGTGAGTTTCCAGACTCAAGCTATGCCTTCTGGGATTCTGGGTTGGGGACCCTGGTTAGTAGGGTGCCAGCCATCCCGGGGCAGTAATAACCTCTCCTTTTTCCTGCACATGTTCTTGCCAGTCAGATACATGTACTGGGCACTAGAATAAAGGAGAACAAAACAAAGTCCTAGTTGTTCAGGGGTTCCACTTAGTTCTGCCTGGAAGTATCAGGGAGGCTCATGAGAATGTGCCACTTGGGCTGGGTCTGTCTGCAGAAGTTCACCAGGTGCGCAAAAGCGTGGAAATACTCAGGAGGGGAGACTGGGGCCGAGAGCAAGAAGGTGGGAACAGGCCCAAGTGAATGTTGGCGAGTTTTTTTAAGCTGGTGACGGGAACTACAGCAGTGAGACGGCTGTCCCAATAGCCTACATGGGAAGGAGAGTCTGGACTGGGGTTAGCAGGAGGGGCCTTTGACAGGAAAGGGCCAAGTAAGAAAGTTTTAGGAGAAAGGCTGTATATGAAGGACAGGGGAGAGGGAGTTACACAAAGATAACCATTTCTAACCTGGATGACCCAGTAGTGGAGTCAGCGAAAACAACATGGGGGATGGGGACCCAGGCAACTAAAGAGAACAGTCTCATCTCAGACCGATGAGAGATGGCTCTGGGGGGGCTTGGGAGCATATGCCACGAGCCAACCAAATGGTAAGAACAACCACTGCTTGTGTGCCAGGCACTGTGCTAAGCACTTCCCATGCCTTAACTCCACTAATCTGCACACAGCCCTGCTCCACAGAGATTGTGGCTGCCGTTAGAATCCTCTCCTTGCTACAGATGGATAGAAACTGAGACAGGTTTCCTAGGATGCCCCAACAGGTGAGTGGTGGAGCTGGAAGTTAAGCCCAAAACATTTGACTCCGTTTTCAACCTCTACACCATTGCTTCACTAGAATCGACCCTGCAAGTGGTAGGGAGCCCCAGAAATGATTTATTTTGCAGCAACTCTCCCCATCGGTCCTTGTTTTTAAGCTAGGGGTGCACGTGCCCTTGGTTCTGGACAGAGTAGGTAGGTCTGTAGGATTGGCCTTGGACCCATTCAAATCTGGGTTTGCAGAAATTAGGGGAAAGGGTGGGGTTTGGAGGCAGGGGAGGGAGGAGAGAACACTCCAGAGTTTTCCCCAAAGAGAAACTCATTCAAAAGGCAAAGATGCCTTCCAGGGACATAGGTGCTGACACAGCAGGTGTCTGACCCCATCCTGTGCCTGGGCCCTGACTCACCTTGACACCCCCTTAGCTCACCTCTCCTTTTCGCTGTTGCAGAGGAAGGTGCCAAAAGGGGAGGCATACGCGTGCTCAAACAGGGCCAACAGCAGCCCCTCCCCAAACTCCAGTGACAGCGGGAACTGGCGGCCCAGCTGCCACACGCAGTCCAGGAAGAGGAGAAAGGTGGGTGCCTCGTGCTTGGGACGGGCATGGGAGAAGGCCGAGTGGGCACAGCGCAGCTGGAAGGGGTGGCCAGCCTGGGAAAGGGGTAGAGCCATGGGTGCAAGGAAACAGGGTTTCTGGATAGAGGGGCTGGGCTGGGGCTGAGTGGCCACTTACCTGGATCCACTCCCGCTCCACCAGTTCCTGGAATCCAGCCATGGTCCGGCTCAAGGGGTCCAGGATGAGCTGGGCCAGCGAAGTCACAAGCAGGGTGCTATCTGTGCCTTCAGCCCCATGCACCAAGATGCAGGCCCCTTCCCTGTGGGCCAGGACTTATTAACTGGCCAGTCCCTCCCTGCCTGGGGTGGCCGGGCCAGGAATCGAATGGGCCCATTTCTAGACTGTATGTGCTTACTGAGACGTGGTTGTGTGCCCAGGGGTTGAGAGCCCTGCCCGTCCGCCCTGTTCTCTGCCTCGTAGGGTGGGGCCTTACCTCTCCATGCCCTGGGCTGCTAGGCAGGCGGTGCTCAGTGCCTCTTTCACATGTGCCAGCCAGCAGCAGCCTTCTAGTCGACGGAGCCAGCTATCCGTGCTCTGCTGCGGGTCCCCACAGGCCTCCACCAGGCGCACGAAGCTCTCCTGTAGAGGCTGTCCCCTGCACAAGTGGGAATCTGGTCATCCCATCTCCAGCCCAAGCTCTGGTGAGCACAGCCTGGGAGCCAGTGCTCCAGACCAATGAGGAAGACAAAGAACCCTCAGAGGAGCCCATTCGACAAGAGGGACACAGGACCCTTTGGGGATCTCACTTAATCTGATGGGAATGATTCAGTATCTTTGGGGATTCCCCAATCTGATGGAGGAGACCCAAGACCCCTTGGGGGAGACCTAGTCTGTTTGGGGGGGTACCTGGGGAAAGGTCACACAACTCTGTCGGAAACAATGCCATGGGAAACGCCCAATTTGATGGGAGCAGCACAGTACTCCCTGGGGAGTCCCCGTCTGACAAGAGAAACACAATACTCTTAGGATTCTGGTATCTGCCCCTACTTCCCAGAAACTGCTCTGCTCAAGATCACCAATGTGACCTCCCACCAGAAAATCTAATGGAGATTTTTCCAGCCCTGTTTAAAAGCCTCCAATGGCTCCCCTCTGCCTTTAGGATAAAGTCTAAGCTCATAATCGTGGCATTCAAGACCTTTTCTCTGGTCGCTGTCACCCCTTTAGCCCCATCTCTCTCTACACTCTACCTCACACTCTATACTCCCACCAGACTGACATACTTGCAGCTCCCCAGGCAGGGCGAATGGCCAGGAACCCTGCAGTTCTGTCCACCTGCAGTGTCCTGCTCTCTGGCTAACTCCTCTCTGGTGTCAGGTAAAAGGGATGCTTTCTTTGCACTACCCACACACAAGAGAGGGGCGCCTGCTCTATGCTGCTGCTTATCACACTGAATCCTAACTGCCAATTTACCGCGGATCTCTCAGCCACGTCTAGGCTGGCCACCATCTCAGCCCCTGGTGCTCAATCAACACTGGCTGAATAAAGGAATGAATGGGTTTATATTCTAGACAGGGGAGCTTCCTCAAAGCACAAAAACTCCCTTAGGACCTCCTCTCGGTACTACCAGCACCTGGAGACCCAGGCAATAGGTACAGGTGTGCAGGTCCAGCACTCAGGGCAGGGCTGGGACCAATGGGGAAGGGTGTGTGTGTGTGTGTGTGTGTGTGTGTGTGTGTGTAGTGTAGTTGCTCCTGGAAGTCAGTTTAATGTAGAGAGGCTTTTTCTTTTCCAGGCAGAGTTGGGGTGCCTGGAGAGAAATGAGATCTGTCAGTGGGGGTGTGCAAGTGGGGATGCCCACCTGGTGGGATGGCTACCCGGAAATGCCTGACAATTCCTAAGGTTCCTGGAAGACACCCCCCTACTCCTACTACCCCCCCCCCCCCCCCCCCGCACACGTTCATGGAGAGTCCTGTAGGAGACCGCCTAGGAGAGGACGAAGACCCTTCACCTCTCCAGCGGCCGGTGCAGCCTTTTCCAGCCAGGGTAAGCGGCTTTGGCCTCAGTCCCGCCGCCAGTCATGCGGGCCTGTTTGGCGGCCTGAGACGAGCGCGTGTCCACGATGAAGCCCCGGGCCCCAGGGCGAGCCCCCGCCAGCACAGCTCGCAGCAGCTCCTCGTCCTCAGCGCAGCGCCTTTTCTGGGGACCAGTCAGGGGCTGGCTGGAACGTACCAGCACCTGCGGACCGGGACTGCGCTCCGGAAGCCGTAGCCACCCAGCCTTGGCTTGGGAACTCCTCTCCCGGAGCCCCGAGGGAGGGTCTACACACTAGGGCAGGTCTAAAGCTGGCAGGGGCAGGCCGGAGCCTAGGGCCTTGGCGGCAGAACTTGCCGGGCGCCGGGCCCGGCCCTGGGTGTGTTGTAGTCAGAGGGGAAAGGGACCCGAAGAGTAGGCCGTGGACGAGTCCAGGGTTGACAAAGAAGGGACTAAGCTCAGGGGGCCCGACCGGCCGGGGGCGGGGCCCGGGATTGGCGAGACTCCGAAACTGGGGAGAGGGGCGAGGTCAGAGTCAAGGAAGGCCGGAGGGGGCGGGGCCTGTTGGAGGCAGGACTGGGCGCGGCCAAAAAGGGTTGGAGCCGGCCGGCGGCAGCCGCGCTGCGAATTGGCCGGACCGGTGCAGAAAAGGGCCAAGAAGGGCCGCAGTTGGTCCAAGAGGCAGAGTCTGGGGAGGGGCGGGCTCACGGTTCCGCTGGGCGCGTGGTGGTAGCTGAGCACAGGGAAGCGGCCTCCCTGGCGGAAGCGGGCGCTGCGCGCCAGGGCACCGTCGTCCACAGAGCGAGGCACGATCACCGCGCGGGGGTAACTGGGGCACACGCTGAAGTCCTCGTTCACCTCGCTCAGCCGCCAAGCGTTGGTCTGCGGCCCAGGGAGAGGCGAAGGCCAGGTGTAGGGCACCCAGTGAGTGTCCGGACCCCATGCCCCTTCCAGGCGCGGCGCTCACACAACCGTGGGCCCCCAGGACCTCACCCACCTCGCGAGCTACTCGCTTGTAGTAGCGTTCGGGTGGGTGGAAGTGCCAGGCGTCGCCCAATCTCAAGCCCTTGGGACGGTAGAAGAACGGAAAGGAAGTGATGACCGATTCCAAGGAGGACAGCGCCTGGGGAAGGAAGTTGGGCGATCTGGGCAAAGTCGGAATCATCTCACCCGCACCCTCCCAGCCCCTTTCGCCCCTCAGCTCCCTCCTCTGCACTTACTCCAGACCACCCTGCGTCCCTTACCATTGGCTACGTTCCAGGGTAACACTGGATGCTGAGTCCCCTTGCGCAGTAGCCCCCGTTTACTCCTCTCGTTACGGAGTAGGGGTAGTTTAGGGGCCTCGGGTGCACTGCTTGTGTACCTCGATGGACCGGGCGATGTCCAGCGACGCTTCCACGCCCTCTATTTCCAGCTGCAGCACTCGGAGGTCCTTACAGCGCAACGTGATGGTGCCGGAGTCGCTTGCGACCCTGGGGATGGACGGGCTTAGGTTTAGTGTCACCCGCCCGTCACCAGGGGAGGAGAAATGAGTTTCTTAGGACTGGACGTAATGCAAGGGTGCAAGGGCTCCAGCTGCTCTTGCCCTCCCCCCTCTCCTCCCGGAGCCGCAAACTCCCTGACTACGGGGACGCCCCCGCCACGTCTCACCGCTTCTCGATAGAGTCTACGCTACGCAACAGCAGCAGCCACAGCTCTGAAGTCGCCTGGGGCCCTGGCGACAGCAGCAGGTGGTGGCCGGTGAGGCATAGCGTGCCACGCAGTGGGGGTGCCTCCGGACCCCTCAGGAGCTTGGCTTGGGCCCGGCCGGTACGAATCAGGTCCGAGAACTCCATTCCGCCTGGGGTGGGCCTAGGGCCCAGCAGAAAGACTCCAGGAGCGTCAGGCGGGGCGAGCGCGGGCTCCGAAAGGGACAGGAACTAGCTGGGCAGCTGGCGACGCCGGCAGGACAGCTGTTAAGGAGGCCCCTTGGAGGAAGGGATCGAACAGTTTCACAGGAATTTCCCCCTCCTACTGCCAGCACCTCTTAGCGAGGAACCCGGCCAGAACCTGTTAAGGAAACCTCAATTTCATCATCTGTGAAATGGGGAGAATAGTCTTGCTTAAAGCCCGTTACCTCGTGTCTTGGTCGCAGGTGGCACTTAACAATTTTGTTTTTTTAAAACTCAGGTGCTGCCACTCTCGCTGATTTAAAAAAGAAAGAAAAATACCATTTCTCGTACCCTGGTGGAAGGGGTTGGAAAGTGTGGGTGTGAAACTGGGAACTGTCTACTTCCTCCCTCTACATCTGAGGCTGGGTGGGGGAAATCCCTTAGTCCACCTTAAATGCAAGCAGCTGTGTAGCTGGTGCCCCTCCCCCACCACAGCTGGAAGTCGCTGCCTGTGGGCGCCCTCTACGGGGGCCACTTCTGGTTTAGTCTTGCCCTCCGAAGCCTCGACTCGGATCACTCCATCCTTCCACCAAATATGAATTGCCTGTACACTGAACTGGGCCCTGTATTTAGTGAGAGGACCCAAGGATGACTGGAGAAGGTTCTGTTCATTAGGATTTTCAGTCTAGCAAGAGACACACACTTAAGCTGATAAATTACAAGAGTTTAAAGGATTTACTGGAGGACCCATCCATCCATCTATCCATCCATCCAATTATTCTTTCATTTCTTAAATGATGCCTACACTCTGTTAAGTGCTGATTACTAAGAAGAATAAGACAGATTCTTGTGTTCAAAGGGCCTTTTGGTCCATTAGGTTTCACACGTCTAGAGTCCAGGCACACACACACACACACAAAACCCTTCTTTCAACACACACACACATTTCATTAAACACACACACAAAGAAAATAAATCATAGGGGGACACCCATAAGATAAACATAAAATCGGAATAATCTGTGAAAGGAACCAGACATAAAAGAATACAAATTGTAAAATTCCACACCAGCTGGGATGGGAATTCGTTAGAAATGCAAATTATCAGGCCCCACCCCATATGTCTCTTTTAACAAGCTTTCAGGAGATTCCCATGCACACTAAAGTGTGAGAACCATTGGAAAGTACACAAAAAGGCAAAACTAATCTTTGCTGTCAGAAATTATGGTAACATTACCCTCAGGAGAGTAGTGACAGGCCAGGAGCACTTCCTGGATGCTGGTAACACTCTTGCTTTGTCTGGGTGCTGGGTACATAAGTGCATTCAGTTTGGGAGAATTCAGCAAGGCATGTATTTATGATATGTGAGTTTTTCTGTGTGTATATTTCAAAACAAAATTTTAAAAAGGGAACAGCTCTGGTTGAAGCCCTGGGAGGGACAGGAAGAGAGAGGGTTTAGGAGCCCTTCTACGGCTCTGTCTTTATCCCATATACAGTCCTTAAGGGGTTTCCAAGGGAACCTAAAGTTCCTTAAAGTATAGCTTGAAATCAATCATTGATCTGTCCCAATAGAGAGTCGGTGACTTGTCCAAAGTCTCACAGAGCCAGCACCAGAACCCAGATCTCCTGACTCCCTGGCCAGGGTTCTGGACACTGTTCCTTTGCTAAAAGGCCAGTGTCATGAGTGAGGATGGCGAGGGGGAACAGCTCACCAGCCTCTGTCCAATCCCCACCCCTTAACTTGGGTCTTGGGAAGAAGGCCAAGACTCTAGTGTGGATGATGCTTTTCTCATCCTGGAGCAACTTCCGTTCTGGGAACTGGGTGTCTCCTTCTGGGCAAAGACAATAAAATTCATCCAAGGGGCTGGAGGAACAGGGCTCCTCCTGCCCCCACCCGGATGAGCATCACGTGGCTCCTGGGTTAGCAGGCCAGGAAAATCCCAGCCCTTGCACACTTAGCCTCCCATACCCCTCTATTCACCCAGCCTGGCACACTCAGAGAGACCAGACCCACCTTGAATGCTCACCGTCACACATTCCCTGGCACAGTTCCATCACCTTCAGCTCCTGCCACCTCTCCCCAGCAATACTGCCACCCTTTCCCAAATTCCCAGAGCTGCAGCCTTGCCCTGTCACTCACCCCAAATCCACCATGTCCCTGGGGCCACTGAAATTCCAGGCAGTAGGTGAAGAAAATGAAGAGGATGAGGAGGGAGAGAGCCTGGACTCCGTGAAGGCACTGACGGCCAAGCTACAGCTGCAGACACGACGGCCCTCATATCTGGAGTGGACAGCCCGGGTGCAGAGTCAGGCCTGGCACAGGACCCAACCCAGACCCGCACTGGGGGGCCCTGGGACCCTCTGCGGCTTCGACTCAATGGACTCTGCCCTAGATTGGCTCAGACAGGAGCTGGTGAGTCAGGTGGGGTGGGCGGTCTTGCAGAGGGCCTAAGGGCCAGTCATCCTTAGGACCCAAGAACAATGGGTGTGGGGAGGGGTTGAGAATGGACCTCAACTCCAGCAACTGCCTGCTCCTGTTGCTTTGTCCTGGGGCTGAGGCGCCATGAGTGGACTTGTCCAATGTTTTATCCAGGGAGCCTTGCCAAAGCAGGATTCCATCCAATCTATCTTCCACCGGCTACTCCTGTGGCTCTGGGGACAGAGCCCTGGCACCAGTTATAGGTGGGGAAGGTATGGCCTCCCCCACTCTGGGAATTGCTATACCTCAAAGATGCAGTGAAGGACAAAAGGAGGCATTGACCACACCGTAGGCAGAATCTGAGGAGGCGAGCATTACATAGGTGGCTCATAACCCAATATGTGGGAACAGAAAGAAGTCCAGGCTCCAAATTGGAGATTCCGCTTAGTTGCCCTGGGGTGGGGCCCCAGGCACCTGTATTTGTTTAACAATCTCTCCTTAACTTAGTTTTAGAGCAAGATCTGAGAGACGGGGAGGGATCAAGCTGGGGCGAGAGGGGGTGGGGAGGCCACAGCCTGTGCGAAAACCCAGGGTGTTGACAGGAAGGGAAGAATGACGAAAGTGGCTGAGGACCAGGCCAGCAGTCTCACGCCCCCTCTCGGCCGCAGCGGGAGATGCAGGCTCAGGACCAGCAGCTGGCAGGACAGCTGCTTCGGCTGCGGGCCCAGCTGCACCGGCTGAAGGTGGACCAAGCCTGTCACCTGCACCAAGAGCTGCTGGACGAGGCCGAGCTGGACCTGGAGCTGGAGCCGGGGGCCGGCCTTGCCTTGGCCCCGCCGCTGCGGCACCTCGGCCTCACGCGCATGAACATCAGCGCGCGACGCTTCACCCTCTGCTGAGCCACACCTGCACCTCCTGAGACCTCCCGGGAAGGGGAAAGGAGGGGTGTCCCAGAGGTGCCAGCACCTCGCAAAGCGTGCTGGGAGGGTTGGGAGATCACTCAGCTTTCTGGGAGCATAAATGCCCCTGCTGCCTTAGCTTGGGAAGAGGGAGTTGGAGGAAGGGGAGAGGCTCGCCGACCCCCAAGCTCTTCAATAAAGACCCTCTCTGCTTCCCGTCAAGGTCTCTGCAGTCATTTATTCAGGCCCAAGGTCGTTGTGTGTCATCTGTAGCTGGGACCAGGGATTACACTGCAGGAGAGAAGGCCCAGGTGGAGATGAACAGAGGCACCCCCCTCTCCCCCTAGCTCCTGCTCTATCTCCCTATTTTACCAAGATCAGAGCTGGAAAAGAACTTCAAATCCTAAATCACCCCCATGAAGGTGACCCGTCAATGGGCAACTGATGAATGCAGGACCTGGTGGACCTGGGTTGAAAAGCCAGCTCCACCATGCATTTTCTATCAGATCTGGAGGCGAGCCCCTTAAGCCTGCAACTGTTTCTTTCTCTCTAAACTGGAAATGCTACTTCTCACTCCGCAAATAGTTGGAGATGTCTTAAGTGAGACAATGCACAATAGACACTCCATAAACTTGAACTGTGTCTTGCTTATCCTTGCTATCACCCGTGGTATTAGTACCATTGTGCTGAGGCCCAGAGATGGGCTGTGCAAGGCTCTGTGTCACCGGGTTCTTTTTTTTTTTTTTTTACATTGTATCTCCTCAGCCTTTGTTTCTGTATTACCCTCTTTGTCTGACTTTCCAACTCAGGCTTCCTCTTCCCCCCACCCATTTCCTGTCTCCCCCTTCCCTCTGCAGCTGAGGTGCAGGCAGCATCAGCTTCCACCTCACAAACCCCAACAATGCTCTGTGGGCTCCCCTCCCCCAACCTGTTCACTAAGTGTAGGTCTGGTGGTGGTGACGGTGACACATTTATGTTTTTCTCCGGGTGGGGCCAAGGCCTCGCTCTTGTGCCTGATAGATGCCACCCAGGGTTCCTCATAACACTGGTGACCTGACACTTAGCCTATGATGGGTGCCACCCTCAACCTGGCCCCAGGGGAAAGGGAGATTCTTGGCCTGCGTGCTGCTTGTGACAAGGTTCCTGTCTCCCGCCTATAATAGAAAGTCCTGCCAGTCAGCTACCTGCACCTGGGTCCCTGGGCAGGCGTGTTTGTCTCCCACTTGTTGCAGGAGATGGTGGCAGGCCCTACATTTCTAACAGGGGCTGTGTCCTTGCCTCGTCCTGAATTAGAAATGTCGTCCTAATTAGTGGGGGCTTGTCCTGTCCTCTGTCCACAACAGGGGCTGTGACTCTGTCGTCTTGAAAACACGGGGTTGTCCTGCCTGCTTCCTTAAACAGATTGTTGTCCAGCATTCTGTCTATAAGAAGGGGGTTATTAGCCTACCCTCTGACTCTAATAAAGCTATCGTCCTGAGCCCTGAGATGGCATGACTGTTGTTTTGCCATAGTTATTTGTTAACCTGACATCTGACTGTAACATAAGGTGGTCTGCTCTCCAATGACTGAACAGGGAGAGCGCTCTCTCCTCTGACTCCAAAGTCCCTCTCTTAGTCTGTAATGAAAAGGTCACTCAGCTCTCAGACTGTGACAGCAGTGCCACTTGTCTTTCACCAAAAGCCGAGTGTGTGTCTGCTTGCCCCTGCTCATTGAGATATAAAGGCTGCCCTTGAATCTCTTGTCCAGGTCGCCCCCGGGGGGGCAGGAGGGAGGTTCCATCAGGTACCCTTTCTTCAGCTCTAAGAGCCCCCCTCCGGTGGGCTGGAGATGTAAAGGACCCCCAGGGGCTGAGGAGCTGGGGGCTATGGCAGCAGGAAGCTTGGGGTGCTGGAGGCTTGTGGTTGGGCTGCTGGGGCCCCGGTTGGCTGCGGAGCCCTTAGGAGGAGGCAGGAAGTCAGGGTGGGACGTGGGCGCGCTAAGACAGGCGGTGGCTACCTCGGCAAGGGGAGCTGAAACTGTGTGTGAGCTACCAGGCTAGGCCAGGAGGACCATGTGAATGGGGCTGGAGGGCTCCTGGGCTGGGCAGGTAAGGAGTACTGGGAACAGGGGTCTAGGACTGTGGTGGGAGGACCGACTGGGGGAGGGTGGTGCTGCACCCGGGCATGGGGCGCGGCTCCCTGGGTATTCAGCAGCCCTACAGGCGGGGCAGGGGGATAGAAAAGCCTCACTAGAGGTCAGGTGGGCGGCGTGCGGTACAGCTGGAGGCCCCCTTCCCTACGTAGCTCTTGCCTCTCGCCTCTGCCACGCTGTCTGCACTGGTCCCTCCCTCACTGGGAGCATCTTCTTGGAGATCTGGCGCATGTACTGTCAGGTGTTGAAAAGGCCTTCAGAAATCCCCAAGTCCAGTCCCTGATCCCATTGATGGATGAGCCTCCTGAGGCCCAGAGAGGGCAAACGCCCCCTCCTTGCAGCCACTCAGCAAGGCAGTGGCAGAGTCAGGCCCTGGGAGAGGGTGGTGGCCTAGGCTAGGACTGCCCCCCACCCCACTGGGCAGGGTGATGATGGTCAGTCTTGAGTCAGGGGATCCAGGAATCCTGCTGATGGCTGGGACAGACCCCAGTGACAAGCATCTTCTGAGAGAGAGAGAGAGAGAGAGAGAGAGAGAGAGAGGGATTGAGACAGAGGAGTCACCCAGAGCATCCAGATGGACACGTGACAAGTGATTTTAGCCTCAGTGACCAGCAGTGCTGGAGAGCCTGGGGTGTCTCCTATTGGGAGCATGTGGATGCGGGAGGGTGTATTTATCATCTGGGATGGGGCCTCCAGGGTGGAAGCATCTGACCAGAGGCTGGGAAGTTGAAGGAGAGAGAATGGAAAGGAAAGGGCAGAGGAAAGGCTATTTTTATCCCAGACAGGGGCACAGTCGGCCCTGGGTAAGGAACGTCCACGCTTCCATCTGGAAAGTTGCCATTCCTGCCCCTGCCAAGTGTCACAGGATGTCCTTCCCCGCCCCCCCCCCCCTTGCTCTCTCTGGCCTCAGCACCCCCCCCCTCCACTTGCATGTACAGGGCCAGCTGGTACTGCAGAAACCCCGGGAAGGTGGAGGCCCAGGTAGGCATAGTCAGCTACCTGCCCACCCCCTCACTTTCTAACTCTGAGCCTTCAGTTTATGGGGGGCATCCCCGTGTGAGCCAGACTTTCCAGGGTCCCCCTACCCCACCCTCCACTGCTGGAGTTTTCCTTGACACACGATTTCCACCTAGTTAGTGTGTCCCAGCCTTTCTCTCGTCCCCAGGCCCGATGCCTGTAGCCTTTTGTGCGGGCTGGAGAACATGCTGGCTCTCCTTGTGCCTTGGGGGGGGGGAACCCATCCGCACCCTGGACCTGCACCCCCTCATTCTGCCAGCATGTGCTGAGAGATGACGCAGGACCCCTCGCCCTCCAGGCTCAGGGACAGAGGTTCTTCTCAAAGGGTAAAGGGCCAAGTGATGGGGCAAGAGCATGAGATAAGGGCCGAGACTACCGAAGACTTCCCTTGGGTGATCTGGAAGGCTCCCTGGAAGAGTCAACACAGTTCTGAGAAGGACAAAGGCCCTTTTTGGAAAGCACCTATGACAGGAGCCAAGGTCACTGTCCCTGGTTTCTGTTTCTTGGGTACCATGAGGGTAGCGCAAAACCAAACACCAGAGAGGGGATGGGTATGGTGTAGTGCAAAGAACATAGGTTTCAGGAACAGGCCAACCCAGGAACAATTCCGGGGCTGGCATTTCCTCAAATGGTATTGCCTTCGCCTCTCCAGACTCCAAACTCCAGATCATTAATCTGCAAAGAGGCAATAATCAATTTCTCCCTTACAGACTGTTTGTGGGGCCTGTCATGTGCCCTGGGTTGTACTTGACACACAGTAGGTGCTTAACGGAGGTTAGGCAGTCCCTCCTCCTGTACATGGTGCACCAAAAGGAGGGCTGTTCACACCCAGAATTACGCCTACTCAGCACCTTGGCAGGCCAGTGAACCCCGTCCCCTCACACTTGTGGTATAGCTTTGCAAATGAGCTTGTTTCCTGTGTATGGTGGGTGTGAGAATTCTAGGCTGAGCCACAGGGTCTACCTTAGAGGAGAGTCCCCCCAACAGCTTCAACACACACACACACGCACTCCCTATCCCAAACACCAGACATATCATCAGACATTGCGTGTGTGCATATGTGGGCAGAAGCAGAGTCAGGGTCTCCACACACAACACACATTGGATCTTACAAGGCTATACATCCCCCCACAGGGTGATGACTTCAAGGCCAAGCTCTGTTTAGTGAAAGCAATGCTGAGGGGAGCTGGGTGTGAGGGTGGGATGGGGGCAGGCAAGACCAAGATACCATCATCCAGGGATGTGGCCAAACTCCAGTGTTGGCTTAAAGTGCCTGGTGCTGCGTTTCCAACACTTGTTCTGAAGAACAGCAGTTCACGGGGTGCCTGGGTGGCTCAGTTGGTTGGGTGTCTGAATTCAGCTCAGGTCATAATCTCACAGTTTGTGAGTTTGAGTCCCTTGATGGGCTCTGTGCTGACAGCTCAGAGCCTGGAGCCTGCTTCGGATTCTGCGTCTCCCTCTCTCTCCACCCCTCCCCTGCTCATGTTCTGTCTCTCTCTCTCTCTCTCTGTCTCTCCCTCTCAAAAATAAACATTAAAAAATATTAAACAACAACAACAACAACAATAAAACACCAGTCTCATGAAGCACCTGGAGAGAAAATGGTCTTGGGGCCAAATCCACATGGCTTCAGCTACCAACCAGCCCAACCCATGTTAATTTCATAGTCAATGTTAGCTTGTAAAAGCTTTGAAAGTTCCCCCAGAGTAGGGGCCTAATTGATTTTGTCCAACTCATCATTTCTCAAACTTCTTTGGTCACAGAACCTTTTCTCCCCCTGATCATCTATTCCACGCCTACTTTTCTTGTGATAGGGAGAGGAACAGAAGAGTAGGCTGTACAGTGAATCCTCCTCGAATGATCGTATCTCTTGGCAGGGTTTTTGCATCGGTGGTGGGGTTTTTTTTGTTGTTTTTTTGTTTTCCAATGACAAGATTAGCACACGGCTGTTACAAAAAATTCAAACAGTACAGAGGCATGAACAGAAATATAAGAAACACAGCCCCCTCCAACCTCACTTCTGGGATGTGTTCACCGCGAACAGTTTCCAGAGTTTCCTATGTGTGGCTGCTGACAAGTGTCGTGGTTAGAAGCCCAGGCTCTGGAGGTAGACCAAGGTTCAAATCACCACTCTACCACTTACTTATTTGTTATGAGGCCTCAAACAAATCGTTTTACCTCATTTGTGCCTCAGTTTTTGCATGTGTAAAATGGGGCTCATTATAGCATTTACTTGATAGGATTAGTATGAGAATTACATGGAAACATGCAAATAAAGTATTAGCACAGAACTTGGCTTGAAAGAATCCCCGTATAGATGCCCATTTAAATGCAAATAGGCTTCCATTCTACATTCTGTTCTGTAACTTGCTCGCCATGTTTTTTGGTTTTGGGTTTTTTGCTTGCCATGTTATAACTGGGATGTCTTTCCATGTCAATACCTGGAGACGGTCCTTCTCTCTTCAACAGCTTCAGCTAACCGTTCACTTGGTAAATGGGTAATGGTGGTGATTTTGAAATGCTACTTCCTGACAAGTATTGCTGTTTTGCGTTGCCAGTGTTGTTGTGAGTCATAGACATTACCAATCAGTAAGCTGAAGACAGGCCTATGGCCTCCTGGGAAAATGGAGTGATCTGCCAGAGGGGCACCCACCTCTGTCAGAGAGGGCAGGGCCAAAAGGACAGGAACCTCTTGATCTGCTCACCTCTGTGTCACCAGCGCTAGAACAGAGCTTGGCACAGAGAGATATCCGTGCAACTTTTGTCAGTAGGCTGACCAGTTAAGAAGATTGTCCCTCCATGGGGCACCTGGGTGGCTCAGTTGGTTGAATGTGTGACTCTTGATTTTGGCTCAGGTCCTGATCTCAGAGTTCATGAGATCGAGCCCCGCATCGGGCACCCGCTTGGGATTCTCTTTCCCTCTCTCTCTGCCCCTCATCTGCTTGCACGTGCTCTCTCTCTCTCTCAAAATAAATGAACATTAAAAAAGAAAGAAAGAAAGAAAATTGTCCCTTCTCTAACTCACCAACAGAGGTCTAAGCCCAAAGCTCTGGCTCGTGTCGTAGCATTTCCCAAAATATGGCCTGTGCACCACCGATGTAGGTGACTGATATTAGGGGGTAATGAATTTGAATTTACAGATGATATTATGAATTTATTTTAATGTATCCTGATTTCTGTTTATGGATGGTGATACTGATTTTCCATTTATGGTAGATAAATATATTCCATTTTAGGTAAATATATTCAAGGTGAAAAGGTGGTCTATGGAAATGCTCAAAATCACAAAGGAAAAGGAAAATAATTGATAATAGCTAATATTAGCGTTTAGACTGGAAAATGTTTAAGGCTGGTGTAACGAAATGCTCATGTTAGCCACGAATAATAGTTAGAGTTGACCTTTAAACAACAGGGTTGTTGGGCTCCCACCCCACGCAGTCGAAAATCTGCGGTGTATAACGTTCAGCTGCCCAAAGACTTAACTACAGTTGACCCTTAACTACATACAGTCAGGGGCGCTGACTACCCGCATAGTCAAAAATACCTGCACTGGGGTGCCTTGGTGGCTCAGTTGATTAAGCGGCCAACTTCGGCTCAAGTCACAATCTCATGGTTCATGAGTTTGAGCCCCACATTGGGCTCTGTGCTGACAGCTCAGAGCCTGGAGCCTGTTTCAGATTCTGTGTCTCCCTCCCTCTCTACCCCTCCCCTACTCACACTCTGTCTCTCTCTCTCAAAAAAAAAAAAAAAAAAACATTCAAAGAAAATCCTGGTATAACTTTGATTCCCCCTAAGACTTTACTAATAGCCTACTGTTGACTAGAAGCCTTACTGATAACATAAACAGTTGGTTAACACATATTTTGTCCATTTTTATTTATTTATTTTTTATTTAAAAAAAAATTTTTTTTAATGTTTATTCATTTTTGAGACAGAGAGAGACAGAGCATGAATGGGGGAGGGGCAGAGAGAGAGGGAGACACAGAATCGGAAGCAGGCTCCAGGCTCTGAGCCATCAGCCCAGAGCCTGACTCGGGGCTCGAACTCACAAACCGCGAGATCGTGACCTGAGGTGAAGTCGGACGCTCAGCCGACTGAGCCACCCAGGAGCCCCAATTTATTTTTTATTTTTAGAGAGTGAGCACAAGCAAGGGAGAGGGGCAGAGGGAGAGAGAGAGAGGAAGAGAGAGAGAGGGAAAATCTTTTTTTTTTAAGCTTATTTATTTACTTTGAGAGAGAGAGTGCAAGTGAGGGAGGGGCCGAGAGAGAGAGAGAGAGAGGGAGAAAGAGAGAATCCCAAGCAAGCTCCACACTGATGGTGCAGATGTGGTACAGATGTAGGGCTGGAACTCACCAACTGCAAGATCATGACCTGAGCCGAAGATGGACGCCCAACGGTCTAAGCCACCCAGGTGCCCCGAGAGAGAATTGTAAGCAGGTTCCACCCTGAGCAGGGCTTCTATCTCAGGGCTCAATGCTATGACCCTGGGATCATAACCTGAGCTGAAATCAAGAGTTGGATGCTCAACCCAATGAGCCACCCAGAGGCTCCAGATTAACTTATATTTTGCATGTTATATGTTTTATACATTGTATTGCTACAATAAAGGAAACTAGAGAAAAGAAAGTGTTATTAAGAGAATCATAAGGAAGACAGACCACCTGGCTGGCTCAGCCGGTAGAGCATGCGACTCTCGATCTTGGGGTTGTAGCTTCGAGCCCCATGTTGGGTGTAGAGGTTACTTAAAAATAAAATCTTTGGAAAAAAAAAAGAAAGACAAAGAAAATCATAAGGAAGAGGAAATACACTTATAGTACTCTACTGTAAAATATCCACACATGAGTGGAGCCCCACGGTTCAAAGCCCTGTTATTCAAGGGTCAGGTGAACTCTCATGTACGCAGTTCTCCCTATGTGCCAAGCACATGCTAAACGCTTTATTTATGGGATCATTTATATCTCACATATAATGCTTACAACAGCCCTCCATGGAGATCCTGTTTTAGTTCCCATTTTGCAGATGAAGGAATGGAGAGAGGCTCAGAGAGGTTTAGTAACCTGCCCAGAGGCCCTCTGCCATTACGGTCAAGCCACTCTCAGTTTCGTGAGAATAAATTCATCTTGTTTGCATTTAAGAGAAAGCTTATCTTTTTTGTTCTCTGTGGTTTAAAAAAAAACGGGGGGTGTTATATCGCAAAGGAACTCAGGACACATCCCTGTTCTATCCGTTAGAAATTATTTACCATGCCTACCAACCCTGATTCCTAAGTACCATGATGAGGGTTCTGCGTAGGCCTCCATAGGCAAGGTTCAACCGTGCTAACAACCAAATCTTGGTCAAAGGAAAAGGCCAAGAAAATGTTTTAAATGATTCCTGACAGATTTTGCCACAAGGTGGCCCAAAGTACCACAATGGTCTGCATTGGAACAGCCTGTCTGCTCTTGACCAAGAATTCCTGGCAAGAAGCTGGCACACATTTTGGACAGAATGTTCAATAAATGAATAGGTTTACAGTTTAGGGGAGAAAAAGTGTTGCCCTTTTTTTTTTTTCTTCTTCAAGGGGACAAAACACATTCTAGGCAGCCAGGCAAGATAATGTCTATGGAGTTGATAAAGGTGAACTGGTTGGCAAAAATCAGAACTCACAGTGATATGAGCCCTAAACAGCCCTGGGTTTAGACAATCCAGTCCAGGAGCTGCACAGAGCCTGGGATTTTTGATCAGTTCTACACAGTGTGAGCAGGGCCACTGCTGCATGTGTTGGGCACTATGCTGAGGGTCATGAAGGGGTGGGGACTGACATCTAGCCCTCGCTCTACTCTCCAAGTTTGAAACCCCAGGGAGGGGTGGCTCTTTATAATTGGCACAAAGTGCTCTGTGGACCATGGGCAGCTTTGAATTTGACCGAGAACATTACAGACCCTAGTCAGAGGAGGTCTAGATCTATAAAATTCCTGCTATTGACCTCGAATTCTGGGGTTGGGAGAAGAGAATGTCCTGTTTCACTCACCCCAGAATCTGCCCTCATTGCTGGTGCTGAGAGCCCTGGGGATTCTCTGGATCTGTTTTGTCTTCATCTTCTTTTCCTTTCTTTCAGACAATGAGACATTTATATTAAGATTTAATTTTGATTTTCTTTTTACTGGCCTCGTTTCTTAACCTGATTAGATTATTTTGGCTACCCAGTAATCTTTGTCAAACTAAGACCAGAAGGATGGGACCCACATTGTGTATAAATAGATGTATGCATATATGATCTCACAACTACACAGGGACAGGCACAAACTATACATACGCCCATTCTGTGATACATCCATCTGCACAAACAGCCTTGGACAAGCCCATGGGTATGCACACATAAGCACGATGTTCACAGAATCATCCGCCTTCATATACGCAGACTTGCATTCACCAATTGGCTAAATGTACACTCAGAAACATGCATTCTAGGTGGAAGGAGAATCGTCTTGCAGAAAAAGGCCTTTGTTAACAGCACAATGATCAAAGTTTTGATGAAGAGCGGTTCCCCACCCTGTCAGACCTCCTCCCCTGCCCTGTTTCCTCCATGGCCCCTCAGGATCCTCCACCCTCTTTAGAGGACTTCCCAAGGAGTAAAGAGTAGAGGAGAATACCTTGGTAGGTAGGGTCCTTATCTGAGTTTCGCCTCTGCCTAGAGTCCTCATGTGCTATTGGGAAAATCACTTAACCTCTCTGATCTCCCAGAGTCTCCACCTTTAAAACAAGGCTGATAAATTACACCAGTGCTTCTAAGCTCTTCCCTCCCAGGCTCCTTTGCCCTTTTTCCCTGTTGTAGTCCCCCCCCCCCCGCCCCCCAGGACTCATGGTTTTCAAGTTACTTTGTTTAGGTACTCATTTTCTTGTTTTCTAATTCAAATTTTAATCAGAGACTTAATCAAGTATGCATTGAAGAAACCATCATATAATTTGTCAAACTAAGAAACAAATTATAGTGCAATTTCCCTTCAGGTTTTTGAAATACTGAAATAATCTGCAGGCCTCCAGCATCATCCTGGGGCCTCCCAGAAACATGGAGCTCCCAGTAGCTGGGAGCCACTCACCAAAATCCTCTCTGGCATTGTCGGACCCCAAGGTCTCATGATGGCTGCCAGGCCCTACACCCCACAGCTTAGACTTTTGTAGAGGGCTCGATGTGCTACCTGCTGCTGGAGGCCTCCAGGAGCACAGGACAAGCCACAGAGGAAATTCTGGGGTCAGATTCCCCAGAAGAGTTAGAGTTCCTTTTGGCTTAATCAGGACAGGTTTGACTTCTTCCCCATTCCTGACTCCAGTATATATTTTTATATATTTTTAAATGTTTATTAATTTTTATTTTTTAATGCTTATTTATTCTGAGAGAGAGAGAGAGAGGATGAATAGGGGAGGGACAGAGAGAGAGAGGGACAGGGAATCTGACCGAAGTGGGCTCTGTGCTGACAGCAGAGAGCCTGAAGTGGGGCTTGAACCAAGAACTGTGAGATCGTGACCCGAGCTGAAGTCAGACGCTCAACCGACTGAGCCACCCAGGTGCCCCAATTTTTTTTTTTTAAGTAGGCTCCATGCCTAATGAGGGCCGGACACGGGCCAAACTCGCAACCCTGAGGTCAAGACACAAGCTGAAATCAAGAGTCTGATGCTTGAAGCACCTGGGTAACTCAGTGGGTTAAGCATCTGACTCTTGATTTCAGCTCAGGTCAGGATTTCATGGATTCGTGAGTTTAAGTCCCGCATCTGGCTGACAGCACAGAGCCTGCTTGGGTCTCTCTCTCTCCCTCTCTCTCTGCTCCTCCACCTACTTCAAAATAAATATACTTGAAAAAAAACCTTTTTTTGAGGAAAAAAAAGTCTGGGGCATCTGAGTGGCTTAGTCGGTTGAAAGCCCAACTTTGGCTCAGGTCATGATCTCACAGCTTGTGAGTTCGAGCCCCGTGTCGGGCTCTGTGGTGATAGCTCGGAGCCTGGAGCCTACTTCAGATTCTGTCTCCCTCTCTTGCTGCCCCTCCCCTGCTCATGCTCTGTCTCTCTGTCTCTCTCAAGGATAAATAAACATTAAAAAAAATTTTTTTTAATGAATAAATGTTAAATTTAAAAAAAAAAGAAAAGAAAAAGGAAAAGGAAAAAAAAAAAAATGTCTGAACCTTAACTGACTGAGCCACCTAGGCGCTCCTGGCCCTAGTAACTAGGGATGTCAGGTCCTCTCTGGTAGGCCCAGATTTAGTCCATGATATAGATCCTGTCTGCATGCTGTCCTGGACTGTGGCCCAAGGCCCTGTGGCTCTTTTCCCTTCCCCGCGTGACTCCGGCCTGGACCAGGCACCAGCTTCCAGCCCTGTGATCTCCAGCCTGGATTCCTTCTGGCCCCTCCACCGGCTTCTCCTCGCTATCGCATCCAAATTCATCCCCTTACCTCAACCCCAAACTTTTCTCATCTGTCTCTTACCCTTTTCTGAAGCCTCTGAGAATGTCAGCCTAGATGGGCCCTACGATCTCAGTCCAACTCCGTCTGATGTTGGCGTTCTCTTTACAGTACAATCAACCTGTGATCTTCCAAGGCCTGTTTGAATATCACAAACCATGCGATGCTCACGGCCTCACCCATAGCTCATCTCCTCTTTGGCTGCTTCCAGATTGATATCAGGGCTTCTCTGGAGGCGTTTGCTGCTCATTAGTTCCTAGCCATAATAAAATTAGCTGTCAAAAAGCCATTTACAGCCACAGATGGGTAGACTCTGGTTGAGCAGGATTTCTCGAATGTCTCTCCCCCACACTCCAGGACTCCTCACAGGAGCAGGGAGAGTGAATGTGTATCCTTTTCCTTGAAAGTCTCTTGATTTGGCTTAAAGTTCCATGTACATTTTACATTTTCCTCCACAATAGGTCTATGTTTGTTCAACTCTGAATAAGGTCAAGTAACACTCATGTTCTGAGAAGACACACACCCATGACTTCTGGTATCCATGAAGGGTCCTGAGTATCTCAGTTTGACAAACATGACTTTCAAGGGAGGCCTGGGTGGCTGAATCGTTTAAGCGTCCAACTCTTGATTTTGGCTCAGGTCATGAGCTCATGGTTCCTGAGATTGAGTCCTGCGTCAGGCCCTACACTGACAGTGTGGAGCCTGCTTGGGATATTCTCTCACCCCCTCTCTCTGCCCCTCCCCAACCCCCCCCCCCTCAAAATAAACTTAAAAAAAAAGAAAGAAAGAAATAAAAGAAACATTGGATTATCTACTAATTTCATTCTCCCATCCTCCAAAGTAGGGCCTGGGAGGGCAAAATGAGCAGTGGTGGAAGTCTTTCTAAGCTCTAAACTAAGCTAACATTTGTGCAAGCTTATGAGAAAGGGATACTAAGACCCCTCTGACAGAAAAGGAAAAGTGAAGCTTAGGAAGAATGATTTCAGCAGTCATACAGTAAGCGTCAGAACTGGGGTTTGAACGCAGGTCTCTCTGATTCTGAGGCCCGTCTTCGAGTTTTTTGTTTTGTTTGCTTGTTTATTTTTTAAGATTTTATTTTCAAGTAATTTCTACACCCAGCGTGGGGCTTGAACCCACAACCCTGAGATCAAGAGTCACATGCTCCACCAACGGAGCCAGCCAGGCATCCTGAGTCTTTTTTTTTTTTTTGAATTGAGATACAATTGACATGTGTCCTTAAGTCTTGCAAACCAAAAAAATCTCCACTACCCTCCCTCCACTTCTACTTGGTCCCAGCATGGATTAGCATCTCCAGCTTTGTTCTGTCCCAAATAGGTTGTGTGAGGTATTTTTTTTTAAGTTTATTTATTTTTGAGAGAGAGAGAGAGAGAGAGAGAGAGAGAATCTTAAACAGGCTCCACTCTCTGTGCAAAGCCCAACGTAGGGCTCAAACTTCATGAACTGTGAGATCATGACCTGAGCTGAAATCAAGAGTCGGCTGCTTAACTGACTGAGCCACCCAGGCGCCCCTCGATGGGGTGAGTTTAAGCAGGCCTCTCCGGGCCTGCTTATCTAAGGCTCAGTTTGCTCCTCTAAAATCAGAAGTTAGACTTGGTGGCTTCTAAGATCCTGGAAGACGGGATGCATCAATCCTCCGCATACTAGTCAACATTTATTAACGACAACTAGTTCTGGGTGCTGGAGCATTTAGGCAAATAAAGCACAGCTTCTGTTCTGGATGAATCCACCGTCTCATCAAGGGAGTGGGAAATGCAGTGCGACCGACACATAAAATCAGTCCAGTCATGATACTCCGTGCTAAGCTGACAACTCTGTTTGAGTGGAGTGTGGTAGGAGGGCTTCACAGAGTAGGTGATATTTGAGCTGAGCCTGGAAGGTTGAGTTAGTTCAGTAGGTAGACAAGAGAGCATTCAAGGTAGGGGAGCCACACGTGCAAAGGTATGGAGTAAGAAAATAGCATGGGGTGTTTGGAAAAGGCAAGAGTAGATAAAAATGAAGGCTGTGTGAGTGTGAGTGTGAGTGTGTGTGTGTGTGTAGCAGAATAGACCATGGAGGTGGATTTGATCTTGATATTAAAGGGTCTTGAGTGGTTAATTTTATCTGAGGACTGGTGATTTCTAAGCAGTTCGGAGAAGCAGCCCCAGGAAGGAGATGCTCTCAGGACTCCTGGGGGCTTCACAATGAGGCGTCCAGTCTACTCTGTTTCAGGCAGAACAGCCCCACTTTTACCTGTTTTATCTATGAGGTTCTGCGTTCTGCTTGATTTCCATCTGACAAAAAGTTTCCACTGCTTAAGCAAGCAAACAAATAGAAAAGTTATGGTCAATAGTGTCGCTGAAGGTTTTTCTGCTGGTGAGAATCAGAAAGAACCCTCTGAAGGAGACTTGTTGCGGGGGGGTTGAGGGGGCTGGGGCCTGACCGCTGACATTAGGGAGCAGGAGTCTGCCATTTGGCTGGCTTCCTTGGCTAGAAAGGGGGATTGTAAATAGGAGGTGGGGTGTACACACCTCTCTGGTAGGGGAAGATGAAAATTCAGGTCTCCTCCACGGCCTGGGGAAGTGTGTGAACTTTAGTAGGTATTCCTCCAACATGGGGGATGGGCAGAGAGAGAGAGAGAGAGAGAGAGGGTTGGGGGAGAGGCAGGAAGTGGGCAAGTAGGCTAACAAAGGTAGCTGTGGCGGTTTGCCCACCCCAGGTGGGAGGGCGGGGCCTAGGGCTCAGTGGGGGCCCATGTGTGACTTTACTTGTGGCCTGGGGGCTCAGAGGGAGCACCAGTCTGGAGCTAGGACCTCATTTCAGCTTTTCTGTGGCTGGTGAATGGGGGATGGGTGCCTGACAATCTCAGGTACTTGTGGAAATTCCCAGGGCAAGGCCCTAGGATGTCTGATGTCCAGGAAGTAGATCTTGGGGGAGCCCCTTCAGCCCCCTCTCCATTCCCCCAGGGACCATGGGCTGTAGCTGCAGCTCAAACCCTGAAGATGACTGGATGGAAAACATCGATGTGTGTGAGAACTGCCATTACCCGATAATCCCACTGGATGGCAAGGCCACGGTAAGAGGCAAGACAGGGGACTGACTTGGCGAGGGAGTCTGGTGGAGGACACAAACCAGGAGAAAGAAACCACCACTGGAATAACAGAGTGGTCTTCTCCCCTTGGAAACAGAAAGGAAAGGAGGCTGAGAGAGGGGAAGGGACTCTTCTGAGTAGCTGGTAAATTCAGGGACAAGACCCAGCCAAGCTGGAGAAGTGAGCACAGTGGGGAGGGGAGCCAGTATCTGACCAGTCTTTTGCTCTCTGACCCCATTTTCACCCCCCACCCTACAGCTGCCCATGCGGAATGGCTCTGATGTGAGGGATCCACTAGTTACCTACGAAGGCTCCAATCCCCCAGCCTCACCATTGCAAGGTGACCTCACAACCAGTGGGGCCTGAAAGTTAAGGCCTGTGGATCCTTGGCTCTTGTCTCCCATCTCCCTATCCACTCTCTACCTTGTCTTGCCTCTCTTGTTCCTGATCTTCTTCGCTGCCCTGTAACTCTTGAACTCTGTACTTCCAGCCTATCCAGGCTGGTTCTCCCTGACCCCCACCCCCACCCCTGTCTTTACAGACAACCTGGTTATCGCTCTGCACAGCTACGAGCCCTCTCACGATGGAGACCTGGGCTTCGAGAAGGGTGAACAGCTCCGTATCCTGGAGCAGTGAGTGTCCTCTCCACGCCACCCATCCTTGCCCCACGGGAGCGTGGGAGGGAGCAGGGATCCCTGTACCGCGAGGCCCCTGAGTGGCATGCAGCGGGAGCCCTTGGGACAAAATGGGAGGCTCCGGAGTGCCGGGCTGGAGGCTGGGGTGTCATGGTGTAACTGGGGGCTTTGAAGGTTTCCAGCCGAATCCAAGGCCAGGCCGACCCCACTGACTGCCTCTGTCGCGCAGGAGCGGCGAGTGGTGGAAGGCGCAGTCCCTGACCACAGGCCAGGAAGGTTTCATCCCCTTCAACTTCGTGGCCAAAGCGAACAGCCTGGAGCCCGAACCGTAAGTGGGGACTCCTCGTGGCGAAGGATGGGAGCAGAGGAGGGGTGCTAGGGGGTAGTGGTGAATGCTTGAGGGCGATGGAGGAGGAAGTGACCAACAACACAAGACTGCCTTCGCTTCTGCCTTGCGCAGCTGGTTCTTCAAGAACCTGAGCCGCAAGGACGCGGAACGGCAGCTCCTGGCGCCCGGGAACACGCACGGCTCCTTCCTGATCCGGGAGAGCGAGAGCACCGCGGGTGAGCGGCTGGGCGGGGCCGCGGGGGCGGGGGCGGGGCCGGGGCGGCCCGGGAGCTGGACCGCGTCTCCGAGGTGTGTGCCGCGAGATCCCAGGGAAGGGGCGCGGGACTAGGGGCGCCCTTCGCAGGGCGCACCCGCTCCCTCTTTTTGCATTCGTTCACCCATTCTTTCACCCAGGATCGTTTTCACTGTCCGTGCGGGACTTCGACCAGAACCAGGGAGAGGTGGTGAAACATTACAAGATCCGTAACCTGGACAAAGGCGGCTTCTACATCTCCCCCCGCATCACTTTTCCTGGCCTGCACGAGCTGGTCCGCCATTACACCAGTGAGCCCCGGCAGGAGCCCCTCCGACGTGCGCCTGAGGCGCCTTCACCTGTGCCCCACCAGCCTGCCTCCCCTAAGCTCCTCTGGGCGGGAGGGGGGGATGGTACCCTCCGCCGATCTCTCAGTGCGCTCCTTCATTCCCCGCAGTGGGTGAGGTGCGGCACCCGATAGCCCAGGTGTTGGGTGACAGCCTCACACC
Source organism: Panthera tigris (assembly GCF_018350195.1). Taxonomy (NCBI): domain Eukaryota; kingdom Metazoa; phylum Chordata; class Mammalia; order Carnivora; family Felidae; genus Panthera; species Panthera tigris. Next base: position 24,260,129 of record NC_056667.1, read on the forward strand.
TCCCCTGCCAGTCTATTTCTCCTTGGCCAAGTGGGGACTGAGTGGGGGCACCGAGTCCCGCCGTATTGACAACCCTAACCCCCCTCCCTTGTCCTCGCAGATGCTTCGGACGGGCTGTGCACGCGGTTGAGTCGCCCCTGCCAGACCCAGAAGCCCCAGAAGCCTTGGTGGGAGGACGAGTGGGAGGTTCCCAGGGAGACGCTGAAGCTGGTGGAGCGGCTGGGGGCTGGCCAGTTCGGGGAGGTGTGGATGGGTGAGTGAAGCCTTCCGGGACTGCGGGGGAAGGGGAGAAGGGGAGGCTTCCGCTGAGGTCGTGAGAGTCCCCAGAGAGTGTCCAGGCAGCTACGTGGCTCTGGGTGCTCGGGCTCCCAGTGACTCCCCAGCCCCTCCCCGCCCCAGGGTACTACAACGGGCACACAAAGGTGGCAGTGAAGAGCCTGAAGCAGGGCAGCATGTCCCCCGACGCCTTCCTGGCCGAGGCCAACCTCATGAAGCAGCTACAACACCAGAGGCTGGTCCGGCTCTACGCGGTGGTCACCCAGGAGCCCATCTACATCATCACGGAATACATGGAGAATGGTGGGTGCCACCACTGTCATCGACCGCTGGGGGGCGCTGACATTCCCTCTGCTCCTGAATAGAGGATGGAGGAGATCTGCCATTTCACCGGGCTCAGGACTGAGGGTTTCTTGTTTTTCTGGGCCTCTAAAGAGTCACCACCAGGGACAAGAAGAGGGTGTGATGTCTGAGCCTGTCTAGGAGCACAGGCTAAAGTGCTCTGGAAGAGCTCTGGAAGGCTCTGGAAGAGCTTTGACTTCTCATCTTCCCTGACCTGCAATCCTGTTTGCCTTTTTCAAAGCTCTACCTTGATCTCAGGATGCTTGATTTCAAACGAGTGCGTCCCTAGCCCCATTTCTCTCTTCCTTTTGACCCAGAGCCTTGGGAGGGCAGATCTGCCCCAAATCCCTCTCTTTCAGTTCTAGGTGAGCCCCTTGCCCTCCTTTGGACAGACTGAGAGCCCCCAGGGAGGTGGATAGAAGTTTCTAGGTCCACCTTTGCCACCAATTTGCTGTGTGACTCAGGCCAAGTCCCTGTCCCATCCCTGGTGCTCATTTTCCCCAAGTGTAACATCAGAAATCTAAACGGGCTCACCCAAAAATAATTTAGAGTAGTCCTTAAGGGTTCTAGGATCTGACTGCCTGTATTAGAATCTTGCCTTCGTGATTGTGTGGCCTTGGGCCCATCACTTCACTTCCCTCTGCTATGGTTTCCTCATCTATAAAATGGTGGTAGTAATGCTACGGTAACTTTTTCATAGGGCCTTTGTGAGGATGAAAGAGTCAGTGTATGTAGAGCAGACAGAATAGTGTCTGTTCAATAAATTTGTTGTCATCTGGCTCAGATTCTTGGGGAGTATAAGATCTGTCACTCTTTTGGCTAGTGGATTCTGGAAGTGGCAAATAGGTTTTACCATGTGGGCCAACTTCAGATGGTAGTTGCTTGGAGTTCTGTGTTGAGGAGGATGCTGAGGCTCATTGGAAGTAAGTGGTGGGGTTGATTACCAGCATCTGCCATGGACCAGATGCAGGAGCGGCAGTTCATGCCATGTATTTACTGTGTCTGGGTGAGGCTTTTATCTTTGGTGACTAATTCAGCACTCATAACAGGACACTTAGGTTGCTGCCGTCTTTAAATGCTTATTTATTTATTTTGAGAGAGAGAGAGAGAGAGAGAGAGAGAGAGCAGGGGAGGGGCAGAGAGAGAGAGAATCCCAAGCAGGCTCACACTGTCATTGCAGAGCCTGATGCAGGGCGGGATTCCACGAACCGTGAGATCATGACCTGAGCCGAAATCAAGAGTCAGACGCTTAACTGACTCAGCCACTCAGGCACCCCCGGTTGCTGCCATCTTTACCCAGGCTTTTAATCTCTTGAGAAGGGCTAGCAATTACTAGCTCCGTTCTAGTAGCTTCCATCCCTGGTCATCTCCTAGTCACCCTCTATTACCAGATGTGGTCCCTCAGGCCCCCAGGCACCTCTTTCCATACTCCATTGAATACATTCAGCACACATTTATCACTGCTTACTTTGGGCTAGGCACTGGGAGCACGAATGGACAAAACAATGTTCCTGCTATCAGGGAAAACTCATTTTAGTTATGTGGCATAAACTCTAGGAAAACCAGAGTTTCGCCATGGGAAAATTCCAGCATGCCATGGGGAATGTAGATAATGATGCAATTTATTAGGCCTGGTAGGACCTAGAGAGGCTTCCTAGAGGAATAGTCTTGCTGGGCCATGAAAGAAAAGTAGAATTTTTAGCAGGCAGAGATGGGACAAAAGAGACTTTGGGGTGAGAGCCCAGTGGTCTATATGAAAAACCTCAAAATTGTCTAGGGTGGATAGAATGAAAGAGGCAGAAGTGGGGGAAAGAGAAGCAACTATGAATGTGGACTGTGCAGGGCTTTGGACATGGGGCAGGACATTGAGCTCTACCCCATTGGTGATAAGAAGCTTACAGACTTCTCCAAGCATACCCCATCCTAGACCCTGGGAAAAGACTTCATGTATCCTGGGTATCCTCACCCTGAATGCACACTTGTCCATTCTCACCCCTTACTCTTCTTTCCACATGTCAGACACTACTTCTAAATAGCCAGTTAGGGGACAAGGGTCAGGGAGCTTTCTGCTGGGCCAGCTTGAGTTAGCAACTTTTCTGCTCCTGTTCACAGGGAGCCTGGTGGATTTCCTCAAGACCCCTCCAGGCATCAAGTTGACCATCAACAAACTCTTGGACATGGCAGCCCAAGTAAGGAGACTGGGGAGGGGCTGGGCAAGTGCACAGCCCGGTGGGGTAAGGATGTCTGGTCCAGGACTGCTGACCTCCTCTCTGGCCTGCAGATTGCAGAGGGCATGGCATTCATTGAAGAACGGAATTACATCCACCGTGACCTGAGGGCTGCCAACATCCTGGTGTCGGACACCCTGAGCTGCAAGATTGCAGACTTTGGCCTAGCGCGCCTCATTGAGGACAATGAGTACACAGCCAGGGAGGGTAGGTGTGGGATACAAGGGAAGTCTGGGGCCTGCAGGGTCTGGCCAAACAGACCCAGGTGACCTCACTCTGCCTCCCTCCAGGGGCCAAGTTTCCCATTAAGTGGACAGCACCAGAAGCCATTAACTACGGGACATTCACCATCAAGTCGGACGTGTGGTCTTTTGGGATCCTACTGACGGAGATTGTCACCCATGGCCGCATCCCTTACCCAGGTCAGGGCCAAGGGCAGGAGCTGAAAGAGTAATGGGGACGAGCAGCAAATCCACGTCTTTCTACTTACTTCATCTGTCCCTGGTTCAGAATCTGAATCTTTCTAACTGATTTTCCTGTATTCACTGAGGACTCCAGCAAGCCCAGTCAGGTGCCACATCTCCCAGGGCTAGCGTCCATCTCTGTGTCGATTTCTCTCCTGCTTCAATAATCCCAGCTCTTTTCTTTAGTTCAGACACAGGCAGCCTAGGAGGGTAGAAGAGGATCTGGCTCGAAGGCAGGAAGCCTGCCTTTATCACCAGATCTGCCATTCATGCCAACTTTCTGATTGAGTTTGATCAGATCATTCTTTCTTTCCCCATCTGTAAATTATGAGGTTAGAACAGTACCTGGCCCATACTAAGCACTTAAGAGTGTTAGGTTTTATTATTAATCATCATTTTGAGCAAGTGACTTTAGGCAGGTGACTTTACCTCTCTGAGCCTCAGTTTCCTGATATGAAAAATGAGACTGTCTGTAAAAGAGTTTGACTCCCTGTAGGTGCTCACTAAATGCTGACTTCCCTTTCCTCCGAAACTTTCCATCTAAAGAATGAGAGAGACATGTACACAACTAATTCCTACCCTCTGGCTTCTGCACAAAGTCCTTTACCCTGAATTCAGCCAAGACGGATGGAATTTTTTTTAAAGTAACTTGCTAGGAAACTATGGGGAAAGGAAATGGAACACAAAGACAGAGTAGAGAGGTCACGGAACACAGTGGCCAGATACGCAGAAGCTTCACATAGCCCGGGAGCAACATGTACAGAACTTTGCTCCTAGGAAGGTAAAAGTACCTTAGAATCAGGTGAGAACCTGAAGGACTTCCCTGCCCGGGATTTGCCCCATCACAGAGTCCAAGGGCAGCACCGGGGCTAGAACCACACTCCAGTCATCCTGCCAAGTGTCCTCACTGCCCCTCCACTGGGCCCATAGAGGTGAACCCATAGAGAATTTCTCCTTTAGAAGAAACAAAGCATTGGGGCAGCTGGCTGGCTCAGTCAGTGGAGCATATGGCTTATGATCTCAGGGTCATGAGTTCAAGCACTACATTGGGCATACAGCCTACTTAACAACAACAACAACAACAACAAACAGCAACAAAAGCATTACAAGTATGATGATAAATGGCAACAGAAATGTGGCTTCAGGGTCAAGGAGACAATGAGGAGTAATGGGGACCTGGGTGAACCTGGGTGAGCATCTATTCCAGAGGATGGTTGCTACTAAGACATAGGGACCCCTAAAACAGATCCTTTCTTTTTCCAAAAGCCAAAACTTGAAATTTTAGGAAAATTTGCCCATATCCAAATATCAGTGATTGATTCAAATTGTTGAAAGACACTGTAGGGACTAAACCGAAGTAGATCTATGGGCTATATTTAAGCTGGGTGTAGACTGTGAGTTTCCACTCTCGCCTCTAGCCATGGGTGTTTAGTTCACTGGTCTATGTCCTTGAATTTCCGGGTTTTAAAGGAAGTGGCCCCCAAATTATTTAATCTGGGTCACACAGGGGCCTTTGCTGGGGGGTCCATCTGGTTTCCTGATGCAGCATCTCATGTGCCTGGTCCCAAAGCCAGAGAAGCCTCACCACTATGCTGTCTGTGAGCTCCCGTTCTGTCCTGGGCCCTGACCTGCCACCATCTCTCCCCACCAGATCGTAATACTCAAAGATATTCTTCATGCAGCATCTCTCCAGGCACTATACTTGGTGCTTTATATGCACTCTCACTCAATTTTCATAACAGCTCTATGAGGTAGGAGCTACTATATAATCCATTTCCCAGATGAGGAAACTGAGGCCCAAAGAGGGGAGGTGGCTCACCCCAGGTCTCACATTCAACATTTACGTGTTTTGAGTGCTTAAGCCACAACAGACACTCCAAGTGGCGTGACTGACACTGGGCAGGTACCTGAAGTACGCTGTTACCATTGGTGAAGACCAAGATCCTTTGGGATTGGTGCTCACACCATACCAGTTAAATATTCTAAACATCATCCCTGCTGTGGGCTTCCAAAGCCCGGATCCTTGATCTTTCTCCTGTCAACCTCCAGGGATGACCAATCCTGAGGTGATTCAGAACCTGGAGCGAGGCTACCGCATGGTGCGACCTGACAACTGCCCAGAGGAGCTATACCACCTCATGATGCTGTGCTGGAAGGAGCGGCCAGAGGAACGGCCCACCTTTGACTACCTGCGCAGCGTGCTGGAGGACTTCTTCACGGCCACAGAGGGCCAGTACCAGCCCCAGCCCTGAGAGGCCTAGCTGGCCGGGGCCTGGAGCCCTACCTCCATCTAGTCAACCTGGCTGGGGGAGATGCAGTTCTTGTGTCTTACCCATGTGGCCTATGCACATATGGACTCTGCATGTGAATCCCATCCCCCGTGTGGCACATATACTTCTTGTGTCTTATACACGGGTTCTGTAGTTGTGTGGGCTCTGCACATGTGTCTTGTACATGTGTGGCATGTGCATATATGACTTGGACACCCATTCAAGTTGTCCCTTTGTGGGTCCTTCTACCTCCCAAGACCACCGGAGAGAAGGGAGACGCCTGTGATTGATACCAGCTTCTGCCCACCCCCCTTTCCTTTCCCCTAGCCATCAAGAAACTCCTTGAAGGCTGGGACCTTATCTAATACCTCTGTGTGCTCCTCCTTGGTGCCTGGCACACATTAGGAGCTCAATAAATGACTCTCTGTTGACGAAGACTGTACATCTCTCAGCTCCCTACTCCCATCTCCTCTTCCTTGGGAGGGAGGAGTGGGGGTTCAAAAGATGGAAAGTAAGTCACCCTGAACTGGGGTGAAAGATGGGATGAGGGGATGTCTGAACTTTTTTCAGCCCTGCTGATTTGGGGGGGGGGCAAGGGGAAGTTCTTACACTTTGCTGTATGGGCTTTGTGAACTCCTTCAACCCCACCCCTACCCCAAAGGATTAAGTGTGAACCCCTGCGCAGAACCTCCTAGGGAGTGGGTGTGTCCCAGGACCCTCCCCTTCCATTATGTAAGGGCAATAGCTTTTTTTACAATTACTGATTCTGGGGCTAGATTTGTACTCAAATATGTTTTGGTTCACGTTCAAGATGTTTTTGAACACTGAATTAATTTACTCATTTGGCAAATATTTATTGGACATCTACTGTGTACCAGGCATGGTTCTGGGTCCATAGAATATACAATAGATTAAACAAAATCTCTGTCCTTATGGAGCTTACATTCTAGTAAGGGAAGACAGACAATAAACATCACCAAGAGTAAATGATACGGTATGGTGCTGAGTGCTAAGGGGAAAATAAAACAGGGTAAGGGAAATTAGGAATGTCATCGCTGGGGGAGGTTTTCAATTTTAAACAGGGTGGTCTGGGAAGGCCTCATTGAGAAGGTGACTTTTGAGCAAATATTTGAAGGAAATGAGGGAGCAAGCCACAAGGTATGGGGCAGGAGCAGAGGGGGATGAGGGAACAGCCTGAGGCAGAAGCTTCTTTGGCAAGCTCAGAGACCAAGGTCCTGAGTGGGGGAGGGGGGGGCCCTGAGGGGCAGAGATCCTGTGTGGCCTGGGGCCTTGTGATCTTTGCAGGAACCATTTCAAGGAGACTTTTCCGGGGATTTTTGCAGAGCCACGACATGATCTGACTTACATTTTAAAAGGATGGCTGCTACTAATGTCTTGAGTTAGTCAATTTATAAAACTGGGAAGATTTTGCATAAATCTCCAGATTTCTAGGCGCCTGGGTGGCTCAGTCAGTTAAGTGTCCAATTCTTGATTCATGATCTTGTGGTTTGTGAGGTTGGGCCCCAGAGTCGGGCTCTGCCCTGGTAGTGTAGAGGCTGCTTGGGATTCTCTCTCTCTCTTCTCTCTGTCCTGCCTCTGCTTGTGGGCATGCTCTCTCTCTCTCTCTCAAAATAAATAAATAAACATTAAAAAAACACTATAGATTTCTACCTTCTCTTGAAAAAAAAAAAAAAAAAAAGGACGATTTGGCTTTATTGGATTTACCTGTCATGGAGCTGAGTCGTGGCCACCCTCTTCGGGTGGGACTTGAGCTCTTTCTTTGCCAAAGTCCCTTCCACTCCCAGACAGTGACACTGAGTGTTAGTGGTTATTTATCATCATGCTTGCACTGTTGTTCTTATAATGAAGAGGAAAATGAAATGTTTTTTTCACCTATATTTCCATTAAAAAGTGACAAAATAAAAGATACCTGCAGATGGCACTGTGTTTGAAGAAAGATAGGGGAAAGAAAGGCATATTGCTTTACAAAAGTGAAAAAGGATCCAATTTTAGAAATATGCAAAGCACCTGAATCAAACTAATATAAATTAATATAAATCCACTTATTTTACACCACCTGCCTCACCTCTGCAAGGATCTGAGTGTCTGATTCCTGTTCTGCATTTTATAAAATGTTGCCACACCCATGACCGCATCTGATCCCCACCCTCCTTTTCGTTCCTGCAGCCATAGAATTGGTGAACTTTGCATTGTTATCCTCTCCAATTTACCAAGAGGGAAGTGGGGCCAGAAAGGTTCCTAGCTGGGAAGCAGCAACACAGAACTGGAAATAGGGCTTATTCCCTGGCCCTTTAGCTGTTTTATAATAGAACTGCCAGTCTTAGATCTGTTACTTTTATAATTAGTGCCCCAAATGCTGTTCTCAAATGAGAAACACAAGTGCCCAAGCCCTCTTCAAAGGCTAGGGGCATAAAAACGTATCTTATGGACTACAGGACCATGAGTTTGTAACTTAGTTGGCACACAGATGGTAAGCATTTACTAATATTAATTTTGTGTTGTATTTGTTATTTTAATAGCTCATCACTGTGCTTTTCAGTCTTTCAGCTTTCAGTAATGAACAGTTGATGACTGATGGGTTTAGTGCAGTGTTTCTCAAGGGTAGGGTGAGAGCAATTTTTGCCCTGGAGACATTTTTGCAATGTCTGGAGACAATTTTGGTCATCGGTACTGGGGGTGAGAGTGGAGGTTGCTATTCACATCTAATGAGTAAGGGCCAAGGATGCTGCTAAACATCCTACAGGGCAGGGGACAGCCCCCTGCAACGAGGAATTATCCAGCTCCAAATGTCAGTAGCTTCAATAGCTTGAGAAATCCTGCTTTAGTATAAGGGGGCAATCAGTTCCCTCCTGTGTAAAGGCACTCTTTAGTCCTCCTGGTGTGTGTGTGTGTGTGTGTGTGTGTGTGTGTGTGTGTGTGTGTGTGTGTCTGCACCAGGGAGGTAGGCTTTGGAGTAAGAAAGGCTGGGTTCTACCCCTTTGTTAACAGTGTCTCTGGTGCACAGTAGGCATTCAAAAAATCTGTACTACTGAAAGCTGAATTTAATTACTAAATGTGTGACTCTGAGCAGGTCTCAAAGGTCTGAAGTTCATTATTCTTACCCGTAAAACGGGGATAAAAAGTCCTCTTCCAAAGCCGCTGTGAGCAATCATTGAGATAAACGTTGGTAACTCTATTCCACAGTACTCGGCCTAGAGCGGTTTTCTTTCCTTTGTCAGTTTACTTCTCCCTCTTGCAAACCTGTGTTCTTTCTAATCGACGTTCAGCCCTGTCATTAGCTGAGTGACCTTGTGCAAGTCACTTTCCCCCCACAGGCCTCGGGTGATTCTCTATAAAATTACAAAGTTGGCTTCTGACCTTCAGGCACGCTTCCAACACCGAAATGGGACCGTGGAGTGTACGGATCTGCTTTCCTCCCCCGGGACTAATGGTACGGTCCCCGGGCAGTTTCCCCCACCCCCCTGTCGCAGACCTTGGTACAGGCCCAGGGGGCCCTCGGCTGCCTCTCAGGGCTGCCCTTGCCCCCAGCCGAGTTCCGGGCCGTCCTTGCGCAAGCTGATTGGCTGGAGCCGTGCCCGGGCTGCGCGGCTATAGGTGAGCCCGGGAGGGGACGGGCGGAGCGGGTTGGAGGCCCGCCCCCTCCTCCCCTGGGTCGGACGCTGAGCCGAGCCGCGGGCGGGAGGCCGGACGGACCGACTGACGGGAGGGACGGGAGCCGAGCAAAATGGCGCAGACTCAGGGCACCCGGAGGAAAGTCTGTTACTACTACGACGGTGAGCTCCGTGCGCGTGGCGGGGGCGGGGGCGGGGCCGGGCCGGGCCGGATCCAGGAGAGGGAGGCTGAGGAGATGTGAGCGGGGAGGCTGGGAGAGAGGCTGAGGCGTTGGGGAAAGGCTGAGAGAGGAGGCTGCGAGGAGGTCGAGGCTGAGAGAGGAGGCTGAGAGGAAGGAGGTCGAGACTGAGGGAGGAGGCTCAGAGGAAAGAGGTCAGGGTGAGGGAGGAGGCTGAGAGCAGGAGGTCGAGGCTGAGGGAGGAGGCTCAGAGGAAAGAGGTCAGGGTGAGGGAGGAGGCTGAGAGCAGGAGGTCGAGACTGAGGGAGGAGGCTCAGAGGAAAGGAAGGGAAGTCGAGGCCGAGGGAAGAGGCTGAGGCCGAGCGGGGGTCGTCTGGAGAAGCTTGGGGTAACTTGGTGGCGGGGGGCGGAGAAGGGGGGAATCCTCAGGAAGCTTTATGGGGAGAGTTTTAGTGGGACTCCTGGAGGGGAGGCTGGGTCTGAGCGGGGAGGCAGGATCTGGTGGAGAAGGGTGCAATGATCTATTTTCCTTGTGAGAATACAAAAGTCTTCCTCTGCCCCTTTGCTTCCTCATCCTTTTTGGTGAGAGTCCTGCGGAGTCCCCACCTCCTGTCACCAGCCTCCCCTCCCCCAGTCTCTGAGCTGGGCCTGCAGTTGCTGCTGGGAAATGGGGCCCCTGGGCTTGGAAGGAGAAAGTTGCAACCTGTTAAAACAGACTTTTCCATTTAACGAAAGCCTATGGAGCAGCTTACTCTGTACTAGGGATGATTAGCTGCTGGGACCATGGGGCTGAGCAGGTCACTTCCCATCTTCTCAGTCTGGAAGGGGAGATAGACAGTGGCAGGGAACTGCTCTCCAGTGTCATGCTGGGATAAAGGAAAGCTCAGAGTGTTTTGGGAGCACAGAGGAGAGGCACTCAGCCCAGCCTGGGGAGTCAGGGAGGGAGGTGCCATCTTGGACCCGAAGAACAGGAGTTATTAGCCAAGCTCCGGGAAGGCAAAGGTGACAGTAAGTTTAGAGGTAAGAGAGAGGACAGCATTTTTGAAAGCAGGTGTGTGTACAGCATGGCTGAGGCATAGGTTTGAGGGCAGAGTGTAGAAGGTCAGGAAATAGGGTGGAGGGAAAGGTTGCAAGTGATGAGGCTTGAACCTCATGATCTGGGGACCAGATCATGAAGGGCTGGACACACTGTCTTAAGGAAGTTGGACTTTATTGTGAGTGCACTTGTGAATCATTGAAGTTTTATGCAGGTTGTGACATCAGATTTATACCTCAGACCTATCACTCTGAGACAGAAATTGAATTCGCCAGTGTACGGGTAAGGAAGACGGCAAGGATCCCAAACTTCTGGGTTGGGCAGTTTGATGTTGAATGTTTGGAGAAGGTTATGTCAGTTAATAACTTTGGGTTTTGGGTTTTTTTAAGAAGTATTTTTTGAGGGCTATCTCTACTAGGATATCCAAGTAGAGGCATCCAGTAGGCAGTTGGCCATTCAGGTCGCCATTTTTATTTTTATTTTTTTCAATTAATTTTGAGAGAGAGAGAGAGAGAGGCAGAGTGCGAGCAGGGGCTGGGCAGAGAGAGAAGGAGACAAGAATCTGAGGCAGGCTTCAGGCTCTGAGCTGTCAGCACAGAGCCCAATGCAGGGCTTGAACTCACTAGCCGTGAGATCATAGCCTTAGCCGACGTCTGACGCTTAACCAGCTGAGCCACCCAGGCGCCCCCAGGTTGGCCATTTAGAAGACAAAAATGAGAAGGTAGAGATTTTTGGTAGTTGTCAGCATGCAGATGGTAATTTTAGTTATGGAAGAGGATACGATCACCCAAGAAGTTGTATAGCGTGGGAAGAGAAGAAGATCGGAGTGGAATTCTAAGGACATGCACTGAGGAAAAGTCTAGTGCCCTTCATGCTCTGTATTCCCCTGTCGTAGCACTTGTCACTGTGTATTGGAATTGCCCATTTACTTGTTCGTTCTTCTTAGACGGTAATCTCCTTAGGGAAAGAGACCATGTCTTGTCTAGCTCTGTATGCTCAGCCCCCAGAACAATGCCTAGCTCAGAGTAGGCTGTCAATAAATACTTGCCGATTAAATTGTACAGAGGGAATGTAAGTGAACCAGAAAGTCTTGGGTTACAGTAGCCAAAAGAAGGAAGGAGTGGCCAAGTGTTGGCAAGAACTGTTTTGTGTGTACAGTTTGGAACTGAAGTGAGATTGCGGTAGATTGAAGAATGAATGGATGGGTGAAGAGAAGACATCAGATTGAACCCTTTTCAAAGGAAGCTTGGTTGGGGCAGAGAGAGAGGGTTGTTGATACAGGGGGATGTAGTGGCTGAGAGTTGAGCATATTCAAAATTTGAATGGTAAATAGCCAGGGGGAGGGGTTGAAGATACAGGAAAGAGAGGGATGGGTAATGATGGAGGTTCCTGAAGAGACCAGGTGAGATGGAAACCAGAGCACAGGTATGGACACTAGCCTTCAGGGGGACGTTTCTTCATGATGAGAGGCAAGGAAAAGTTCAAATGTAGGCAAGTTTGATGAAGAGAAAGTTGGAGTTTTCAAGATGAGGTAATAGATTATTTCTTTTCCTGTGAGTGGGGGGAGGGTAGTTGGTAGAGTAGGAATCTTGAGAGAGATAGCTGTGAAGTAGCTGTTGTGAAAGAGGGAGGTAGGAAAATAAAATTTGGAAGAGTTGCTGGGCAGTGGTGAGGGCCTATTTGGGGCTGGAGCCTGTGACTTTGTAGCTGTATCGGTTTGCACTGTTTTATGATCTCTCCACCATTAGTTTAAAAAGAGAAAAAGTGGAAAGACTGCAGTTTTTAGGCAAGGGAGATTTCTTGCTCCTTGAGAAACCGCTTTTGAGTTTTGCAGTGAGGTCACTAGCTTGGGACTCAGACTTGGTTCTGCCCCTCAGAAGCTTTGCAGTATTGGGCAAGTCACTTTACCTTTGCAGGCCTCAGGTCACTCTCCTATAAAACTGAAAAACTTTGAGAACAATGGGAGAAGCTTTCCACAAGTTTAAAGGTAGTATCTAAAGGAAAATGATTATTTCTTTTAAAAGTCTCTTAGCAACTGGATTAAAAGCTGTTAAGAAAAGGATGGTGTCTGGGCCCCACCCTCAGGTACTCCCCTAGCCTTCTAGATAAGTTATCTTACTCCCCCAAGTCTAAGCCTTGGCTGAATTCAGGTTTGATAGGCAGAGGAGTTGCTGGGGATCAAGGCCCAGGCCAGAGACCTGGATAAGCCGTGATCTAATTATGTAACAGTAATGGTCATGTTACTGACTGCCTTCAAATTGGGTCTGCATCTGGATGTCTCAGCCAATGCCTTGAAAACCTATTCTGTCAATCCTCATAGCTGATAAGCTTGTCTGAGGGTCTCTGGGAGCAAATGTCTGCCTGCCTCCTCTGCTACTGCATCTCAAAGTCTGTCTCTATGGGACAAGGGTCCCAATTGAATGCCATCAAATACTGTACTCTGGCTTGCGGCTCTGGCTAAGATCACAGTTCCTGCCCTCAGAGGCCCGCCTAAGATTAAGAGAAGAGGATAAAAGGACATTAAGCAAAAACTAAGGAAAACTAAGAAAATTTGAATAAAGCATGGGCTTCTTTTTAGTTAATGACTATCAATATTGGTTAATTAACTGTAACAAATAGTTCTTATTTTATCATGTAGAATGCTAATAATAGGGGAAACTGCCAATGAGGTATCTGAGAACTCTATCTTTGCAATTTTTGTGTAAATCTAAAATTGTTCTAAAAAGTAGTCTAATAAAAAGACAGAGAAGAGGGTGAGATCCTAAATATCCAACTGTTTAGAAGTTTCCCATTGTCCCAGGCCATGTCTATGACCAAGAGTATTGGAGTGTGGCTTGGATACTATTGGTGGCATTTCCCACAATGCATTGCTCCCAGGAATGAATTCTGTTACTCGTGCCACCAAACCACAGTGCATAAGAGGTTGGGACCTTCTTTTCACTGGTGCTCAAAGATCTGCCTCGTCTTGATGGACTTCTAAGGCGAGAGAGATCTATCCTTGGGTGTGCAGTTCACTTGATTTTTGTGCTGTTTTTTGGCTTTTAACTTTTTCATTAAAATTTTTTTTTCTTAGGTTTATTTATTTTGAGAGAGAGAGCGTGCACAAGCAGAGAGGAAGGGCAAAGAGAGAGGGAGACAGAGGATCCAAAATGGGCTCTGTGCTGATAGCAGAGAGCCTGATGTGGGGCTCGAACTCAAGAACTATGAGATCATGACCTGAGCCAAAGTCAGATGCTTAACTGACTGAGCCACCCAGGCACCCCAGTTTTTTCATTTTTTTATAGTAAGCTCTGTGCCCAAGATGGGGCTTGACCTCACAACCCTGAGATCAAGAATCGCATGCTCTAGCAACTGAGCCAGCCAGGCGCCCCCACTTGATTTCTGGAATATTTGTTCCAGGAACTTTGTGGCAAGTAGATTCACAGAGCCCTCTGGATTAAGTGCAAATTGAAGTAAGTATCTGGTAAACCCAATGTAGCTTTTAGGATACTGAATTTGGAGTCAGAAGAGTTGACCCCTGGATCAGTTATTGGTTGTGTGATCTTGAGCAGGCACTTAACCTCTCTGAATCTCACTGAGTTCAGTTCCTTGAATCTTTATTCAGCTTCTGTGATGTACAGGGCATATTTGTCCTTGTCTTCAAGGAGCAGCCAGTCTTAGGAATATAAATAGATTTGTAAGGGGACGCCTGGGTGGCTTCAGTCAGTTCTAAGTGTCTGACTCTTGAATTCAACTCAGGTTGTGATCTCATGGTCATGGGATTGAGCCCCACATCAGGCTCCCCATTGATCTTGGAGCTTGCTTCGGATTCTTTTTCCCTCTGTGCCCCTCTTCTGCTCTTGTGCGCGTGCGCTCTCTCCCTCTCTCAAAATAAATGAATAGATAAAAATAGATATGTAAGTAATTCAGATACAAAACAAAATTTGTTAAGTGATATATACAAATTGTATACAGAGGAAAGGACCATTTATTTTGATCAGGAATATGTTTGGCACTTAAGCTGGTCTTTGTTGTATGAGGATCATCAGAAAAGGAAGGACAATCCAGGTCAAAGGAACAGTCTGAACAAAGGCTACTTGGGTGTGAAGGTGAATGCCATGTTCAGGATGCTGATAATAATCTAGTGTGTTTAGAACAGAGATTGGCAAATTTTCTGTAAAGGGCCAAATAGTAAATATTTTTCACTTCGTGTGCCATATGGGTGGGTCTCTGTGGCAACTATTTACTCAGCTCTGTTATTATAATGTGAAAGCAGCCATAGACAATATTTAAACTAATGGGCATGGCTGTGTTCCAGTAAAATTTTATTTACAAAAAACAGGCAGCCAATTGTATTTGGCTCAAGGGTCATAGTTTGCCTATTCCACTTTGGAGCGGAGAACTGTGAGAGGGAGAAAGGGAGGGAGAGGGAGAGTGTTGTGGGTTGAATGCCAGGCTAGTGAAGTTGTTCTTTATCCTGTAGGAGATGGGGAGCCATTCAGGATTTTTTGAGCAGAGGAATGATGTTATGAAAGCTGTGTATTAGAAAAATAACTGGTCGTTGTAGCAGATAGTTTGAATTGAAGGCAGAGGAACCAATTAGAAGTCTTTTGCTATAGATGAAGCAAGAGATAAGAACTTAGTTTTCTTATTTATAAAATTAGAATAATACTTCCTGTTCTAACTATTTTATGGGGTTATTGTGAAGATCCAGTAAGAAAACTAATGTAAATGTGCTTTGACTCCATAAAGTGTCACAGCATGATAAAGGTGAACTGTGACTTATAATAATTCTGAGTACTAACGGTTATTTTTCTGTTGTGGGAGTGAATTCTTTGGAGATATATAGTGGGGTGAGTCACTCACTGCCTGTTATTCCCAAGTAGCTTTGGAATGAACCCCTTACACTGTCTAGTTCCTGTGGACTAGACTTAACATCCTTAAATGCTGACCTCACCAGGGTCCTCTGCTTTTTTTTTTTTTTGTTTTTAATGTTTATTTAGAGCACGCACGCATGGAGGGGAGGGGCAGAGAGAGAGGGAGAGCAAGAGAATCCCAAGCAGGCTATGTGCTGTCAGCCCAGAGCCCAGCTCAGGGCTCAAACTCACAAACCATGAGATCATGACCTGAGCCAAAATCAAGAGTCGGATGCTTAACTGACTAAGCCACCCAGGCGTCCCTGCTTGCTTTTTTTTTTTAAATTTTGGAGTTACCCTTCCTCAAGCTGGGTAGAATCTTGGAGACTAGAACGAAAGAGAAAAAGAATTTGACTAGGAGATAGTTATAAAGATTCCTGGATTCTCCTGGGAGTATATGTCGAACTGTGTCACTGAAACTGTCACTCTTTTTTCTTCAGGGGATGTTGGAAATTACTATTATGGACAAGGCCACCCAATGAAGCCTCACCGAATCCGCATGACTCACAATTTGCTACTTAACTATGGTCTCTATCGAAAAATGGAAATATATGTGAGTTACTGGGAGCCCTACCCCTCCCTAACCTCATCAGCTCTGGTCATAGTTATTCATCTCATTTTTCTCAACTACTCATTCATCAAATGTGTTGAGTGGCTATTATGTGGCAGACACTGTAAATGATAGAGATTTCTGTTTTTAAAGGGTTCACTCCAGTGCTGGAGACTGACATGTATACAAATAAGTTGTACTATAGTCTATTATAAGTGCAATAATTAAAAAATGTATAAGATGCAGAGATAATAAAGAGTGAAGGAGGAAGGGAGCCTTGGAATGTTTCCTAGAGGTGATATCTGAGCACAATTTTAGAGACTGAATAGAAATTAGCCTGGAGTTCAGGAGGAGACCGACATTCTAGACCAAGGGAAAAGCATAGACAGAAGGCAAAAAGAGGTGAGAACAATATGATGTGTTGGGGAACTGCTACAAGTAGTTCAATGTGCAAGTAGTACTGTAGTGTAAAGTTCACAGTTATGAGTGAGGGGACCTAGAACTGGAGAGGCCAGAAAGGATTGGATGTGCTGTGCTATGTGACAAGCAGCTCTGACGGGCAAGAGTCAAAAAATCCAACGTTGAAATGGGGACTGTGTTGAACTAGACGCCCACGTCTCTAGTTACTAGAGAGCATAGACTATCTAAGTTCTTTAAAAAAAAATTTTTTTTAATGTTTGTTTATTTTTGAGAGGGAGAGAGAAAGAGACAGAGTGCAAGCAGGGGAGGGGCAGAGAGAGAGGGAGACACAGAATCGGAAGCAGGCTCCAAGCTCTGAGTTGTCAGCACAGAGCCCGACGCAGGGCTGGAACCCACGAACCGTGAGATCATGACCTGAGCCGAAGTTGGATGCTTAACTGACTGAGCCACTCAGGCTCCCCTAGACTGTCTAACTTCTTGACTCAGTTCCAGCTGATTTTTGCCCATTTACAAGTTTTTAAAGAGAAGCTGGAAATCTACATTATTATGTAAAATTGCCTGGGTTTCAAATATTGACCCAAGTTGGTTTTGTGGTTTGGTTTTTGTTTTTTAAAACATGTTCAAACAAAAACACATCAGTACATCTGTGGGCTAAATTTGGTCCAAAGGTTCCCAGTTTGAACCTCTTCTGGAGGCAGTGAGGAAAAAGTAATGGATTTTGTTTTATTTTATTTTTTTAAGTTTTTATTTATTTATTTATTTATTTAAATGTTTATTCATTTTTGAAAGACAGAGAGAGACAGAGCACAAGCAGGGGTGGGGTGGAGAGAGAGGGGGACACAGAATCCGAAGCAGGCTCCAGGCTCTCAGCCGTCAGCACAGAGCTCGACACGGGGCTCGAACTCACAAACCGCGAGATTATGACCCGAGCCGAAGTCGGACACTCAACCGACTGAATCACCCAGGCGCCCTTAAGTTTTTTTTTAATGTTTATACCTGCCATGGGGCTCGATCTCACAATCACAAGATCAAGAGTCTCCTACTCCACCAACTGAACCAGCCAGGGGCCCCCGGGCATGCATTTTAGAAGGAGGGAAGCCAGTTAGGAGGCTGTTGCAAAGATCCAAATGAGAAAATCAAAAAGGGCTGAGGACTCGTGTTGCCTTATGGTTAGAGCCTAAGAGTCTGTGGTTGAAGTCTGTGCCGGCAGCTTAAGTATCCTAGCAACAGCAGTATCCTTCCTCACCATTCCAGAGACTGAAAGAAGATGAGTCTTCTGTCTCAGATGGCCATGTTATGTCCCCAGAGCCACTGGAGGCAGCTGAGGAAGCAAGGAGGGAAGGGAGACAGAGGAGCAGACGGACCTTGGGACCAGAGAGCTTTTTCAGGTGTGAAAGGCAGCTGGGAATGAAAAACATAAAAAAGGTAGCAGAGGTTTTGAGGGACTCTAGGGAGGAGACTAACATTTAGATAAAGAGAGGATACCTAAACGTGGAATAGCAAGCACCAAGACCTTCCGGAGATGCCTCTTGCACGTGTATACCATGCTAATCTGGCCATGACTTGTCTCCTTTCCTGCCACTCCCCTCTCAGAACCCTCCAAGTCAGCCAGATCAGATTCTGCCTCTTTCCACCCCATCCTGATTGGGAGGAGTATTTAATCTGCCAGTCATATCTTACTCATCTTCAAAAGTCACCTCAAGCCTTCTTTCTTTCATTCAACAGATTTTTGTTGAGTACTTGTCATACCCCAGGGACTATATTAACCTCCATGAGTGATATTGAGATACTAAAAAATGGATCCGATCTTCAAGTGAGAGGAAAAATAAACTAACATTTATTGAAGATTGCTAGTTCTAAGCCAGAGCCACTTGTTATTTCGTGTAATCCATACAGCAACCTTAATTTATAGATGAGAAAACAAGGTCAGAGAGGATAATTAACAGGTTCAAAATCACAAAATCACATGAACTAAGACTCCAACTCAGATATATCTGGTTCCAGAGTCTTTATCTGTTCATTTGTCCTATTCCCTCTTCCCAAACAGCATTTTAACAAGAAGCCTAGAGGTAGAGTGTCTCAAGATTTTTTGGTGATGTCATCAGGGACCCAGGCTTATTCTGTTTATCCTTCTGCTCAATCATCCTTAGTTTATTTGATTTTATCCTTTTGTTTTTTGCCTTGAAATCACATGATGGCTGTCTTAGCTCCAAGTACCATGTCTTCATATGACAGAATCCAAAGAGGAAGGAAACAGGCAAAATAGATCATTTTCTACTATTTCCACACACACCCCTCCCCTTTTTATTAAATAGCAAAACCCTTCCTAGAAGTTTCCCAACAGATCCCCCTTTAAATCTCATTGGGTCATTTGCCATCCTTAGACTATTCACCGGCAATTGGCTTAGACTAATCACATTTGATCCCTTCGGCTGAGTACATTAACACCCAACCAAATTGAGATCTGTTAACAAGAAGGTAGAGAATGGCTCTTTGGGAAGCATCTAACAGTGGCTGTCATAGAGATAATAAATAATATCTTACTGGAAATTACTTCATCTGTGTGGTATTCTTATTGTAAACTTGTAAAGCAAAATTCCAGTATAATCTCTTTCTTAAAAATCTAGACTTGCTGCTCTCTTTAGTGTGATCCGTTTCCTTCTTTGGCCACTGAGTATGAATCTTCTTCAGTCTTCTTCCCCCAACAGTTCATCCCTTCTAGACTTCTCTGGGCTGTGATCCTAGTTTTCTTTTCCCAAAGCACAGATAGCCATTTTAGTATATGTCCTGAAATTGATGGCTTTTTGGGTCAATCCTAGAAGCAGCTCCTTAGACTTCTTACAGAAGTTGTTGTATTCTGGGGCATCTGGCTGGCTCAGTCAGTAGAAAATGCACCTCTTGATCTTGGGGTTGTAAGTTTGAGCCCTACAGTGGGTGCAGAGATAACTTAAAATCTTTAAAGGGGGGAAAAAAAGCAGTTTCTGTATTCCATCTCTGTACCTGAAGGAGACATGTAGAAGTCTTTCACACAGTTGGTCCCTCCCCCAATTCTGCCTCCACACATCTAATTAATCTCTCCCAGAATCTACATCCTCATTTTTCATCCAGGAACCTTCTTATTTACATAATCAACAATTCTGCTCTCTTCCTTGCCTTGGATGCTAATTTTGTATATTCCCAGGCTTCTTATTCATCGCCTTCTGTTCTTTTGTGCTTTTTTTTAAAAATGTTTTTATAAAATATTGAGTAGATATGAAAAAATTTTTATAAAATATGTGGAAGGTATAAAGAATCACAATTCACTTAATACCACCTAGTTTAAGAAAACAAACATTGCCATGACTGCTAAAGCCCCTATATGCTCTTCCCTGATCCTGTCTACTTTCTTCTTCCCCAGAGTTAACCTCTGTCCTGAATTTGGGACTTATTATTTCCTTGCATTTATTTATTTATTTATTTATTTATTTATTTAAAATTTTTGTTATTTTATTTATTTTTTTATTAAAAAAAATTTTTTTTTTTAACGTTTATTTATTTTTCAGACAGAGAGAGACACAGCATGAATGGGGGAGGGGCAGAGAGAGAGGGAAACACAGAATCGGAAGCAGGCTCCAGGCTCTGAGCCATCAGCCCAGAGCCCGACGCGGGGCTCGAACCCGCGGACCGCGAGATCGTGACCTGAGCCGAAGTCAGACGCTTAACCGACTGAGCCACCCAGGCGCCCCTAAAATTTTTGTTATTTTAGAGAGAGCGCGTGTGCAAGCAGGGGAGAGGGGTGGGGGGACAGAGAGAGAGAATCTTAAGCAGGCTCCATGCTCCCTGCAGAGTCCCAACTGGAGCTGGATCGCACAACCTGAGCCGAAATGACCCGAGCCAAAATGCAGAGTCAGATGCTCAACGAACTGGGCCACCCAGGCACCCCTATTTCCTTGTTTTTTAAAAATAATTTTGCCAGGGGGCGCCTGAGTGGCTCAGTTGGTTGAGCGTCCGACTTCGGCTCAGCTCATGATCTCGTGGCCAGTGAGTTCGAGCCCCGCGTTGGGCTCTGTGCTGACAGCTCAGAGCCTGGAGCCTGTTTCAGATTCTGTGTCTCCCTCTCTCTCTGACCCTCCCCCATTCATACTCTGTCTCTCTCTCTGTCTCAAAAATAAATAAACCTTAAAAAAAAATTAAAAAAAATAATTTTGCCAGTATGTATTCTTAAACGATACATGTTTTAGTTTTACGTGTTTGAATATTATGTAAATGGAATACAGTATTATTATGTGACTTACTTGCCTTTTTTGTTCAACATGTTCCTGAGAGTCATACATGTTGATGGATGTAGCTAGACTTATTTTCACTGAAAGAATATACTACAGGACATATGCACATATTTACCCTTATTAGATAATGTTAAAATGGTTTTCAGTTGCCACCAATGTAGAATTAAAGTTGCTCTCAGTCCTTGTCAGCACTTAATATTGTCATGTTTAATTTTTTTGTCTGTTTAGGTTGGTGTGAAATGATACTTACTATGGTTTTGATTAGTATTTTCCTGTTTACTAGGGAGATTGAGGATCTTTCTGTATGTTTATTGGTCATTCAGTTTTCCTTATTGAAGTCCCTATTCAAGCCTTTTATCCATTTTCTTATTTGATTGTTCTGTTTTTGTTTTTGTTTTGATTGGGCCTTAGATACACAGAATTGAGATAAAACATTATCCTTGGCTCATAAGCATCAAAAGAAGGTCCATTTTTGGTCTTTTTGAAATACGTATTTTTACTGTTTATTCATTAACTTAAATATTTTCGTAGTGCTATGAATATCCCTATTCGTACACCCCAATCACTCTTCTAAATTTTGTGTTTATTATACTCTTGTTTTAAAAAAAAAATGTTTATCCTGGGGTGCCTGGATGGCTCAGTTGGTTGGGCGACCGACTTTGGCTCAGGTCATGATCTTGTAGTTTGTGGGTTCGAGTCCCGCGTCGGGCTCTGTGCTGACAGTTCAGAGCCTGGAGTCTGCTTCCTTTTCTGTGTCTCCCTCTCTCTGGCCCTCCCCTGCTCACGCTCTGTGTCTCTCTGTCTCTCAATAATAAATAAATGTCAAAAAAATTTTTTTTAAATGTTTATCCTGTGTATATATGCCTAAACAATATATAGTAATTATTTACTTGTTTTTGAACTTTTTAAAAAAGGTGTCATACTGGGGCACCTGTGTGGCTTGGTTGGTTAAGCATCCAACTTCGGCTTAGGTCCTGATCTTGCGGTCTGTGAGTTTGAGCCCTGCGTTGGGCTCTGCTGACAGCTCAGAGCCTAGAACCTGCTTCAGATTCTGTGCCTCCCCCAGTCGCACTCTGTCTCTCTTTCAAAAATAAATTAAAAAAAAAACATTAAAAAAAAAAGGTGTCATACTATGTAATCTTCTGGGACTTGCTTGTTTTTTTTTTTTTTTTTTTTAAGTTTATTTATTTATTTATTTTTAGTAATCTCTATACCCAGTGTGGGGCTTGAACTCCCGACCCTGTGATCAAGTCACACGTTCTCCCAACTGAGCCAGCCAGGTGCCCCCTGTGCCTTGCTTTTATCACACAATATTATGTTATGAAAATCCATCCACCTTGCATATAGCTTTAGTTCTTCCACTTTTCTCTGATGAATAATATCTTATTGTCATTATACTTCAGTTTATCTGTTTTTCCATTCTTAATTTGTGTCTAGTTTTTTAATGTTGTGAGCAGCGCTTTGAATATTCTTGTACACGTCTCAGTTCATACGTGCAAAAATTTTGGCTGTTTCTCTAGTACTAGAATTGCTGGGCTGTAGGGTATGTGAATATTAAATGCCTCGTTGCTTTTCATTGTGGTCAAATGAATTTATAGTCCCACTGACAATGTATGAGAGATACCTTGATTCATATCCTTTCCTATACTTGGAATTAGACTTTAAATTTCGCCAACTAAATGAGTGTGAACAGTATGTGATTGTGATCTTGATTTGCATTTCACTAGTAACCAGTGAAACTGAGTATCTCTTCATATGTTTATTAACTATTTGTGTGTCCTCTACTGTGAAATGTTTTTTCCTTTGCCCATTTTTCTCTTTTTGGTTGTTTGGCTTTCTTTTTCTTACCAGTTTGTAGTAGTTCTTTTTTCTGGTATAGATAGTCCAGTGGCCATACATTGCTCCAAATATCTTCTGTTTTGGTTTTGTCTTTTCACTCTAAAGTATCTTTAATGAACAGAGATTCTTGATTTTAATATAGTTATATTATTTCCTTTATAAGTGCTTTTTGTGTTTTAAGAAATCCTTCCCTTGGGGTGTCTGGCTGGCTCAGTCAGAAGAGCAGGCGACTCTTGATCTCAGGGTCATGAGTTCAAGCCCCGTGTTGGGCATAGAGCTTACTTAAAAAATAAAAATAAAAATAAAAATAAAAATAAAAGCTTTATAGGTTTGCCTTCACATGTATTTACTATATCTAGAATAGATTTTTATGTCCATTGATGGATGAATGCATAAAGAAGATGTGGTATGTATATACAGTGGAGTATTAGCAATCAAAAAGAATGAAATCTTGCCATTTGCAACTACGTGGATGGAACTAGAGGGTATTATGCTAAGCGAAATTAGTCAGAGAAAGACAAATATCATATGACTTCACTCATACAAGGACTTTTAAGACACAAAACAGATGAACACAAGGCAAGGGTAGCAAAAATAATATAAAAACAGGGGGACAAAAACATAAGAGACTCTTAAATATGGAGAACAAACAGAGGGTTACTGGAGGGGTTGTGG
Organism: Panthera tigris; assembly: GCF_018350195.1. Classification (NCBI taxonomy): domain Eukaryota; kingdom Metazoa; phylum Chordata; class Mammalia; order Carnivora; family Felidae; genus Panthera; species Panthera tigris. Next base: position 24,283,200 of record NC_056667.1, read on the forward strand.
GAGGGGGGATGGGGCACTAAAGAATCTACTTCTGAAATCATTGTTGCACTATATGCTAACTAACTTGGATGTAAGTTAAAAAAATAAAATAGAATCGATTTTTAAATATAGGTTTTTTTTAATTTTTTTTTTTTTTTAACATTTATTTATTTTTGAGACAGAGAGAGACAGAGCATGAACAGGGGAGGGTCAGAGAGAGGGAGACACAGAATCGGAAGCAGGCTCCAGGCTCTGAGCTGTCAGCACAGAGCCCGACGCGGGGCTCGAACCCACGGACCGTGAGATCATGACCTGAGCCGAAGTCGGCCGCTTAACCGACTGAGCCACCCTGGCGCCCCTAAATATAGTTTGAAGTAAGAATCCACTGAAATTTTTTCATTCCGCAAATACTTATTAAGCACCTGCTTTGTGCCAGGCATTGTGTATGGGTCTGTTTTTGGGCCTGTGTTCTGTTGACTTGGTCTGTTTATTGACGCATATGCCAGTACCCAGTGCTTAATTGTGATAGCTCTTCAGTAAGTTTTGACATCTAGTAGCACAAGTCCTCCCACTTTGTTCTTTAAAAAAAACAACTGACTTGCTATTTGCCCTTTGGGCTTCTTTTCTTTTTTTAATATTTATTTATTTAAATGGCAGTATTCTTTTTTTAATGTTTATTTATTTTTAATGTTTTACTTATTTGAGAGAGAGGGAGAGAGAACGTGAGCAGGGGAGAGGCAGAAGGAGGGGGGCGGACAGAGGATCCAAAGTGGGCTCTGTGCTAACAGCAGAGAGCCTGATGCAGAGTTCGAACTCATGAACTGAGACATGAGATCATGACCTGAGCTGAAGTCAGACGTTTAACCAGCTGAGTCACCCAGGAGCCCTTTGAACTTCTATATAAATTTTAGAACTAATCAAGTGCTGGGATTTTGGTTGTAATTTTATTGAATCTTTACATCATCTTTTTTGTTTTGTTTTTAAGTTTTTTATTTATTTAAGTACTGTCTACATCCTATGTGGGGTTCACACTTAAAACTCTGAGATCAAGAGTTGCATGGTCCTCTGACTGAGCCAGCCAGGCACCCGTGAATCTTTATACCATCTTAGGGAGAATTGATATTTTGAGAATATTTAGCCTTTGCATCAGTGAACATGGCATATTTCCATTTATTTGGGTCCTTTTATTTTATTTTTTATTTTATTTACATCTTGTCTGTTTTTTTAGAGGGAGGGAGAGCACGCAAGGAGGGGCAGAGAGAGAAGGAGACAGAGAATCCCAAGCAGGCTGTGCCCTGTCAGCACAGAGCCTGAGGCGGGACTTGATCTCAGGAACTGTGAGATCATGACCTAAGTGGAAGTTGGACACTCAACCGACTGAGCCACCCAGGCACCCTAGATTTTTTTTTTAATGTTTATTTATTTTGGGGAGAGAGAGCTCAAGAGCACATGCACGCACAGGGGAGGGGCAGAGAGAGTCAGGGACAGGGTATCAGAAGCAGACTCTGTGCTGTCATCAGAGAGCCCAATGCAGGCTTGAACTCACAAACTGTAAGATCATTCCCAAACCAAAGTTGGATGCTTAACTGACTGAGTCACCCAGGCACCCCTGGAAATATTTTCAAAGTAATTACAAAAATTTTGTTTTTAATGTTTATTTTTGAGAGAGAGAGAGAGAGCGCGCGCGCGCGAATGCGCACAGGGGAGGGGTAAAAAGGGAGACAGAGAATCCTAAGCAGGCTTTGCATTGCCAGTGCAATGCCCCATGTGGGGCTTGAACTCACAATCCATGAGATCATGACCTGAGCTAAAATCAAGAGTCTCTTGCTCAGCTGACTGAGCCACCCAGGCTCCCCTCCAAGTACTTCTTTTTAATGCTATCATAAACTATCTTTTAAAATTTTTATATTTAGGTTGTTTACTGGTATAGAGAAATGTAGTGCAATTCTTTTTTATTTAGACATATATCCAGGGTCTCTGTAGATCTCTTTCTACTACCTGTTGTTTCTGTGAGCTCTCACTCGTAGTGCTTTGTTTCCTTGCATGTTTTGTAATTTTTGACTCTGCGGTCATATTTTTTGGAACTTTGTGGCCTGGGATGAAGATAGGTTCTTAAAGCAAGATTTGCCTTTACTTTGTAAAAGAGGTAGCTTTTGAGATGGGCTTTGTCCTTGTTGAATGTAGTACATGAGGAACATGGAATCAAGGGGTGGCTTCTGTCTTAAACATTTGGGTAGTTGGTGGTGAGAATAGGAACCCTGGGAAAGAAGAGCATAGGAGAAATAAAGCAGTGGATGCAGTCAAGATTATGGAGGAGGTGTAATGAAAGGGATGGGCTGTGGATTGAAATGGAAGTCAAGAAAGGGTGTTGTTAAAGATTATAATTAGTTTCTCAACCTGAGTGGATATTGGTGTCATTAACAAGAATATTAAAAGAGAAGTCTGGAAGTTAAATATGAATGCCTCTCTATAAGTTGTTAAATCCAGTTGAATTTGAAGTGCCTCTAGGATTCACAGGTGGAGCTGGCTGGGAGGTTGTTGGAATGTGAATCTGGAGCTCAGAACAGAAATCAAGATGGAGTGAGTCTGGGTGGGCATCTATATAGAATGTAGAGTTAAAGCTCCATCTACAACATTGCCATGAAGGTAAAAGGCTTAATACAATAAAAACAACTTCGGGGGTTCCTGGGTGGCTCAGTCAGTTGAGCATCCGACTTCAGTCCGGGTCATGATATCACAGTTTGTACCTGACATCAGGCTCTGTGCTGACAGCTCAGAGCCTGGAGCTTGCTTTGGATTCTGTCTTCCTCTCTCTCTGCCCCTCCCCTGCTCATACTCTGTCTCTTTCTCTCTCAAAAATAAATAAACTTAAGCAAACAAACAACTTAGTATTTGGAGCCAAGTCTTGCTTCTTTCACTATGAGTGTGGTATATAGAACAGTATCCACCTTTTAGTCTTACATTCTGCCTTATACCGAGGATTAAACAAGCACCAAATAGTGCCTGGAGCCAGACCTCTGGGTTTCTATCCCAGTTTACCAACTGTGTAACTTTGGGCAAATTACTTAACCTCCCTGTGAGCAGAGTGAGGATAATAATAGTATGGAGTTTAAGAGGTTGTTGTAAGGATCACAAAATCACATACAGTGCCTGGCACAGGGTAAACGATGTTATATGTGTATTGAAAATGCTTTATAAACTATAAAGATATTCATAATTGGAAGAGCAGAGGGTCATCTTCGAAGAAGACCTACCTTTAAGGGATGAGAGGAAGAAAAGAGAATTTTTAAAAAGAGGGAAAGAGGACTCAGAATGTTGGGATAATCAGGAAATGACCATGTCAAGGAAGGTTCAGTGGGGAGGGTGTGATGAGAATTGTTGTGATGATGATTTATAAAAGATTTCCTATCTATTTCAGTTATTGTTAGTCACCTCTTTTTCTTAAACTCTTGGAGCCATTTGGACCATAACTATTTAAAAAGAAATAAGAGTTTGTAAGCATTTCACAATTTACAAAGAGATTTAACTATCTCCTCCAATTCTCACACTGTTAGGTAGAAGTTGTTGCCTCTATTTAGTAAGTGAGAAAACTGAGGCTCACAAGGTAGACTTGCCCAAGTAACAGAGCTTGAGTTGCAGTTCTGTTTTTTGATACTGAATCTCCTTTGATAATCCTATATGCCTAATTAGATCGCAAGTTTCCTGAGGCATTAATCTAATCAGTAATTCCTTGCCTAGCTCAATGCTGGGTGGCTCTTCTCTTAGTGTTCAAAGTAGACTAAGTGAAGAGTGGCTTGGGTCTGGAATAACATGTCCTTTCTCCCCTCTTCCCTCTAGCGCCCTCACAAGGCCAATGCTGAGGAGATGACCAAGTACCACAGTGACGACTACATTAAATTCTTGCGCTCCATCCGCCCAGATAACATGTCTGAGTACAGCAAACAGATGCAGAGATGTAAGTCCATTCTGTTCCCTCCTTACTCTCAAGGCCCCAGTTGGATCTGCCCTTCAGTTGCAGAGGCTTACCCTGCCTTCCCTTGTATCTCCCATTCATCCCACACTTGATTTCCCCTGCCTTCCAAAGATGCCAAAGTGCAGCTCTTTTCTCCAGTCTAGCTTTCCTTGTTTCTTGATTATAAAGAATAGTGTTCGATCTTTGTCTAGTTAGGTTCACAACAATATGCCAAGAAAACCGTGATTGTTGTAATGGAAAACGCACTGACGTAGGAGAGGGAGACAGAGATAGAAGTCCCAGCTCTGACTCTTAACTGACCAGGCTGGTCACTTCCCCTCAGATTTTTCTTTCGTAAAATGGACTGGATGTCATCCCATACAACTATAACTGCTCTCACTTTGTATTAATTGATAATCGAGGGGCCACTTAGGACAGATTCTAGATGATGTAATCTTTGAGTTGAGGTGATTCTACCCCTGCTTCCTGAGACTTGAAACAGGTGTCATCTCGGAAGCTACACTCAGTTTGTAGGAATTAATGAGGCTTATTTTAGCTATGGGAGAAAATGTGTTTAAATTTGGAAAAAACTTATATCTGACTTCTCCCTGTGTTATTTTAGAAATTATCTCTTAGCACCTAATATCTCATATAATAAAACAATGAAACAGCATTGTCCAGAAGTTTTGATTAGCTTGTAACAGTTTATTTGGAAATATCAGCAAATCTGTGGCACTTGTTGCTACTGGCCACAAGGTAGTCTGACTCCCAAGGCAGAAAGTTTATTTGTTATAATAGTTGTGCAGTTGTAATGATTACAGAACCACAGAGACCTTTTTTATTTTTTTATTTAAAATTTTTTAATATTTATTTATTTTTGAGAGAGAGAGACACACACAGAGAGCGAGCGGGGGAGGAGCAGAGAGAGAGGGAGACACAGAACCTTGAAGCAGGCTCCAGGCTCTGTGCTGTCAGCAGAGTCTGATGCGGGGCTCGAACTCATGAACTGTGAATCATGACCTGAGTCAAAGTCGGACGACTTTAACCGACTGAGCCACCCAGCTGCCCCTATGGTTTTTTGTTTTTGTTTTTGTTTTTTTACAGAGGCCTTTTTTAAAGTATTATTACCACCCACAACTCCAGGAGCTGCTGCCCCTGTAAGTGCAGTATTTGCTCTTTGAATTGGCAGGATCTTATTTCCTTCCAAGATGAGACAAATTCCTTTCTTTGCTCTAGATGGCTTTAGAGCTTTTCATAACCTATCGAGGCCAGTGATCAGGCTCCACTGTCAGCAAAGAGGACTCTCATTAGAGAAGCAGCTTGGTATTGAGGCAAGAAAATGAGTTATTTTTTGTTTAAAAAAATTTAAAAAAAATTTTTTTTTCACATTTATTTATTTTTGAGACAGAGACAGAGCATGAACGGGGGAGGGTCAGAGAGAGAGGGAGACACAGAATCTGAAACAGGCTCCAGGCTCTGAGCTGTCAGCACAGAGCCCGACGCGGGGCTCGAACTCACGGACCATGAGATCATGACCTGAACTGAAGTCAGATGCTTAACCAACTGAGCCACCCAGGCACCCCTCTTTAAAATTTTTTTTAATGTTTATTTATTTTTGAGAGAGAGGAGAGTGCCAGTGGGAAAGGGGCAGAAAGAAAGGGAGACACAGAATCTGAAGCAGGCTCCAGGCTCCAAGCTGTCAGCACAAAGCCTGATGTGGGGCTCAAACCCACAAACCGTGAGATCATGACCTGAGCCAAAGTCGGATGCTTACTGACTGAGCCACCCAGGCACTCCAAGAGAATGAGTTTTGATGTCTTGGTTTGAATCCCTTAGCTCTACCACTTAACTGTGTGTTCTTAAGCAAGTCCTCTAGCCTCTCTGAGCCTTGTTTTCTCTTCTTTAAAAGGACGACAATAGTGCTTATTTCATAGTGGAGGTTGTCGGGGATAGGTGAGATAGCACTGTCAATGAAGCACTGACTGTCAATGAATAGTAACTTTTGCTGTGATGACTTATTATTTTCATCATTTTCCAATCTGTCAAGGCAGACATAAAATATTAGGCCCTCAGGAGTGCCCAGGTTTGGGTCTGACTTCCAGTTTGCTCCAGTTTTCCTGAAACTAGCATTCTAAGATTGTGCATTAAAAAATTAGGTCTGGGATTTTCTCTCATTGAAGATGGGTTAGGAAGGATGAGGTTCTCTATGGACTTAAGGTACCTTACTGACTTGACTTACAGGGTTATAGAAAGATGTCACTTAGTGAAGTGCTGTATAACCAGGGGTATCTTCAGAAACAATAACAGCGATGTGTGAGCTGAGCTCTTTTTTTTTGTATTTACCAACACCTAACCTAGGAAGTTATACATGTAATAAGACTAAATAAGTTAGGTTTCCTTGCTCTTGGCTAGGATGTAATAAACATTTTGTGGTCATTTTGAGACTTTGAGAACTTTGATCAGAAGTTCTGATCTAATATTTTAATTAGTTAAAATGGGAACATGATGAGCAGTGGGCTTCCTGACAGCCTGACTCAGCCTGCCCATTTGCAGTTGGTCCCCTGGCAGCCAGCCTTGGCCTGCCAGGGAGTTCGTGGCTTATTGGGCTGAGGCCTTATTAAAAATAATAATAAATAAAAGGGTGCCTGGGTGGCTTAGTTGGTTAAGCTTCTGACTCTTTTGTTTGTTTGCTTGTTTGTTTATTTGGGCAGGGGGGAGAAGGGCAGAGGGAGAGGGAGAAAGAGGACCTGAAGCAGGCTCTGTGCTGACAGCAGAGAGCCCCATGTGGGGCTTGAACTCATGAACCACGAGATCATCACCTGAGCTGAAGTCGGACGCTTAACCAGCTGAGCTACCTGGGCACCCCAAGTGTCCAACTTTTGATTTTGGCTCGGATCATGGTCTCACAGTTTTTGGGATTGAGCCCTGTGTCAGGCTCTGTACTGCCAGTGCACAGCCCGCTTGGGATTCTCTCTCTTCCTCTCTCTCTCTGTCCCTCTCCTGCTCATGTGCATGCACGCATGCTCTCTCCCTCTCTTTCAAAATAAATAAATACTTAAGAAAATTAAAAAATAACAGTGAATAAAAAATAAGATGGATTCAAACATGAATAAGTGCAATTTTTTTTTTTTTTTTTTGCCAGATTATCAGAATGTGAAATGTGGTGGAAAATGATAAAAGGGAATTATGGTGGTAAAATTTGAAGATATTGTCATTGTCATCTTTTTTATAGATGTATAAACTGAATTTTCCAGGGTCTCCTAACAAGGTAGTGGTAGAATGGAGAATGGAACTTGTCTCTTCCTGATTCTATAGTATTTTTATTTTTATTTTTTATTTTTATTTATTTATTTTTAAATTTTTTTAACGTTTATTTATTTTTGAGACAGAGAGAGAGAGAGCACGAATGGGGGAGGGTCAGAGAGAGAGGGAGACACAGAATCCGAAACAGGCTCCAGGCTCTGAGCGGTCAGCACAGAGCCTGACGCGGGGCCTGAACTCACGGACCGCGAGATCATGACCTGAGCCGAAGTCGGACGCTTAACCGACTGAGCCACCCAGGCGCCCCTCTATAGTGTTTTTAAATATGTTGCATGTAAAATATTTCAGACACACACAAAACGTATAAAAACATAATAGAATGTACATCCATGTACCTACTACCTGCCTACCTTTCTTTCTTTCTTTCTTTCTTTCTTTCTTTCTTTCTTTCTTTCTTTCTATTTTGTTTTAATATTTATTTATTTTTTTTTTTTTTGAGAGAGAGACAGAGTGTGAGCTGAGGAGGTGCAGAGAGTGGGAGACACATAATCCAAAGCAGGCTCCAGGCTCTGAGATGTCAGCACAGAGCCTGATGCGGGGCTCGAATTCACGGACTGTGAGATCATGACCTGAGCCGGAGCTGGATGCTCAACTGACTGAGCCACTCAGGCACCCCCTTTTTTTTTTTTTAAGTTTATTTATTTTTGAGAGAGGGGGACAGAGCATGAGCAGGGGAAGGGCAGATAGAGAGGGAGACAGAATCTGAAGCAGGCTCCAGGCTCTGAGCTGTCAGCACAGAGCCCGATGTGGGGGGCTCAAACCCACAGACCGCAAGATCATGACCTGAGTCGAAGTCAGACACTTAACTAACTGAGCCACGCACGTGCCCCTACCAACCTTTCTTTCTAGGAAACAAAACGCTGCCAATACAGTTGAACCCCCCCCTGGGCACCTCCCCTTGGTCACACACCCTTTCTGTCCTACTCCCCATTCCACCCCATTACACCACCACAGTGGTATAAGCCCTCTCCTGAAACCCCTGTTAATCCCATGCATCTTTCTGCAGGGTGCTTTTTACCACCTTCTCCACCTTCCTCCGCTCTCTCATCTCTCACCCAGTATTGTTCTCTTCAGTATAATGCCACCCTAAGAATAAGAAAAGTATTTGTGATAGGAAGAGGAGAACCCATACAAGAGTCCTCCCGGGGCGCCTGGGTGGCTCAGTCGGTTAAGCGTCCGACTTCAGCTCAGGTCACAATCTCGCGGTCCGTGAGTTTGAGCCCCGCGTCGGGCTCTGTGCTGATGGCTCAGAGCCTGGAGCCTGCTTCTGATTCTGTGTCTCCCTCTCTCTCTGCCCCTCCCCCGTTCATGCTGTGTCTCTCTCTGTCTCAAAAATAAATAAACGTTAAAAAAAAAAAAATTAAAAAAAAAAAAAAAGAGAGTCCTCCCTAGTCTTACAAATTAGTCCAGGTGAGGGTTTCCATTTCCCCCCTTTCCGTCTCCAATCACACAGCTTGTTGAACTGGGAATAATGGGCTGGCCACTTGAGCCACATGTTGGTTTGGGGCCTGAAGGGAAATATTTTTTTCTCATATCTAAAATAACCATTTTGTGGGGTGCCTGGCTGGCTCATTCAGTAGAGCATGCAACTCTTGATCTTGGAGTCTTGAGTTCAAGCCCCATATTGCTCTTAGAGCGTACTTAAAAAAAAATAAATAAATAAGACATATCCCACATGAGAGTATAAACAAAACTCTAGAAACCTAGGCAGGCCAAACCCAATGAAAGACAAAACAACCGGAGGAGGCATTCAGTTGCCAGTGGATAGATAGCTTGGCCCCAGGGACCAAAGTTCTTATTGACACAGCCTCCCAGTGTTTACCCCGGAAGTGGGGGTGAGAGCCACCTACTACTCCTTACCCCGTTATGCAGGCCACACTTCCTCAGAGCACTTGTCTTGGCAGGGCACCCTCCCAAGCTTAGGGCAGTGCCAGAGTTGGTAACGCTCATGGTTATTGCAGACTTTGAGCTTCAGCTGTCTCTCAGAAGGTTACACAGTCCGAGCTGGGCTCTGCTACCCTCCTCATTCTAGGGCTTCTCCTTGCTCTACTTTGGGAATCCCAGTTGATAGCAGTGGATGTAGTAGGAAGGCTAGGGCAAGAGAATAAGGATCTAGCCTACCCTTGCCTCTAGTTTCCTGTGTCTCGTTGATGTCTCAGTACTTTCCTTTTCTGTGAGAGATGACTTGGAGCCTTAAGGTTCCTCTCTAGCTCCGTGACTACAGCCCTCAGGTGTGCTTCCCTTCCTGTCTTTCGTTTGTTTGCATTACTATTTGCATCCATTTCCTCATTATGTGTTAGTTTGTACTTTTGCCCCGTTAGGCCTGAAATAACCTTACTCCAGTTGTCACTTGTAGGTGTAGTAGAAAGAGCACTATACTGTATGGGTCAAGACACCTGGACTCTGATTCTGGTGCTGCCATTGTCTTGTTATACAACCTTGGCAGCTCACTTAATTCTTCGTATCTGTTTGTTCAAGTACTTACTTGCTATATTCTTCCCCACATAAGATTTCTGTTAATCTTCTCAACATTTAGGTGAGGTGGATATCATGATTGCTTGTTAAAGATAATAAGCCAGGGGTGCCTGGGTGGCTCAGTCGGTTAAGTGTCCGACTTCGGCTCAGGTCATGATCTCACGGTTTGTGAGTTCGAGCCCCGCATCAGGCTTTGTGCTGACAGCTCAGAGCCTGGAGCCTGTTTCGGATTCTGTGTCTCCCTCTTTCTCTGCCCCTCCCCTGCTCATGCTCTGTCTCTCTCTGTCTCAAAAATAAATAAAACATTAAAAAAAAATTAAAGATAATAAGCCAAAGCTCTAAGAAGTTAAATGACTTGACCCAATCACAAAGCCAGTAAGTAGTAGAGCCTGGACTAGAACCCAAGCCTTCTGAATCCAAATTCTTTGTTTTTTCCCATGAGCTCATAAATATGTAAACAAAAAACTAAAGGAATTGTGGAAACTAACTTTCCCCTTCTGTCTTTCAAGTCAACGTTGGTGAGGACTGTCCGGTATTTGATGGCCTGTTTGAGTTCTGTCAGTTATCTACTGGTGGCTCTGTGGGTAAGGAATATACCTCCCTCCTCGAGGGCAGTGCTGGGTTGTATTAGTGAGGTCTGCCTTTTAGGCCACTATCCTAGTAGGGCTGATCTGTGACCCCATAAAATGGGTCTTGTGAGTTTTTACCTTAGGTCTTTAAAATATCCTTCTGGTTCAGTCCCAGCCCAGGTTCAGTCTCTGACATGGTACTGACAGGTGTCCTTGACTGTCCTCTCCTACCCAGAGATCTTACATACTGGAATTCCCTGCAGACCTCGTGGGGTTGTTGAGATGCTGTACATAGAAGCAATTTGCAAACTGCAAAGTGCTATAAAAATGGGAAGTGTCATCATCTGTGTCTTACAAAAGAGCATGGTAATTACCTTTAGAGGTCAGAAATACTCCTCACGTATCTCCCACTTCCATTATTAACTTCTAGACTACCTCCAGGATTACTCTAAACCCTTTTTTAACAAATATATATTTTCCTATGATCATTGTTTGGTCTCTTCTCCCCTTCCCCCTGCCTCTCAATATAACCTCAGAAAACAAAGATGTACACAGGAAAAAATTACCCACAATCATACTGTCCAAAGATAATCATTACTACCATTTTGGTGTTTGTATATGCATTCTTTTTTGTTAGTATATATCTGGATATAACATATACATCCATATTTTATAAAAATGTGTCACGTGTATATAGTTTTGTGTCTGAATTTTTTATTTAGTAAATCTTTAAGATTTCTTTGGTAGTCTATAGCATGATTTCTAGTGGCTTCAGGATTATGCCATGTTATGGACCAACGTCAGTTGATATAATTGGTCCCTCTTGGATCATTTGGCTTGTTCTGTGTCTTTATTGCTGTTAAAGTTACATGCCACAAATGCACCTGCATACACAAGTGTATATTTCTCTCACTTCTTGGGCCTGTTTGTGCTTTGAGCTTCTAGTTCCTTTAGTATCTTCATCATTTTTTGACCATGAACCATGGTAAGAAATACATTTACTCTTGCAATCCAGGTTGTGCACACACACTGTCATTCTGAAGCCAGTTTCACAGAAGAGCAACTTCCTTTACTGTTATTTTATTCTAGTCTGTTTTGTTTAAAATTGTGTGTGTATAAACACACACACACACACACACACACACACACACACACACACACTAATCATGACCCACTAAACCAATTTTAAGGCCTACTGATGGGTTTCCACCTTCAGTTTGGAAAAAAGTTGTTTAGAGTAGCCAGCCAATGTCGTATTTACTCCCTGTTAGAATAAGGAGGGAGGGAGAGAACAGTCCAGCGATTGAATAGGCAGGTTCTACCTCTCACCAGGTTTCCTGGGCTTCTTGGGGAAAGGGGGAGAATGGCTTGCTAACAGTCTTGTGTTCTCTCTTTCACACCCAGCAAGTGCTGTGAAACTTAATAAGCAGCAGACGGACATCGCTGTGAATTGGGCTGGGGGCCTGCATCATGCAAAGAAGTCTGAGGCATCTGGCTTCTGTTACGTCAATGATATCGTCTTGGCCATCCTGGAACTGCTAAAGTATGCCTGCCTGGCCTTGTCTCTTGGAGGAGCACCTTAGGCCAGGTTCCCACTTCCCTCTCCCCCTGGGCTTGCCTCCCTAGTTTGCTTTTCCTAGCGGTGTGCTGGCTAGGATGTGTTCAGTGAGTGTCTCTGGCTGGCCATCCTCTCTTTGACGGGGTCCCGGTTTGATTTGAGCCCACGGCAAGATCAGGGGCAGGTGCTGCTCAGATCCTGCCTCCAGAGTGTCCCTGTGTGGCTGGAGTTGAGCCTGGCTGTAGAGTAGGAAGATCGGACTTGGTCGGCTTGGTCAGGCCTCTGGAGACACCCTGCCGCTCTTCCACCTTCCTTCAGCCAGTTTCCACGTCTCTGGTGCTTAGAGATACCTGAGGGAGGCAGCCAGCCCGGTAAGCTGGGACCTGGCGCCCTTGGCGCGTCCCACTCCCAGAGAGCCGCCAGACCCCTGACCCCCTTCTGATCCTAGGTATCACCAGAGGGTGCTGTATATTGACATTGATATTCACCACGGCGATGGCGTGGAAGAGGCCTTCTATACCACAGACCGGGTCATGACTGTGTCCTTTCATAAATACGGAGAGTACTTCCCGGGAACTGGGGACCTACGGGTGAGAACTCCCTTCAGGGGCCAGCCAGCTCACCCCTAGCTGCCAGCTCTAACTCTCCTATCTCATGTCACCAGAAACCACTTCCTGCCCCTTCTGCCATTCAGAATGCCATACCCCAGCCTAGGGTACCTGCCCTGGTCTTCCCTCCCTTATTCTGGAGGAAGGGAATGATGAGACACAAAGGGTTGGGAGGGATAGGGGTCTCATGACTCATTGCAAGCCCCTCCTGGCCACAGCTAAGTTGCACTGCACTATTCAGATGCCCCAAACAATTTGAATTTTAGGCTAGAGACATCAGGTTCTCTCTCTCATGGGCTAGGAATTGAGACCCTTATGGACCATCTCAAGGGTTCTTAACCTTCCCCTTTGATCATCTGACTGAAAGCTATGGACTCTGTCACCAGGAAAGCATAAGGAATCTTTTGTATCTGATACTGAATAGTTAATTAAAGACACCTCCCCTTACTGAAGCCCATCTATAGACCTCAGGATAAAAGTCCTTGGAAACTAACTCACTGAACTGTTGTATCTGCTTCTATTAGCATGAATATGAAACCAACCCTTTGCCATGCACTAGCCCTCTGGTGAAAAAGTAGCACTAATTCATGTTTGCTGTGGCCAGCATAATAAATGGTCTTTCTTCTACCTTCTCTGGAGAGGAAAAGGTCGTCCCAGGGTGGGTGTTAGTTCTGTGACCCAACTACCAGCAGCTCTAACCCAATCCAAAGATGGAGGTCTTGTGCTCTGGGGTAGGATATTCCATCTCTGGCTCCATAAACAGTTCTCAGCCTGGGCGCAGGCTCAGTGGTGTGTCCAGAAACGTGAGCTAGACTTGCTAGTGAGGGGAATGGTATTAACCAAGGTGCCCCTGCTCTGTCCCTGGCCCACTTCATGGATCCCAATTGTCTCTCTTAGAATACTGCCTCTTTCCTTAGCCTTCCAGCCCCTGTCCTTGAACTTCTTCCTAGCTTCATCTTTCAGTTTTACTTTAATGTCCCTCTTGATTAGGATATTGGGGCTGGCAAAGGCAAGTATTACGCTGTTAACTACCCGCTCCGAGATGGGATCGATGACGAGTCCTATGAGGCCATTTTCAAGCCGGTAAGTGGCTTATCCACCACCCGGGCTACCAGTGGTAAGATTAGTCTAAGGGATGGGTAGCAAAGTACCCCCAGCATACCTCAGGGACCTCACCCCACTGAGAAGCTGGTTGGGAAATGAGCTGTGTTTTGACCCTGGATTGTTATGCTGTGTGGTCAGCTAGAGGAACAAAATTCATCCAAATATTTATTGATGCCTTCTGTGGGTCAGGCCCTCTGTCGGATACAAGAGTATCTAAGACATGAATCATGCCCTTAAAGACCTCACAGTCTACATCGTGGGAGGCAGGCACACACACAACAGTGTGTGGTCATTACTGTTTTGCAGGATGAACAGAGGAAGGGGAACAAACCGCTGCCTGGGCTGGGGAGAGGGTAGTCAAAGAGGATTTCACAGAGGTGGTGACATTTGAGCTGGACTTTGGAAAATGAGGAGTTGCTATGTGAAGAAGGAGGTGGAGGCCGGAGGGCAGGGATGGCATTCAGCAGGGGGGACAGTACATAGCTGTATGTAGGTCAGTATTATGGGTGGGAGGAGTGTTGAAGGACGTGGGAAATGTATATGGGGGTCTTGGATGCCAAGCTGAGGAGTTAAATCTTCACCTGCAATCCACAAGGAACCATTACTGGAGTATTAACCTAATAAGGTTAGGTAGTCAAGTGCCTACTGTATGCCTTGCAGTAGGGGTGACAGAGAAGTCCAAGGTATGATCTTTGTCCTAGGTAACGTCAAAGTCTTGTGAGAATGGGAAAGGTGAAGGTGAGCACTCCCTCACAATAGGAGGCTCAGAGTCTCAAAAGACTGAAGGAGCAGGGCAGATGAAGCCAAGGGTCAGAAGAAGGGGCACTGGAGCTTGGGTAGTGAAAGAAGCGGAAGACTGAGGGAAAGGTGAGGCTGTTCTAGGTTCAGCATTACTAGAGCTAGAAGAAGCCTCTTGGAGAGCCTCCTAAATTGAAAAACTGAAATCCTAAATAGGGAAACAAGAACTCCAGACTGATACTTCCTCCTTACCACCCCGCACGAGGGAGAGTGGAAATGTAGGAATAAATACAGGAAACGGAAGAAGTACTGCAGCCCACCCTTTGCAGCCCCTAACATCACATAGCTTTTCTTGAAGCTGGTGGTGACGAGGATGTGTCCTTTTAGGTCATGTCCAAAGTAATGGAGATGTTCCAACCCAGTGCAGTTGTCTTACAGTGTGGCTCTGACTCCCTATCTGGGGATCGGTTAGGTTGCTTCAACCTGACCATCAAAGGTGAGACCAGGTAGCATAGAGATGGGTGGGCAGGGTTCTGCCAGGCGCTCCTGTAACCCAGCACCCCTTTCTCCCATCAAGGGCACGCCAAGTGTGTAGAGTTTGTGAAGAGCTTCAACCTGCCTATGCTGATGCTGGGAGGAGGTGGTTATACCATCCGTAACGTGGCCCGCTGCTGGACGTATGAAACAGCCGTGGCTCTGGACACGGAGATCCCAAATGGTAATAGCCCTGGGCCAGGTTGGGCTGGGCAGAGCCAGAGCTCATGTGTCCTAGAGTCTATAACCCCTTCCCCATTGGCCATGTGGCCTCTCCTCTTCTTATACTGGGCATTGATTCTCTTCCCTATCTTCTTGTGATTGTCAGACCATCGCTTTTTCCTGAGTCCTTTTTTGACCCTGCCGCCTCTCCTTCCCACTTCTGGTCTAGACATAATGATCAGTGGTTATTTATAGCTTTGGAATTTCTACTCTGTAGGGTAACTGGGGTAGTGAGTGAGGAGGTGCTCCCGACGAGCATTGCCTAAATTTTTCTAAACCACGAGCTTGTGCCTTCTCCTCAGTGGGGGGTGAGGTGTGGACACTGGAGAATGGCATTAAAAAGACTGAAACCCTATAAGCACTCAGGTCTCACCCTGTCTCAGAGGCATTCTTCTCAGTTTGATGGTTGGGCTAGCAGTTCCAGATAAACCTACAAGTGCTTTTCTCAGGGTCCCATGGTAGCCAGGTCTTTGACTCTTATCTCCTGCCCCCAATTAGAGCTTCCATACAACGACTACTTCGAATACTTTGGACCAGATTTCAAACTTCACATCAGTCCTTCCAATATGACCAACCAGAACACCAATGAGTACCTGGAGAAGATCAAGTGAGTATATTCCCCAGACACACCCTGATTGAACATTCCAGGCTCTGGTTTGTCCCTAACCAGCGCCAGCCACCCTCTCTACCATTGGCCATAGACAGCGACTGTTTGAGAACCTGCGAATGCTGCCCCACGCACCTGGGGTCCAAATGCAGGTGATTCCTGAGGATGCCATTCCAGAGGAGAGTGGCGACGAGGACGAAGAAGACCCTGACAAGCGCATCTCGAGTAAGACCCAGACCCAGGGGCCTGTAATTTCCCACTCAGTAGGTCGCTGACTTCCCACCACTGTTCTTGGTTCCACTTTCCTCTCAAGCTACCCACCTGTTGAGAAACCCAAGTTCTGGTAGTTGGGACAGTTTAGGGAGTCTGAGTTTCCTTCCTTTCTTCTTGGTCACCCCTTCCCTTGGCGTCTCTTGGACACACAGGGAGGCACTGGGCACAGGTCCTGAGGTAAAGATAATCTCCTGCACTCTCACCCATTATTTCCCATTACTTCCCAGTCTGTTCCTCTGACAAACGAATCGCCTGTGAGGAAGAGTTCTCGGACTCTGATGAAGAGGGAGAAGGCGGTCGCAAGAACTCTTCCAACTTCAAAAAAGCCAAGAGAGTCAAAACTGAGGATGAAAAAGAGAAAGATCCAGAAGAGAAGAAAGGTGGGTTTGGGTTGTATCTGGACTTGGGTCTTGAGCCCCAGGCCCCAGAGGAGGATGAATCTATGTAGGGCACTGGGAGGAGGGAGCTGACTCAGGCCCTGCCTTCTGTGGGGCTGTCTCAGCTCCCAGAAGTGGCAGGGCCCACAAAAGAATGAAACTCGATTTGTCATCTCCAGTGGCTGATTGAGCCCTGCCAGGCTCCAGAGCCAGGGACATGCCTGGGCTCCCCTTGGTCAGGAGTGTGGCTCTCACATACCACCCAAGCCCTTTTCCCAGCACTTCACCCCAGTTTCCCAGGGGGCTGCCTCCGCCCACTGGGTTCAGGCTCTAGCAGGCCAGGAAACCGGTCCAACCTGTTTGTTCTCCACAGGGCTCAATGGGAGGGCCTGGGATGGGCTTTTCTCTCTTTAGTATGTCCACTGAGCTGCAGTGTTGGGGAAGGGGTTTCAGGTAAGTGAAATTCCGTGGGTCTTTCTGGAAAGGATCCCTTCACCATCCCTACATTCTTATGTTCTAGAAGTCACAGAAGAGGAGAAAACCAAGGAGGAGAAGCAAGAAGCCAAAGGGTGAGGAAGGAGCTGTCAGCCATCTCCCTGGCATTGGAGCACCAGCCCTTTTGTCCGCTATGCCGAGGGAAGGCGCAGGGACAGCTGGTGCGGCTCACAAAGACCTCTTTCAGGGACCAGTCCATCTCTGCAGTTCTAGGCAGAGCTAGGAAGCCCCAGCTCTCAGCAGTCACCTGGGCAGCTAGGGTCCTATAGAAGTCATTGTCCCCATATTTTTGCCTCAAGGCCTCTGGGGTGCATGATCTCATGCCAGTCTCTGCTCTCTCCACAGGGTCAAGGAGGAGGTCAAGTTGGCCTGAGCAGACCTCTCCAGTTGTGGCTTCCTGCCAAGTTTCCCACCTTTCTCCCACAACCCCTCAGATTTTATATTTTCTATCTCTCTGTGTATTTATATAAAAATATATTAAATATAAATATCCCCAGGGACTAGACAGGAACCAGGGCCCTGAGCCCAGGGCACGTGTTAGGAGTGAGCTTTTCTAGTGGCTGTCTTGCCACCCATCCTTTCCCACTTCTTAATTTTGAACCATAAAGGGTGCTGGGTCTGGAAAGCATATTCTTAAGAAGCCATAGGACAAAATCCTGAAATGTTAAGTGCCTGCTTAGTGGCTTTGGAAAGGTGCCCTTACTGGGCATTCTAGGAGTGGCTAGATCTTGAGGGACCCCCTGTCAGGCTCCTTAAGGTAATATCAGCCATTTTTAGATTGGTTCTGTTATCATACCTTCCCACTGGCCCCCTGTGAGCCAAGAAACTCACACTGCCTGCCCTCTATCCTCACCCAGTTCTGCAGGTGGAGATTGGTAGTCTAGTTTCCTTTTTGAGATACTATTTTAATTTTTGTGAGAATCTTTGTAATAAAATGGTACATTTCTACATCCTCCTGAGCTTGTCTCCTAGCAGTATCCCTGGGTTGATTTCAACTCCACTTCCCTGTCCTTCTGGTGTCCATGAGAATCTGGGCAACCCTCCTGAACAAGAAGACAACCCCACAATCTTACCCCTCACCTTAATCCCTCCCTCAAGGGTTGAGGTTAACCAGTCTTCTCACCCTACTCCCAGAAGACCACTCATTAAAAAGCACTACTAAAGGGACGACATTTATTCCTTTTCCAAATGTTACAGTAAAACCAGGTGGAAGAGAATGGTTTTAGCAGTTAGAAAAAAAAAAAAAAAAAGTACAAATCTGGGGTTTGGCCATTAAAAGTTATTTACAACAATGGGAGGGGGAAAAAAAAGACAACAAGAAGTTGTTTCACATTACAGACCTCCCCCCCACCCCAAAGCCTAATACTTGCTTACCAAGTCAAAAAAGAGACACAGTCGATTCACAAGCTGGAGGTTTGAACTTGAGTAAGACATTTATAAAAACCTAGACAGGGGCAGTGTCCTCCCCAGCCCAGGTGCCACTAGGCACAGCACAAGAGACTAAAAACTCAACAGGGGTTGGGGGGGAGGGGGAAGGCTGGACACTCAGGGTTTGGGAGTGTAGGCACCCCACATCTGGCTCAGGGATTTGGGGAATAGAGTAAACAAAACCTACTTGGAAAAGAACTGGGGAAGAAAACCAGCAATTGCCTTCTGCAGGGCAGGACAGGGGTGGGGACAGGAGAGGTAGGGCCAGGGGCAGGAGCATTTCACATCACTAACCTAACTTGGGAAACTGCAAGGGACCATCTTCAACTGGCCTTAAGAGGAAGGCCAAATGGACGATGGGAGAATCCACAGGAGGGAAAAGGAGAGGGAACGTGGCGGGGAGGGGGCAACAGCCCCTTCCTTTCTGGGCACAGGAAGGCAGCCAGGGCACCAGGTCCAGGCAGTGACCTCACAAGGACAGCACAGTTTTTGCAGCTTAGAGATCACCCACCTGCCCCCACCCAGCTACTCATTCTGCTCGCTGGCGGGTGTAGGGCCACTCTCCGGCCCCGAGGGAGTGGATGGCTCTGCAGCCTGGGGCCCTGCCTCTTCTGTGTCTCCTCCCTTGGAGGCAGCACTAGCCTCTGCCCCCTTGGCCTGGGGCTCCTGGCTCTCGGGGGTGGCAACAGCCTTCCCTTCCTGGGCTGTGCCTTCCTCGCTGCAGGCACCGATCTCCCCCTGCTCCTGCTCTTCCTCTGTGGGTGAGGAGGCAGAAGAATCACCCCCACCCTCCTTCCGATTTCTCTTGAAGGACAGACCACTCAATTTGAAAGGCTTCTTGAAAGAGAATTTCTTCTTCTTCTTGGGGGTCTCCTTGGCGGGGGCATCCCCCTTGACCTCAGCGCCCTGGCTAGGGGGTGCTGGCTCGATGGCATCGCCAGTGGCCCCGGCTGCCTCCTCTGTTCCGTTCACGGGGGGCGATTCCCCTTCACCCTTGGGGGATAAGTCTCCATTGCTTTTCACGTGGCCATTCTCCTGCAGGGCAGAGGAGACAGCAATGAGGGCCGGGGCTCTACCCCACCTCCCCCAGCCCGCCCCTGACCCCTTCCAGGCAATGGGACCCCGACTATTCTGCAACCCGGGAGGTTGGCTGTAGCTTCACCCCCACCGGGATCCCGTCAAACATCTCCCTCCTGCCCTCACGAGCGCGCGGGGGCCGAGCGCGCAGAGGCCGCGGCCGGCAGGAGGCGCTGGGGTCCCGTGGCCCCCCACCCACCTCCCCCGGGGCGCGCTCTCCATTCGGCGCAGACCCGCTCGAGGCCGCCGATCCCCGGCGGGCGGGCGAGCGAGCCCAGCAAGCCGACAACGGGCGGGAAGCCGCCCCAGGGCGCTCTTCTCCGCACCTGGACGGCCCATTTTCCCAGCCTCCTGCTTTGTGTAAACGGCCCCCCACCCACCCTAGGCTCTCCCATCTCGATTCCCCCCCACCTCCCCACCGCCGCCAAAAAGAAGGCCGTGAGCCACCGAGATCGGGTCTAAGGGTGGAGTGCCCTCCCCCCCGGGCGCCCGCCCCGCGGCCCCTGGGCGCCCCCTTGGCGCGGCCCGGCAGCGCCTTTGTTCCTCGCGCGGCACTCGGGGCGGCCGGGGGGCAGCGCCGGGGGCCGGGGCCGCGAACAAAGAAGGCAGCGGGGCCGGGCCGGCGCCCCCTCCCCGCCCCTCCCCTCGCTTCGCCCGCGGGGGCTGCGGCGCCGAGAACAAAGGGACCGGGCGGGGGAGGGGGCGCCGCGTGTCCCGGGCCGGACAAAGCGCGCGGCCCCGGCCCAGGGCCCCAAAGGGGGCGAAGTGAGGGAGGAGGGGGCCGGGTCGGGCCGTTCCGAGTGCACCCACCTGTCCGTTGGCCTTAGCAGGGGAAGCGCCTGCTGCCTCCTCGGCGGTCACGTCGCCCCGGGGAGCCTTGGAGCTCTGGCTGCCCATGATGGGGGGGGTCTGCTGGGGGGCGCCCGGAGCCGCCCCGGGCTCGCGCCGCAGGGGATAGTTCAGCCGGGTCGGCCTGGCCGGCGGAGGGGTGGGGCTCGCGCCTGAGGGGGAGGGGTATCGGGGGGGAAACCGAGCTGCACCCCCCTCTCCGCGCCCGACCCGCTAGCTGCGCCCGCCGCCGCTCAGCTCCGCGCCAGAATGCCGCCCGCCGCCCGCCGAGCTGCCTTATATATGCGCCCCAGCTCGGGGCGGGGCCGGACATTTAAATAAGCGCCCAATCGAGGAGCAGAGGCGGGCTCAGGTCCCGGGCCCCACTTGCGCAGTGGGCGACGCCGGCGGTCTGGTACCCCCAGCCTACTCGCCTACCAGGGCAGGTGGGGTCCAGCGTGGGTAGGGGAGAGGCGGGTCTTTCGGCGAGCTGGGCAGAGGAGTGGGGGTGGGGGGCTCCTAGAGGAAGGGGAGAGCAATCCTGTCACCACCCACCCGTCCGAGTGGACGCCCCAGCAACTGGAGTGGTCCCAACACCTTGGTCCTGCACTGACAGCCCCTGTCAGTCTCCCCCTAGAACTCTTCGAAGGGCTCACATGCCCAGACTCGTTAGAGGTTTGGTCCTGAGTTATGCTCCGGAGAATGTGGTCATAGAAGCCGCAGGGCCCCGCGCTGGGATCTGCGCCCCCTCAGGCCGGGAGACCCGTCAGAGGTCCCACCCACGTCCCTGCCTGCCGGTCCCGGTCAGCCTGGGGGGTCTGGCCCGCCGCGGAGTCCCTCTGGTCAAGACTGGTAAGATGCGTCCCTCAACTCCCCCTCCCCCCCCCCCCCCTTCGCAGCCAGTCACACACGAAGCCCCCACAGACAAACTCACCCTTGGTCTCTCCTGCCCCCAGCCTGGACCCATTACAAAGTTCCGATTAGGGTGGTCCTGCGACCTTGAAGGGCACCTCCATCCCCACCTGAAAGCTGGAGAGTCTGAGGCTCAGAGACATTGGCATAACCTGTCTGACCTGTCAGATGCTCTCCCCCCACCTCTGCTCCCCCATATTAGGGAGCCTCCCGGAGCAGGCAGAGGAACCCCAGGAATTTAACAAACACTGCAGTGGAGGGGTGGGACATCAGCAAGGCTCCTGGGACAGCCCCTTGAGGACAGCCCCAAGACTGCCCAGCCTGGCCCCCTACCCAGTCTGAGAGTGAGGGAGCCTGGAGAGAGAGGCGGGGTGCAGGGGGTGGAGACCCTCCAGCTTTAGTCCCCTGCCACTTCCCCTTCCCCTGGTATGGACAGGTCTGTGGGAACCCCCGAGTCCTGACTGGCCCCGGATGTGTGTGTCCGGTTGCCTGCCCTCAGCCCCCAGGAGGAAAGGGATGGGGGCTGGAGGAAGCAAAGTGTTGCAAAAGCAAGGCTGTGCCCTGGACAGCTCAGCACGTCCCTCCCTCCCTCCTACTGGTATGGCCTCCTGGGAGGCCTGAGGCTGTGAGGTGTGGAGACACCGCAGGGCCTGAGAAATCAGGAACTCCCCACAGATCTGACCACAAAGGGGCGGAGGAGGGCTGAGGTGACATGACAGCACTCACTCCCGTAGACCCCCCCCGCCACCCCACCCCCCCACTCTGAGGCCACAGAATACTCTCAACTGCTTCAACACCCCTCCTCATTTTCCAGACTGGGACACCCAGGTTCAGAAAGAGAAAGTGATGCGCCCAAGGACACACAGCAGATACCGGTAACTGAGGGTGAGAAAGGATTTGGAAAGACCCACTAAAATGAGGTGGGGGCTGTAAGGAAACCCCTGGAGAAGTCGTCCATTAAGATCTGGGACTGCCTGGCCGAAGTGGGAGGTCAGAAGGAACCAGCCTGGGGCTGGGAGGGGCATCCTGCCCCGCTGAAGTTCACTGACAGAACAGTGCCTTCTCCACCCACTGCCACTAAGGAATGGACTCCGTGACCTGCATCTCTGTCTCGACCACAATAGGGAACCCACAATGCTGCCAGGCGCTGCCCGCACCGGCTGGCAGGGCTCAGATGGAGGGTGTGCGAGTCCTGGAGGGGTTGGGGTCAGGGGTGAAGAGCAGATCCCAAAGCTCCCGATTTCTGGGCGCGCTGCGCTGAGGGGCTGAGAGGCAAACCCAGGAGGAGAGAGCAAAGGGCTCTCTGAATGAAGGACCCTGAGTTCCCAGAGCCCCAGAGGGAGCCAGGCCCACAGGGAGCTCTGCCTCTCCTCCAAGACATTGCTGGAGTCTGAGGAAGGGTCGTCTGGGAGCCCAATCCCTCAGTAAATCCAGGTCCCCGCAGGGTCTGGCTTCTGGAAGAGGAAAGAAGCTGAGGATGCTGTGGGAGTGAGCGGGGGGCGGTGCACGGAGCCCCCACGGCCTCCTCCGTCCACACTGTGGCTCCTTCCTCCCCAGCTGCTGCCAGCCCAGACAATGCGCCCATTGTTCTGTGTCTCCAGGGGCCTGTGTGCAACTGTGTGTGTCTGTTTCTCTCTGTGTGTGACTGTGTATTGCTCTGTATCTGTGTGTGAGAGACTTTGTGACTGTGTGTGAGTGTGTATGTGTGTGTGAGTGTGTGTGTGTGTGTGTGTGACCAGGTGTGCACGTTTGTGGTTGTGTGAGCCTGCATCTTTGTTGGGCCGTGGGTATTTAGAGGGAGAGAGAGACTTGGTGACTCTTGGCGACTCTGAGACTTTCTGGGTGTGTGCCTGTCTGTCCTTCAGATTGCGCGTTGGTGACTGAGTCTGACTGAGATTGGGTGTACAACTATGAGGGTGTGCGGCCGTGTGAGAGAATGTGAGTGTGGATGAAAAAGTAGCTGTTGGCGTTTCTGTGCCTGTCCCCGTGGGTGGCTGTGGGTGCCTCAGTTTGATGGCTGAGGCCGTGGTGGTCAGAGCCTTCGAGGTATGGGCTTTTGCCAGCACAAAGGCAGAGAAAGGAGCAGTGGGAAGGACAGGGGGGCTCTGGGATGGATGGGGGAAAGGCAGCTGTAGAGACTAGAACCCCATATGTGAAAACACATCCCTCATCCGTCCCAGCTGTCCAGTGAGGCCTCAGCCCCCTGCCCTGGCCTGAGATGCTCCTAGCCTCCCTGGATGGAAGGGAGTGAGTTTCCTTGGCAGGGAGCCTGGGACCTCAGGAGAGCCACAGGGTGGGGCTGAAAGGTGGGAGGAGGGCAGAAGAGAACATGGCCCTATAAAGGAGGATTGGGTACACTTGAGGTCTCCGCGGGGACCCTGTGCTGGGGATCCGGTGAGATGCCAGGTGAGGGGTGAGTGGGCAAGAGCTAGTCAGAGGTGGGGGATGGGCCTTCCTAGCATGGGTGGGGGGGAGGGGGGGCAGCACTTGCACAGGCCTGGAGAGGGGAAGAGACATCAGAGAACGGCTACGTCCCAGTGGAGACCTCATCAACGGTGACTCGATACGGCCCGGTTCCCAGCGCCAGTCACCCCGTCTCCTTCTGGGGGGCGTCAGCTGGACCCACAGACCGTAGTTTTGCCCCGGGTCAGCCTCCTCCTGCTCTGGAACCTCCTTAGGCCTCAGTTTGCCGGTCTGTACAGTGACCGGTTGGACTCCATGATTCATACTCACAAACACTAGAGTTCCTCCACCAGCTGTGAGTCACGCAGAGCCCTTGCCCTCAGGGGTTTCCCATCCAGGGGAAGAGGCAGGCAGTGCCTTAAAGGGAGAAAAAGAGCCAGACCGGGGTCAGCTAAGGAGGCTGGAGGCTTCACGAAGGAGGGGCATGTGCACGGGCCAGGGATGGAGGTTGAGTTTGGAACAGAACAAAATGGGAACAGCAAACGGTTTGTGTGAAGGTGTGGATGGAGCCACAGGCCTAGTCTGGAGCAAGGTTTGGAGACAGGATCCCTAGGACTCAGGGGCTGGCCGGCTGCAGGGCTGGGGTAGGGAGAAGGGAGGGATAATGTCGCCTGCATTTCTGATGTGGGTGACAGCTGGCAAAGTGGATCTGTTGACTGAGACAGGAAAACGGAGGGAAAGAGAACTTGGGCTGGGGGGGGGGGGGCGGGGGGGGCGGGGCTTGCTGAATTGAGCTTTGTTGAGTCTCAGGTGCCCAGGGAACATTCAGGGGCACATCCAGGAGGCAGCACATAGACATGCTATCGGATCATGTTTCCTGAGCCAAAGGCCGGGGCCCAAAGTCTGGCTAGTGACCTTACAGGGACAACGGACAGAGAAGGTTTTAAGTCAGAACCGACCCCAGGGAATCTGGGCTTCTGGAGGCTGTGAGATGAAGGTAAACAGAGCCAAGCAGTGCATGAGATCACCCAGGAAGTGCCCAGGCAGCGAGGAGCACTGTCGTTGGAGGGGCCCTGGGAAGGAGACTGGGAAGGAGCCAACAGAGAGGGAGAGGAAACACCCCCGAGGACAGAATCCTGGAGATCCTTGAAAAGGCAGGAATGACCACCACCAATAATACTCATAGCTGCTAGCATTGTTTACACCCCTGTTGTATGCCAAGCCCTGTGCCAACTGCTTTCCATACCTTAGCTCACGACCTGGTGACATGTGTACCCTCATTGTTCCTGTTTACAGAGGAGGAAACCCAGGGAGGCGGGGTGTTTATGGGAGCAGCAGAGGAGGAGGTCAGAACCAGCAGAAAGTGGCTCTCAGGATCTCAGAGGAGCATGGCAGTGCTAGGTTCAGCCAGAGGCATTCATAGAAGCTTCTGATGCTTCGGGTTTGTGAGGCACAAGTAGGATGTCAGCAGGGAGAGGCAAGGCAGCCACAGGCTCAGCACCCCAGGGACTCGACTCCCCAGCATCCTGGGTACCCTGGGATCTGGTTCGGTTGTCAGCGGGACCCGGGTCTGCAGCCTCCCTGCCAATCACGAGCCTTGAACCTGAGTCTGGATACTGAGGCACCTCAGGGGCGCTTCCCTAGGACCCACCATCCCACCAGTCACCAAATCACAGGGACCTGGATTCCAAAGATTCCCTTTCAACATTTTAGGCCGCTCAGCCCTTTTATTTCTTCCTCCCCCTCCCTCTTGCCTTGGTCTCTGTGAACGTGCGTGTGCGTGTGTGCGCGCGCACACGCGTGCATGTGTGTGCATGCGTGCGTGCGTGTGTGGGACTGGGGTGGGGTGGTTGTGTAACACGGCCAGGGCCCAGTCACTATCAGAGCTGTCTCTCCGGGGCTCAATTTCCCCAATAGCCATGCGGCGTGTCATCGGCTCACCTGCCTATCTCCCCCAGGCTTGATGAGGTCACCAGAAATTCAACCCGGTTGCTCTGAACCTCCCTAGCCTCTCCCTTCCCCCTTCCCTCCCCTCTTCCCAACTTTCAGTTTCTTTTCAGATCCTGGGTGCCACTGGGGAAGAGGCAGCCAAACCAGTGGAGTGTGGGTTGCTTACAACTTTCCAATCAAAATTCCCCACTCAGGGGAAGTCCCTTTCAAAGGGAAACTGAAAGCCTGTCCTAGTCCAGTCCCCAGTGCCACCCCTTCCTCTCCGCACTGCTCAGACCCCTCACTTCTCCCATCCAACCTCTTCCTCCAAATGATCTGGACCCACCCTGCAGCTTTGTGACCCCAGACGAGTCCCTCCCCTCACCGGGCCTCCCAGTGCACACTCTGTAAAATGAGGACCCTGGGTGTCACTTCAGGCTGTGGCCAGGGTTCAGCGAGGTGTTTTTGTGTTGAGGCAGTTGTAGTGATGAAGCGTCGCGTCCTTGCGGTGTGGCTGCAGGCCCTCTCTGAGCCTCGGTGTCCTCGTCTGTAAAGCGGGGATGATAATAGCCATGTCTTGGGGTTCCTGTGAGGTAAATGAGCTACGGCCACCAAGTGAGGCCCTTAAAACCGAGCACGTGGGGCGCAGAGCACAGGGGGAGCATCCAGCAATATTCGTAGGTGCAGTTGAGTGAAATCCTGGCCGAGGGCGTGGCACAAACTTGGCATTCACCAGTGTGCCCATTCCCTGGGCCTGGGGAGAGGAGGCAGGAGTCCAAGAGCTCCCTGAGATGACCTTGTGTCCCCTCCACCAACCTTCTTCTGGGACAGGTGGTAGAGGGCTGTTCTAAGGATGCTGACTTATGCAGAGGGATATTTATTTGGCTCGATCAATTCCTTACATGGCAACGGAGTCTTCCCAGAACCCAGAGGATTCTCTCCCTCTCTTCTTGCACCTCAGAAGTATCCCAGTGGGACCTCCTCTTAGTGACTTTTCCCAGAAAGACATGCTAGAAAGCCCCCCTCCAATACACACTTCATCTGTCAGTCCCCTCCTAGTCCCTTCGCAAATTCTCCTTCCTTCCGGTCTGCCCAGGGAGGTCTGATATCCTGGTGAGCCTCCCCGAGTGCTCCAGGTCATGCCTCAGAGAGATCAAGCTCCCGGCCTCATTTCCCACACACCCCCCCCACCCCCCGCCGAACTTTTTCTCTGGCTCACTGAACTTCAACTCTACTGGCTTTTCAGCTCCTCAGAGTATCAAGCTTCTCTCCCCTCAGGGCCTTTGAACATGCTGTTCCCTCAGCCTAGAATGCCTCTCTCCACTTCTCTACTTCCTGAATTTTTACTCTTCTCTTAAAGCCCAGAAACCCAGATCAAACCACTCCTGAGGACTTCCACGTTCCGCAGGAGGAAGAGAGGGCTCTCCCCACCACATACCCTATGGAATGGAGCCCCTCTGGGCCGAGGGTCCCCCTACTCTGTTGCCCAAGCCAGGAACCCAGCCTCCCACCTCAGGCTCATCATCCGCTCTCCACCCCCATAGCTGTGGTCCTTCTCACCTGTGCCTGGGCCTACAGCATTTCATCAGCTCCTTGTTTGTGTCTCTGTCCCAAGTCCAGCCTCTCTGGCTGTTCTCTTCTGTCTCCGGGTCACTTTCCAATAGAGGCTGCTCAGTAAATATTTATTGGTTGATGGAGTAGATGTGTGAAGGAAGGCACGAAGGAGTGAAAGAAATGTCAAATCAAGTATGTCCCTTTGGCTTTAAACCCTTTCTGTGGCTTCCTACTGCCCTCGGGATGTCTACACCTTATACGTAAGGTCTTCGCTATCTGATGCCCATGGTGCACTCTGGACTTTCCTCCGAGCCATAACCCTGCTCTCCTTCCTGCCTTTACACAGGCAGTCGCTCTGCTTGGATGGTCCTCCCTGCCGTGCAGCAGGGAAGCACTGGGTGGTTGCAGTCACCCAGGCAAGAGCCAGTGGGGGCCTGGGCAGTGTCAGCCAACACCAGCATTTCCGGAGCTGGGCCCGTTCTCAGTGCTGGGGCTTACGAGTGTAGCCTTGGAGTTAATGTTTGAGATGCCCATTAGAGTCCCCATGGAGACATCAGGCTGGCAGTTAACGGGTCCATGAGCCTACACTTAAGAATTTGGGGGTGTCCCAAATTTGAAGGCACACGATTCACCAGAGAGGAGTGGCTCAAGAAGACAACTCCAGGGACTCACCATTTAGACTCTGGGAGGGGAGCTGGCAGGGACATTCAGCTGATGGTCAGTGAGAAAGGAAGAGGTCCAGGAGCAGGGGTGTTCTGAACGCTGAGGGAAGCGATGGTTTCCAAAAGCAGTGAGCGACCCACCATGTCAAATGCTGCTAGAGGGTGGAGGAAGATAGAGGGAGAGAGGTATGGGTGGCGTTCAGGGGGCAAAAGGGGCGGGACTTAAGGAAGGACTAAGACTTGAGAGAGTGAGCCCCTGAGGAGGAAGGACGGAGCATGGCCAAATGCTGAAGGTCCAGCTTGGACAAATGACGGGAAGGAGGTGCCAAGCGGTCCATGGAAGCTTAGAGGAGGAGCAGTGGGTACGCTTGGGAACAGAGAGGTCAGTTTGGGACAGGTTGAGGCGAGGTGACTTTGGGATGTCATTAGGATCCATGGGTCTAGACAGAAATGTGTGTGTGTGGGGGGGTGGGGTGGGTGGGTGAGAGAGAGAGAGAGAGAGAGAGAGAGAGAAAGAGAAAGAGAGAGAGAGAGAAAGTCTATATGCTGATGACTGAAATCTCTGTCTCTAGCCTAGATCTCTCCAGAACTCCAGCTACCCTTGGAGATCAACCTGGGTGACCCACAAGGACATACAAAACAGGAAAACAGACTCTGGTAGTGTAGATGGGACAGAGTTGTTGGTGAGAAAACCAGGAAGAGACTGATCCAGATGAAAGTGATAGTGGCCGGAACTAGGTGAGGCCAGAGGGCAGGAGGAGAAGACAATATCCAGAGACAGTCAGGGAGCAGGGAGCACTAGAGACCGGGACTGGGTCCCATGTGGAGGGAGAGGGGCTGGAGGAGGAAGGGAGATGGTTCTAGGAGCCTGCTCCTTTGGGGAGCTAGAGTGGGGCTGCCCTGTAGTTACCTGTTTACATGACTGAGGCCCCCACCAAGGGCATGGGATGGGCCATATGTGGGTCTCATGGGGTTGGGAAGGGAGCTGGTGTTGACCATGAGTGGATGAGTTAGGATAGCAGCCCAAAGACTCCCTCCTCCAGCCATCAGCACCCTCTGAGGCCGGGCAGGATCCACTCTTGGCCTCAGTCTCAGGTAGGAGCCAGGAGAGTGTGTGAGGGGGAGCACAGGGAAAGGTGCCCTGAGGCCTTGGACCTAGTTGAGAGTCAGAGACTACTCATTCACCAGCATGGACCCTGAGACTCAGGGAAGGGGGTCTAGACCTGGAGATGCCATGAGGCGACCGTGTCCCTCCTTTGCTTTAAACCTGTCCTTGGCTCTCAACCTCCTCCTGGAGAATGTCCAACCCCTTGTCTTGGCGTTCAAGGTCTTTGAAGCTCCAGGCCCAGTTAGCCTCATTTTAGGCTGAGCCCACTGGCTGCCAGTCTCACAGTTCCCTCAGCGGGATGACCATTTCAGCCTGTATATGAAGGAAACTTCCTCCGTGCTGCCCACTCTGCCTGGAGTGCTGTTCCCTGTGTGTGCCTACTCAGTGCCTGCCTACCTGTTAAGATTTAGCTCGAGGAAGCCGTCCTGAAGTCTTTCCCGATCCATCGGAGGACTCACTGTGCCCCAGACAAACTAATGTCACCCTCCTGCAGCACTTTACTGAGCTGGCGTATGTGTCTGTCTTTCTCTAGCTATGGCACTGTGAGAGTCTAGACAGCAGGAGCCAGGTCTGGTTCATCTAGTCTGTGCCACAGAGGGGGCTCGGGGGGATCTGGGAGCAGGGGAAGGGTCAGGAGTGACCGCAGATGCCCTCCCAGCCCTGTGGGTTCAGTCTAATTCAGTGTGTGTGGGTGGGGAGAACCGAAATGATCATGCCCAAAGTAGAGAGAGCCAGAGAGAGGTGAAAACTGCTTTATTTGGGCAGTGAGGGGCAGAAACATGGAGATCCCAGGGGAGAAGGCAAACGTAGAGAATCTTCACGCACAGAGAGGGACATGGGGACTGTGCATTGTTCCCAGGACATCTTTCTGCTCATCGTGGCTCGGCACCAGTCAGCCTTGGGACAATCATGTGATGAACCTGAAGCCTGTCTCCCCAGATCCCTGGAAAACAGACATCCGTGACACTCCTCTGGAGCCCCGGGGCGCAGGGTGTGTACCTGGGCACTCCACACTGCCTGGTGTCACACGCAGCTCTGCCACCAACACTCTGGGTGTCCTTGGGCAAGTCATGTGATGGCTCTGAGCCTCAGTCTCCTCCTCTGAGGATAATGGAAATAATAATGGTATCCGCCTTGTAGGTTTGTGAAAAGTCTTAAAAAAGAAAACTCACGCCAAGTTTCAGCATAGTACCTGGCAGAGAGTAAATGAGCAATACGGATTTGTTACGATTATTACTATTCTGACAAGAGATCTGGGTTCTGGTCCCAGTTCTGCCCCGTTTTCCTCTCTGGGCCTGCTGGAATTTCTGTCTGTAAAATGGGGTGTTGAAGGACTCAGTGAGAAAAATGGCTGTGGCAGAGGCTTCTGAGATGAGTTATCACTCGGCCCCTCTGCGGTTCGCCTCCCCGGGGCTGCAGGAGGGTATTATTCCCACCGTGTTAGGTCTTTACTGGGTTCTCTGTCCAGGCAGGACTCCTCTGCCTGCAAGGCAGAATGAGAGGAAGGGCCGGGGCTCCCTTGGCAGGACTGTGGTTAGATAGCATGAGGGACTTCCTGCCGGGTTACAGGATGCTACTCTGGGAAGGAGCCAGAGGCTGTGGGACTCAGGCGGCCACGGGGAGGGCCTGCTTCCAGGGGGAATGGCCAGGCCAGGCTAGTTAGGTCAGAGTCCAGGGGGTGAATCAGATCGGCAGTGACCTCACTTCCAGAGACCCTGGAGGGCCGCTGTTTAAACCTGCCCTTCGATTCCCAAGATCACGGAGACAGCAAAGAGAAACAGAGACACAGCAAACAGGGAGACTCCAGGGCAGACAGCCAGAGGCAAGGGGCCACCCACTGAACGTAGGCTGTTCCCTCTGCTCAGAACACTCTTCCCAGGGTCTGGAGTGGCTGACCCTCATCCTTCACACCTTGACTGAGAGTTACCTTCTCAGACCAACCCATGCATTCATTCAACATTTACCAAGCCCTCCAAAAAACAAACAACAAAAATAAAAACAAAAAACCATTTACTGAGCCTCAATTATGAGTCAGGCACTGTTCTAGATAAGACAAAGTCCCTGCTCATTCCATATAAAGCAGCTGGCCCAGCTTGTTCTTCTCAAGCACAGCACACTGTTTATCTCTGACTTCTTTTTATTGTCGGTCTCTCTAACCAGA
Organism: Panthera tigris; assembly: GCF_018350195.1. NCBI lineage: Eukaryota > Metazoa > Chordata > Mammalia > Carnivora > Felidae > Panthera > Panthera tigris. The sequence continues at coordinate 24,314,074 of NC_056667.1, forward strand.
ATGTAAGCCCCATGAGGGCAGGGACTTCAGTAGTTCGTTTTGCCAGTGTGAACCCGATGACTCGGAATATAAACCTGGCACAAACTAAAATAGGCCCTTGATAAGTATTTGTTGAATAAATGAATGGACATAGAGATCAGAGATGGATACCCAGAGAAACGGAGCCACGCTCAGCGGTGGGCACAGATATTCAGAGATACGCATCATAGGATGACTGCCAGGATGGTGCCTTCAAGGCAACCAGAGCTTTCCTTTCTCTTAGGTTGCTAGGCAGGAGACTTGTTTGGAATGCTGTTTTACCTTTATTATTATTACTATTGTTTTAAAGTAGTCTCTATGCCTAACGTGGGACTCCAATTCATGAGCTTGAGATCAAGAGTTGCATACTCTGCTGACTGAGCCAGTCAGGTGCCCCTCTGTGTATTTTACCCTTTTTTAAATCAATTTATTTTGAGGGGTGCCTGGGTGGCTCAGTTGGTTAAGTGCCCGACTCCAACTCCGGCTCAGGTCATAAACCCGCTGTTCTGAGTTCGAGCCCCACATCGGGCTAGCTGCAGTCAGCACAGAGCCTGCTTTGGATCCTCTGTGGTGCCTCTCTCTCTGTCCCTCCCTTGCTCATGCTCCCTCTCTCTCAAAAACAAATAAACATTAAAAAAATTGAGTTTATTTATTTTGAGAGAGAGCAAGTGAGCAGGTGAAGGGCAGAGAGAGAGAGAGAGAGAGGGAGGGAGAGAGAAACTCCAACTGGCTCCACGCTGTCAGTGCAGAGACGGACACAGGGTTCGATCTCACTGAACATAGAGATCATGACTGGAGCAGAAATCAAGAGACCCACGCGCAACCGACAGAGCCACGCAAGCGCCCCTGCCTATTTTACATTTTTAGGTGCCTTTTGATGAACAGAAATTTTAATAGTCAAATCCATCAACCTTTTAGATTCTGTATATATATATATATATATATATATATTTACATAAATACATATATATATATATATATATATATATATATATATATTTAAGTAACCTCTATACCCAGTGTGGGGCTGGAACTCACAACCCAGAGATCAAGAGTCACACGCTCCAGTGACTGAGCCAGCCAGGGGCCCCAGATCCGTCAATCTTTTAAAAAAACTGTTTGTGGTAGAGAAAGGAACGGATGGGTAACCCCGCAGAGTCCCACAGCCGCCCTAGGGGCCCTTCGCATCGTGGCTCAACCCTCCAGGTCCTGGAGCCTGGGAGGGAACGGCTGCTGAGGACCCACTAGGTGCTCACACCTTGCTCTTCCCCCACCTCACCGCTAGGCCCCGCCTCTGCAACCGCTTTCCCCAGGGGTCCCGCCCCTATCGGCCGCGCCCTCTCTTGGCCCCTCCCCTCACCGGTTCTCACGGGCGCAGGGGAACTAGATGTCTCTTCCTCTTGCCCAGAAATTGATAGTTAATATTCTGCCATCGGTGCTTCCATCTGGAGGGAGGGAAAATTGGACAGACAGGATAGGGGCAAGGCTCCGCCTCCCTCCGGGTCTACGCCCATTCGGCATAGCCCCGCCCCTTCCCTCGGCTCTCAGCAGCCTCAGGCCCCGCCCTTCCTACTCAGTGCCGCCCCCTCCTCCCGCTCCCAGGCACCCTCAAGCCCAGTCTATCCAACCCCTGACAGGCCCTGGGCTCTGGGGATGCGCTCTTTCGCTCAGGCCCCACCTCCCACCCGCGCCCCGCTCCCGCCCCACCCCTCCAGGGCCTCGGCCCCGCCCCGCGCGCTCACGTGAGGCGCGGGCGCGCGCTGTAGCAACTGGGCCAGCGCGCCGAGGGTACGTCTGCCAGGCCGGTGGCCCCCGGCAGCAGCAGCAGGTTCCGCGCTGGCCAGCGCCAGGCGGCGCCCGGCGGGCGGCGACGCTGCGGGCTCAGCCAGTAGTCGCCCAGGCTGCGGCGGGAGGCAGGCGCCGGCAAGGCCGGGCCCCGGCAGCCCCAGAAACACAACTCCTGGTCCAGGCGGTGCGGGGGCGTGGCCCGGGGCCGTCTGCGGGGGGAAACGGGGCAGCAGTCACCCCAGAGCACGACGCGCGAGGAGAAGGGAGCCGCCTCGGATCAGACGCGGCGGGGCGGGGGTCAGAGTCACTCTTGGTCGACACTTTAGAGGGACGGGGAGGGACATTGGAGGGGTTGCATCGGGGCACTCAGGCCTGGACGCCTCCTCCCCCGGCTGCGGGACCAGACCCCTTTATCCCGCCAGCGCCCTCCCCGGGGCCCCCTCACCGGGACAGAAGAAAATTCACTACGAAGTGGGCAGTCTCGGTGAATAGCATGGCGTCCAGCCCGCCTGGCCCTGCTTCGGCCTCTTAAATACCTGCCGGGGGTGGAGGGGGAGGCCTGAAAGCCCATAGTCCCCCCGGGACGGCTGTTTTTAGCAGGAGGCGTCAGCTGGCAGAGCAGGGTGGGGGCAGCACCAGCCCCCTCGGGCGGGTGGGGTCTGATCTATGGTCTGACTTCACCAGCTGCTTTGGTGGGAGGGGGCCAGGCACCAGATACCCAGGATCTCCCGAGACGCTCCTCCCCACCCCATCCCCCCCAGGACCGAGGACAGAAGGGCAGAGGCAGCAAGAGGGGGCGGATGGCAGTAAGGTCAGCTGCCAGTTAAACTGTGCCCATGCCACCCAGGCAGACCCCTGATGGCATGCTCAGGCAGAACCCGCACCTCAAAACGTGGCCCTGCTCCCAGGCTTGAGTCCTCTACCTCTGCCTCCCATGACCCTTATGAGAGCCTTTTCCCTTGCTCCAGGGCACTTTCAAATGTCAGAGGCAGAAGGCTCCTCAAGCAACACTAGTTCAGGGTTCTTATCTGGAGACATTCTATGAGTGAACTTCTGGGGATCCAGGACCCCCTAAACTGTCTCAAAGTTCCAAATACACATATATTTCTGGGAAGAATTTAGAAAGGATCTGTGACAGCATCTCCCCCCCTCCCCCACGCCTCCCCCCAAAAAGTTAAAAGCCCTCGATCTGGTCTAACACACTCTTTTGGGAGGGGAAACTGAGGTTCAGAGAGTGGCAGAAAAAAAGCCAAAAGAAAAACCCAGGCCTCATACTACTCTGCCTGCCCCTCCAAAGGGTGAGGCAGCTCCTCTGTGCCCTTGTTCTGGTCAGAGCATGGGGTTCAGGGCTCAGAGCTCAGGGCTCAGAGCCCAGGCTGGGCCCTGCTCCCCGACCCCCTGGGGATCCTGAGGAACGTGCTGGCCCAGCTCCCTTTCCCACACTGCCAGTTTGGGCTATTTCCCCCCCAGTGACTCACACTGGCTGCTGGGGAGAGTGGGCAGCTGTTCCGAGCCCCCAGGGCCCAGTACAGGCCCTGACTTGCCCCCCAACTGTGCAGCCATATTTGGGGATTTTTCCTCCCTTAGGGAATCTTCCCTGCCTTTATCCCTTCCTCTTTTCTCCATCTCCAACCTCTCCCTCCCTGATGGCTCCTTCCCAGCAGCAAACAAACAGGCTCTAGTCTTTCCTATCTTTGAAAAAGAAGAAAGCCCTCCTTCAACCCCATGTCCTTCTCCAGCTCCCCTTCACAGCCAACATTCTTGAAAGAGTTGTGTACACACGCTGTTTCCACTTCCTCACTCAGCCCCTACAATCTGGCTTCCTCCCCCACCATTCCACAGGAACGCTCGCTCGTCAAGGTCACCACTGACCTTCTTGTTGCTAAATTCGAGGGATGCTCGTGAGTCTTTATCTGACTTGACCCTTTAGCAGTGGCTGACTTCAATACAAATACTCCCTCCTACTTGAAATACTTTCGTGTTCTTGTTTTTCTGGACACTGTGCACTCTTGATTTTCTTGCCGTCTTACTGGTTGCTGCCACATGGCAAATTTCTCATCCTTTGCTTACTGCCTAATCAGGTCCCAAGGGGATCTCATTGGTTCCCGTGCCTTGGGTGTCCACCCATGTCAGAGACTCACTTCTCTCTTTCAGCTCTGATCTGTCTTCTCTGCCCTACACCTGTCTCCTGGACATCCCTTCCCCCACCCCCCTCCCCCTCCCCCCAGGTGCCCCACCTCACAGGAAACATGCCCCATACCTGCCTTCCCTCCTATGTTCCTTAGCTTGGTCATTTTCTTGGTCGCCAGGACCAAAAATCTGGGTTTTTTTTCTAGGCTCTTCTCTCTTTCATATTTAAGCAGCTATGAAATCCTGTCCTCTCCAGAACATTTTATTTTATGTTCAAGCTTATGTATTTATTTCGAGAAAGGAGAGAATCTTGAGCAGGCTGTCAGTGCGGACCCTGATGGGCTCGAACTCACAAACTGTGAGATCATGACCTGAGCTGAAGTCAAGAGTCAGATGCCTAATGACTGAGCCACCCAGGGCCCTTGCATTTAAAAAATCCCATTGCTTCTATTTCCATTGCTAATGAATGCCTGGTCCAACACCGTTGCCTTTCACCTGGGAGGACACGGCAGCCTCCTGACTGGTCTCCCTGTTGCTACTCTCTATCCCTTTATGTGGCCTGTTCCCCACAAAGCAGCCAGCGTTGTATTTCCAAAACATGAGTACGTCCCTCTGGACAGTGTCTTCAGCACCAAGCTCACCCTTGGCATGCACCAATCACAGTGCCGGGGACATTTCCCACCTCCATGTCCTTGCCTGGGTAACTGCTGCTCATCTGAGATTCACTGGGGGAACCATTCTGGGTCTCCTAGCTGGTTCTGTTCCTTCTCCACACAGCACTGGGGCCTCTCCCCTATGGACTTACCGAGCATTCACTAGCTCGTCTAATCTGCAGACATCCTACAAACTCCTGAGCCTGGCCATTCTAGGCCCCTGGGATGTCAGGATGAACACGACACAGCCCCTGCCCTCAGTGAGTCCACAGTGCGATGGGGGAAAACAGACATTCGTCAGGCATCAAGGAACAGATAAGCAGGCGCTATGAGAGGGGAAGGACCGGTGGTCAGAGGAGGCTTCCTTGAGAAGTGACAATTGGTGGATGTCTGAAGGGTAAGTGGGGTTGGGAGGGAGGCTATTCCAGGCAGAAGGAACCGCGTGCTGAAAGGTGGGAAGAGCGTTATGTGAATTGCTGAGGCGTGTCTAGTGCTTTCCATGTGCTTTTCTCTCGAAGACCAGATCGAGGCCCAAGAGGTAGAAGGCTGCTGAGAAGGCCTCGGAGGAGGCAGAGGGGAGGAGAAAGGGGAAGTTGGGTCAGAGCCCGGATGTGATGGGGTTTCAGGAAAGTGGCATCTGGGGTTTCCTCAGAGTCTGGAAATTCCACTGTCTCTGCTCCACCTTGAGACCCCCCAATTCTGAGATGCTCGGACTCAGGGGCCCAGTCCTCGGAAATCCTCTCGAGGCTCTCTAGGGGCTGTGCTTCTATATCTGAAGTGCCACATCCATTAATGGGTACCTGAGACTCAACAGCCCCCAATGTCAGGGTGCACCAATCACGAGCTGGCCGAATGCCCATTACCTGTGTGATCCCATGAAGTCCTCACAGTAACCCTTGGAGGCACATAACTCCTTCATCCCCCTTGTACAATGAGACTTCCAGAGCTGAAGGAACTTGCTCAAATTCCCACAGCTAACACGAGGCAGAATGAGGATTTGAACCAAAGTTTGACTGACATCAGACACTGCTTTTAACTCTGTGCTATATTAAGCCTGTCGACCCCCTGGTTGATCGGCTCAGTGAGGGGAGGAGGCTTTGTGGGGTATTTGCTTGTGGTTGGGGTGGCTGCCCCCCTCCCCCCCATATCAAGCAACGGGAAATGGTAGTACTGACGTCAATTGTTGCCATGACGATACAGCAACCTTTTCCCTGCCATCTCCATGGTAACCTGGGGGTCCATCTGTACTTCGCCCCCTCCTTCTAAAAGGGGTTCCTTTAGGGAGGGGCTAGCTAATAGGGCGCCTGAGAGGCGAGTCAGGGGAAGCAGTGATTCGAGCATGCCCCTTTCCCCAGATGCCTCCCTATTCCTTGGGCCCAGAGAATAAAGTTGGAATCTGGGGGTCCTGCTTTGGGGTCTAGGGACGGCTTTACCCTCGAGGGTGAAGGAGGCAGCTCTCCCTTTTCCACCTGGGGATTCCCCTGGAAATGTCCCCCGACCAAGTTCCTAAGTTCATGAGCGGAACTGCTGGGAAGTTGGCAGAGGAAAGCGAAAAGGGATTCCCCAGTCCTCTCCAAGGCTGGACATGGCCCAGCCCCTGGGGACATGACTGGCTTGGCTCTCTGCTGCCCCTTGGAGCCAGAGGTAGGGGCAGCAGCAGCAGCAGCAGCCTCTCTTGCTGAAGTGCTACCTGTGCCAGAGATTCCTGCCTGGTGCTGTACATGCATGAAACCTTCCAGCAGGTGTCATTAACCCCATTTTACAGATTTGGAAATGGAGACTCTGAAGGGCTAAGTAACTAGCCTAAGTTTGCACAGCTAGTAAATGGCAGAGTCAAGACTCAACTCTAAGACTACAATTTAGGCCAGTGGCTTTTCTGGAGGCTGCAGGGCGGGGGGCGAGGCGGGGAGGTCAGGGAGGAAGAAACAGAGAACAGGATGGAAAAGGAGAAGAGAAATAGGAGAGGGAAGTGACTCAGGATGGAACCTGTCATGCTCCCTTGTCAGCTACAGAAAAAAAGCTCAAATTCAAGGCCTCCTTGATCCAGCTTGTCTTCTGTTAACTCGTCACTGGATCCCCTGAATTCTGAGCTCTGCAAGGGCCAGGAATCTGTCAGAATCAAGCCTGGTTCTCAGCACCTGGTGTAGCCCAGAGAGGTAGGTGTTGGTAGAAGCTGACTGAACTGACTTCCTGGAACTCACCCTCTGCTTTCCTGCCTCCAGGCCTTTGCCGGAGAAGTTCCCTCCATCTAGTGGAGCTAACCAGCCCCAGGGTCTGGCCCATCTGCAAGGTCTGTGTTTGAAATCTTTGCATCACTCATATATGTGGGGTGGCTGGCAGCAAATCTTTTTTAAAGGAAAGGAGGATCGAGAAGACGGGAGAAAGGAAAATAGGAAGGATTTAGCGTCTTGGGGCTGGCAAAGTCCATAGAGATCCGTTGGTGCCTTTTTGGTAAAATTAAAGTTTATTTATTTATTTAAATAATCTCTACACTCAGCGTGGGGCTTGAACTTACAACCCCAAGATCAAGAGTGACCGAGCCAGCCAGGCACTCCCCCGACCCGCTTTTTTTTTTTTTTTTTTTTTTTTCAGTGAAGAAGGGACTTGCCTGAGTGAGGCTTTCCACCTGCTAGGCTATGTGAGTTCCAAAAGGGCCAGTATCTGTGTCCTTCAAGTTCACTCTGAATCCCCAGTGCCCTGCACAGGCCTGGCTGGTAGATTTGTATTGGCCGAGTGAGGGGCAGGGCCTGAGCTAGAACCCGGTGGCCTGACTCCTGGTCACACTGTCCAAGGCTCCTCAATGCCACAGAACGGAGTTGTCACCCTGGCTCCCGCAACTCTCTGTCTCTTCTTTTCAGGCTTCTTTTCCTCCAGGTATACCTGATCTTTGCATAAGCTCTCTCTGCTCCTGGAATTTTTCTCCATCTCTGCCCATTATTTTCTGGTGATGCTCTCAGTCACCTGGCCATGCTTCTAACTCCAGGGTAGGCTCACGGCTGGCCCAGCTCATCAGTTATAATCTCCCATTTCCCTGATAATGGTAACTGGCCAAAGGAGTGTGCATGTGACTTAAGAAGGGCCAATCACTGCCCTTCCCAAGGTCAGGTAAACTGAGACTGGGAGAAAGCACTCTCCCTTCCAATTGCAGATTTCCAAACAGCAGCAGCCGTGTTTCCTGCCCAGAGGAGATAATCAGGGATTAGAGAGGAACAAAAGGGGGCAGTCCTAGTGGGCCCAGCCAACATCCTGGTTCCTACAGTTCTTCCTTTAAGTTTAGGGATGTGGAAAGCTTATATCCTTCCCCAGCCACTTGAAACAATCCATTCCTTTTTGGCATAAGTTAACTTTAGTTGCCTGCAAAGGAGAGACCTTATCAATACAGAGGCCAATAATTTTTTTTCTCTCTAAACTTACAGTGGCCTCCTAAGGAGGAGGGGTACTGTTTCCAGGGAAGAAGGCCCTTTTTCTGCAGAGCAGCAGCCCAGGTTGTTAGGCTGAGTAGGGCCTGCCTGGAGTTTGTTGGGGATGGAAACAGCTGGATTACTCCACTTAATAGAGAGTATTGAGAACCCTGGGGGCTCTCTAGGAATTAAGGGTGGAGGAGGAGAGGAATAAAGGGGAGAGTGAAACCAGCACTGTGGCCTGAAGCCAGGGATTCTCCTGGTGGGTGAAAGAGAAAGAGAGGCATGGAAGGGCTTTTAAGAACTAGGGTGTTTGAAGGACCAGGCAGTGGATGGTCAAGTCTAAAGTCCTCACTTCGAAGTAGACCCTTTCTTGGCAAACATTCTCTCCTCTTTATTACTATTATTTTTTCTAATGTATATCTTTTTTAGGGGCACCTGGGTGGCTCAGTCCGTTAAGCATCCGACTTTGGCTCAGGTCATGATCTCATCATGGTTCGTGGGTTCGAACTCCGCATCGGGTTCTGTGCTGGTTGGTGCAGAGCCTGTTTGGGATTCTCTCTCTCCCGCTCTCTCTCTGTTCCATCTGTGCTCTCTCTCTCTCTCAAAATAAATTAAATTTCAAAAAATAATAATGTATTTAAATTTTTTTTTTTTAAGTTTTAATTTAAATTCCAGTTAGTTAACCTACAGTGTACTTAGTTTCAGGTGTGCGATATACTGACATCCTGTTCTCTTGTAATAAGTCTCCTACATTTGGGACTGCCTGGGAGAGAAATTGTGTGGAGATTGACAATGGTGGTCCTTTTGGGTGACTGTGGAATTCTGAAGTGCTCTAGGGAGGACTGGGACTTCTACCCCATGTGGAGTAGGGGTGTTAAGTCATTTGTACTTTGATTTCAGGGGGCAGGAGACTGAACCTGACTTTTGGGTTACGTATATTTTTTCCAATATTAAAATAATCCAGGCTCATTAAAACAAAATTGGAAAGTGGAAAATACTTGTTCAGTTCAATGTCACACTTCCAGGCAGCCTTGGGTCATGGACCCCCTCTTCCCCCCACCCTCCCCATGGATGTAAATTTTAGAGTATTAAGTCAGAGGATACTGAGGAGTGTGCTAGCCTATCCACCTATCATCTGGGGGAACCCTGGGAAAGTCTCTCAAGGCTCAGTTCCCCCACCTATAAAATAGAAATGAGAAATCAAAATCTTTCTTTAAAAAAAAAAATTGCTGTGGTTCCTAGAGTTCTTCTTTTTTAAATGTTTATTTATTTTTGAGAGACACACAGAGCACAAGCAGGGGAGGGGCAGAGAGAGAGAAGGAGACACAGAATCCGAAGCAGGCTCCAAGCTGTCAGCACAGCCTGATGTGAGTCTAGAACCCGCAAGCTATGGGATCGTGACCTGAGCCAAAGTCCGATGCTCAATGGACTGAGCCACCCAGGCTCCCAGAAATCAAAGTCTTTCAAACGATTTCTTTCCCTATCTTTTTCTGGTCCCACCTCTCCTAGGAGAAATCAAAGCTCTAGATGGCCTAGGAGGCCCCTAATCCCTCCAACAAAGCCAGAGGTGCCCAGGGTCACAGAACAGCAGGTAGCAAAATCTAATTCCATCTTGGGAGAATTAAATGGGCCTAGTGTGGGCTGCCATTCTCTTTATTCTAAGTTGTCTGTCCAACCTCTCCAGTCCAGAGCTTCTCGGGACCCCCAGAATGCAGCACAGCTATGCCAATTTCAATGGAGAACCAAGGAGAGGGATGAGAAGGACGACGGCAGGGGGTAAGGTTGCCCTGGAAGGGGTCAGGACCAGTAAGAAATGGGGGAAAGGCTTGGCGAGGACTGGGAGGGCGGACCTCTACGGCTAGGTCAGAGGGAGGAGACAGCCGAAAGGAAGGTGCTATTGGATGGGGCAGAGCAATTTGCGGGCCGATCGACGGGATAGACATACACGGCCAGCCTGGAGTGGAAAGAAGAGTTTATGCTGTGCTTTATTAAAATGTGCATCATTCTTTTATTTTAAAATGTGCATCATTGTCTCGTGCTCGGCGCGCGCGACCTCAGCGTGGTGGCCCGCGGCGGGCCTCGTCCCGCCCGGCTCCCGGGGAGCCGCCGTGCGCAGGCGCCCTCAGGTGGCGCGGGCCCGGGGGCTCCCGCCCATGGCCAGGTAGACGTCGATGGGCACGTGCAACAGTGTCAGGCAGTGGCAGCCCGGGCAGCGTCGAAGCGGCCTGGGGAAAGCGGGACCCGGCCGATGCTGCTGGGAACGCGCCCAGGGAGTGCACCCGGGCCCCGCCGAAGGGGTTCCGGCGAGGCTGCGGGGCCCTGACGCGGGGGCGGGGACCTGGGGAGGGAAAGAGGATTCGGGCCGCCGGGAGCTTCGCGCGGCGGAGAGGGCGGGGGCGGCGGAGGGGGTCGCGGGAGGGCGCCGGTCTCACCTGACCGGGTTGTGCTCCGTGGCTACCGGCTCCGGGCTGTCCTGGGACTCGGGGGCGGCGGCAAGGCCAGGGGAGTCTCCGGCCTCAATGGGGAATCTCCGACCCTGCGAGGGCTCCTGGGCACTCATGTCCAGGCCCCGGGGCGCTCTGCGCGGGCAGTGGCGGTCAGGCCGCTCCCGGGCCGCCGGGCGCCCCCTGCCCGCGCCCGCCCCCTGGGCCGTTGCTCACCTGCCGGAGGCCGAGGCCGGTCCCAGGCTGGAAGCAGCTGCCCGACCCCTGGCCGCGGGAGGACGCTCCGGTCCAGGCGGAGCCCGGCAGGTGTCTGCGGCGCGCCACGGCCCGGGCGTCGAGGGGGCGGGCTGCATTGTGATCCGGGCCGCGGCGCGCTGACCTCACAGAGCCCGTTCCTCCCGTCGGGAACCTCCAGCCGTCCTGGGCTGCCCGGCACTCCGCGCCGCAGCGAGGCCGGGCTGGAGGGCCTTTGCCATGGCGCCTCGGCACTGGGTCGGGCAGGTTCCCCGCAGTCCGATCCGGGCGCAGGAGGCGGCGGCAAGCAGCCGCGAGGCGGCGTCCAAAAGGAGCCCGTCATCCCTGGAGACGCGCAGACGTCCCGGGGCGCCCCCGGGAGGGCTGCGACTCCCTGCCTGGCGCGGGGGCGGGGGCGCAGCAGGGACTTAGCCCATACTGGATTTGGTAGTGGTGATGGTGAGGACAGGTAAGGGCTCTGCCCATTTTGGCCAAAGGGTCACACAGCATTTACATCACAATTGGGCCGGAGTTTTAAAATGTCTGGTCCTCTCCCTCCCCACCACCCGTGGCTGCTGTGTCCAGACGGAGAATGTTCTAGCGTGGGGACGGCTGCGGATGAAGTCCTTGGGGGGAAAAGGAGCAGGCCAAGGGCGATGGTGGAGTAGAGCTGCCTCACAGAGGCAGCATGAGCTGAGAGGGTGACAGGAAGGAAGGAGGCGCTAGACAGCATGGAGGACTTTCTGCTCTCCAGTGGGTACCAGCTGGGCAAGACCATTGGGGAAGGGACCTACTCAAAAGTCAAAGAAGCATTTTCCAAAAAACACCAAACAAAAGTGGCAATTAAAATTATAGACAAGATGGGAGGGCCGGAAGGTGAGCTGGGGCCCCTTTGGAGAAAGGGAGGGCTGGTTGAGGTGGGTGGACACTTCCACCAGTGGGAAGGAACATCCCCACCTCCCCTTTAGTCTGCAACCAAGGAATCCCAAGAGTTTGTGGCTCTGGTGGAGGTCAGCGGGGAACAAAAGGATGCTGTGAGTCCAGGAACATCACACCCTCCGAAACCCAAAATTTAAGTGGCAGTTAGTGAAGGGTCCTTAGAACCAGAAGCCCAGCCTGCCGGCCTTCCCTGTTCTAGGAGGGGGACAGAGACAGGCAGAGAGACCATGGCCTGGGCTGGTGGAGGGCAGGAGCTGTTGCCAATGCAGTTAGGGATGGGAAAAAGGAAGACCGGGCTCATGGGAAGAACCGTGGGTCAGGAGGCAGGGGTGTGAGGAGATGGCAAATCAGGCCTCATAACTGAGATTCAGTGTTTTTTTCTAAAAATCCCCAAAGCACTTTGATATCCATGGTCTCACAGGCGGCTCACAACAGTCCTTGAGGATGGCCTGGAGTAGTTCCTTTGAATAATATATTAACTACAAAAATAATAGCAGTGAACATTCTTTGCAACGTCCAAGTAGCTAGACATTTAAGACTGTTAATGGGAACCAAGGCACAAGACCCAGACATGCTGGGCGGAGAAACTGGAAGGAGGGGACAGGAGTGAAGGGTTATGCCCTCCTGGACTTGAGATCCCATCTCTTTTCTCGTTTCCTCAGAATTTATCCAGAGATTCCTGCCTCGGGAGCTCCAGATTGTCCGTACCCTGGACCACAAGAACATCATCCAGGTGTATGAGATGCTGGAGTCTGCTGACGGGAAAATCTACCTGGTGATGGAGCTGGCTGAAGGCGGGGACGTCTTTGACTGTGTGCTGAATGGGGGGCCACTTCCCGAGAGCCGGGCCAAGGCCCTCTTCCGTCAAATGGTCGAGGCCATCCGCTACTGCCATGGCTGTGGTGTGGCCCACCGGGACCTCAAGTGTGAGAACGCCTTGTTGCAGGGCTTCAACCTGAAGCTGACTGACTTTGGCTTCGCTAAGGTGTTGCCCAAGTCACGTCGAGAGCTGAGCCAGACGTTCTGCGGCAGCACAGCCTACGCCGCCCCCGAGGTGCTGCAGGGTATTCCTCACGATAGCAAGAAGGGCGACGTCTGGAGTATGGGCGTGGTCCTGTACGTCATGCTCTGTGCCAGCCTACCTTTTGATGACACAGACATCCCCAAGATGCTGTGGCAGCAGCAGAAGGGGGTGTCCTTCCCCACTCATCTGGGCATCTCAGCCGAATGCCAGGACCTGCTCAAGCGGCTCCTGGAACCAGACATGATCCTCCGGCCTTCAATCGAAGAAGTTAGTTGGCATCCATGGCTAGCAAGCACTTGATAAAAGCAATGGCAAGTCCTCCCCAATAAAGCAGGGGGAGAAAGCAAACCCAAAAACGCGCTTCTAAAATGGTGATATATATTTTACACTTTAAGTTTACTTGTGTCCTAAAACTTACCTACACCTTCCCCGGCCTTCTCTCTCTCTTTCCCTTGAAATATCTTCGTGGAACCACAGGGCCTCATTCAGACTTCCCTTTTATTACAGCTAACAAGTGATTTGCACACAGGCGTTTTAACTAAAGTTAATTAAAAACAGACCCCAGAATCATACATGTACAGGGGGAGGAGAGGAGAAAAATGACCAAGAGCAGCTGGAACCACTGTTGCTGCAACTTCCTTTCCGAATAAAAGCAGAAGCGTTGGGAATGCAGAAGTGATCTCTTGACTCCTTGTCTTGGTAAGAGGCCTATTGGGAGCCCTATCCCTGCCTCATCCCAAAGTCTAAGCTGTCTGAGATGAGGACCAGGGGTTTCCTCGGGACCCAGACGTCCCCCCAACTTCCACCATCCCTGCCCCTTCCCCGGGCTCCAAGCAGAAAGCCACGCTGCGCACTGTGTTCATCCCGCCCCGGCTCCAGGGCAACTGCTGTTGGGGACAAGAACGGACCCCCAGACACCTTCCAGCTTCTGTTGAATCTCTTTAATGCTGTTAACGGCAAGTCTGGAAAAGGTTCAGGACAAAGTTCTTTTTTCTTTCTTTTTTAATTACAAAACTAACAGCTGTTAGAATCTTTTTTTTTTGTTTTCCTTTTTTCTTTCCCTGGCTACAAAATACTCTGGGGAGATGCATTATAATTTAAAATATATAATATTGCACAAACAACCAAAAAGTTAATTAAACTAAAGAAATAATTACAAAGAGAAAAACCCCATCCCATCAAAAAAAAAAAAAAAAAAAAAAAAAAAAGATTCTCTCCATCCCACCCCCCTCACTGAAGGTTTCAAGTGGAACTGACCACCACTCTCTTGGCGTACCTGACCACAATCCCTTTAGATCATTGGTGAATACACCAGATTATGTACAAGAATCACCAGAGCAGCATCATGAAGCACCAGGGTCTCCAGGGATTCCTGCAGCCCCTCAGTCCTCCAAGAGAGGAATAGCTTTACCAGAGTGAAGGGTGAGAGCCACAAAGACCGGGTCTGTCTTCAGGAAGAAGAGCTTTTGCAGAAGCCTGATAAGAGTCTCAAGAAGTTCACCCCCAGCATATCCCTTCAAGCAGCAGAAGGGCTGAGGCGGAGAAGTTGGGCTTACCAGAGTTGTAAGGACTCAGCTTTGATCGCTGCTCTGTACCGCCGGTAGCTGGCTTGTGTCCTAAGCTACAGGGGGGTCGAGGTGGGTAGCTGGTTGGACAAGGTATCCCGCCAGGCAATGCACAGAAGGGCCTGAAGTGACCCCCTCCCTTCTTGGGGAGGGGAAGAAATGCAAGAGCAGACTCTTGCAGGTGGCACAGCTGAGCTAAGGACTTGGGTGCATCTGACATGAAGAAGCCCTGGGAGAGGCATTGGGGACATACCAGCCTGGGCTGGATGAAAGGGAAGAGGTGGGAACTTGGGGTTTGGTCTCTAGATTTGGAACCACAAGGAACCTTTCTGGGAATGGAAAATGCCTGGGAAGGGGAGATCCCCAAGAGAGGCAAATTTCCCAGAGACGAATGCCTCTCCTTGCCATCCCTGTCTAGCTAGGACAGGTGGAATGGCCCTCCTTGCCTACTTTTGGGTGGACAGAATGTTATCTCAGCTTCCTCCAAGAGACTGGTGCTTAGGTCCTGCACAGATAGAAGGGCTAGAGTTATCCCTTGGGACTTCCCAGCAAGAGTCCCCAAGAACAGTGGGTGTTCAGCAGAGAAATGTAGGCTCTTCTGGTGAGGGGGGTAGGGCTCCTCCCCTTTGAGTCATCCTATGGTTGGCACAAGTCAGAGTTCCTGGTTTGGATTTAGTGAGCCCCTTCCCAGATGTGAGCAGAGGCCCAAAAGACCAGTAAAGAGCCACCCAGAGGTCTGGTTGACAGAAGCCATTGGGGGGACATTCTCAGTCAGTGTCTTCCAGGGCTGGGCTGAGGTGAGCGAGGGGGTGGGAGGTTCTGTGGGCGGGGGAGCTGCACGCTCTGGCCCCTCATTCCCAGTCCTCCCACTCTACATCTTCCAGCTGCGGACAGGAGGGGATAACGGAGAGCACAAGCACATATTTACTCCTCTGAGTCAAGCCCGGACCCAGCCTCCCCTTGCTGCCCCCATTTCCAGACAGCACCCCCCTAAACATCTTCCCCCAACTCCCTGCACACCCCGCCCCCCCACCTTGGGCCACACCCTGCCCCCTAGGAGAGTGAACCACTGTCTTAAGGAACACGTCTGGGAGCAGAGCTGCCCTGTGTCCGAGTGGTGGGGCTGCTGCTCTGATCATTCCAGACCCAAAGGAAATGCTTCCATCAGCCAACACTGGACACTGGGAGGGGACATCCTGCTTCCAGGAACCAACTCAGTCAATCCCTTAAGGAAAACTTGAGAGTGGCCCCGTGATCAGAAGCAAGGTGGCACTGTACTGCAGGTGCTCACAGGGTCTTCATCAGGGGCTCTAGTGCCCTAACTTCAGCTGAAGTCTCTTCAGGGAACTTTCTATCGGCCTGCTGTCAGCTGATCCCCGGTATGATGGGTTGTAGAATGACTGCCTGGGTATATGGTGGCCAGGTTTTACAGAGGGTCGCAAAGACCCAGAAGGCATTAAGCCCCTGTGACATGATAGGGGATCATGGCCCTTCTCTACCCTGGGTATAGTGAGGTCATAGAAGCAAAGTACTCATGGGTAGGTCTCTACCTCTCCCCAGGCTTCAGTTTTCCCATATGAAAAACGAGGCCCTGCCTATCTTTCTACTCTGTTTACCTCTTTACAGCAGGTTTATGAGCTACATGATAGAAGAAATCATGTGATTCTTGTGTAACAGTGGGAGTAACACTGACTTGAATGTTATATGTCTGGGCTGCAGCCTCACTCTTGCCACTTAGCTGTGAGAGCTTTTTCCCTGCCTTTCATTCAAAAATGACTCCTTCTTGATTTTGGCAGGTAATGAAGAGTTAGAGTAATAAGGCCTCTGAGCTTCTAACTGGACTGGGTTTTGTGGTGGCTTCGGTAACATTCACTGGGAGCTCGCATGTCCCAGGCACGATGCCTAACATGCCTATATGCATTACCTCTCACAGCTTATGTGCTTCTAAGATCAATTCTGTTTTCGATGGGAAAACAGAGGCTCAGGTTAAGTGACTCGCCCTAGATCACACTATCTTTTGTCTCCAAGGCCAGGAATCTCTCTGTTCAGGTCCCATCCCTGGGAACCATGAATCAGAAGATCTGGGGCAGGGTTTGGAGTCTACATTTTTTAGTAGTTCCTCAGGTGACTCTGATGCAGAGCTAACATCAGGTACTCTCTCACCATCTACCCTGGAACTGAGGGGAAACAGAGCCTGCTGACGGAAACCATTCAGGGCCCGAAGCTGCCATCTCAGGAACAGGGATCCACCCTGAGGGGACAGTTGGACTTGATGGGAGGAGTCCTCAAACACTGGGATCATTGGGCTTGCTTCCCTGTGGCCAGCCAGGCCCACTCACCTCCCCAGTGGCATCCACTTTGGAGAGTGCCATCTGTACTTCTTCTTCAGTCATGTCCAAGTCAAAGTCCTTCTCCCAGTCCTCACTGATGTCCGTGCTTGAGCCTGGAACCATGATCCACAGTGTCAAAGGTGGGAAGGGGTATGTATGAGCAGGTTGTAGCTGGGGGTTATGGCACTCTTCAAAAGGGCCTGGCAAATATACATCAAAGCTCTCACATTCTGTTGTCACTCTGGCTCAGTGATTCCACTTTTAGGAATCCATTCTAAGGAAAAATCTTGGATTCAGTAAAAGATTTAGCCAAAGGGATGTTCACTGTAGTGCGGTTATAGTGATGAAAATTTAAAAAAACCTGGGGCACCTGGGTGGCTCAGTCGGTTAAGCGTCCGACTTCGGCTTGGGTCATGATCTCACGGTTTGCGGGTTCGAGCCCGGCATCGGGCTCTGTGCTGACATCTCAGAGCCTACAGCCTGCTTCTGATTCTGTGTCTCCCTCTCTCTCTCTCTCTCTCTGCCCCTTCCCCACTCATGTTCTGTCTCTCTCTCAAAAATAAATAAAAACATTTAAAAAATTAAAAAATTAAAAAATAAAAAAATAAATAAACCTGAGAGTCCACTGATAGGGAATTACAAAAGTAAATAAATGGTATAGTCACATGATGGAACATTATGTGGCTTTTAAATGTTAGGCTGTAGAGCACTTATATGCATGGCAAAATAATCTAAAACTATTAAGTGAGGAAAAGTAAGTTACTAAATAGTGAAGAAGCACTTTGGCCCAGAGGCTCCCAGGAGCCACAGAAATCTTCTAGAAGACATAAACAATGAACCTCTTCCTCTTCACTCACTCCACGCTACCTACACTGACCTCGCTACTCCTGAAACACACCAGACACATTCCTGCTTTAGGGCCTTCACATGGGCTGTTCCTTGTACTTAGAACGCTCTCCTCAGACATCCACAGGCCAATTTCCTCACCTCCTTCACGCCTTTGCTCAAATCCTACCATCTAAATGTGGCCTGCCCTGACCATCCCACTTTAAACTGCAACCCACTTCCGCACTCTGCTCTCTTTATTCTTTTTTCCATTGCATTTATCACTTTCGAACATATTACATCATTAGACTTAATATGCTTATTGTCAATAATAGAGGAACTAGCATGTGAGCTCCCTGAGGGCAGGGATCTTTGTTTTCCTTTCTTAGGTATGCCCAGTGCCTAGAATACAGAGTTTGCACCCAACAGATATTCATGGACCCTTTTCTAAACCAGGGTTGGCAAACTACGGCCCATGGACCAAATCCAGCCTACTGCCTGTTTTTGGAAATTCAGCTTTGGAACACAGCCCTTGCCGTTTGTTTACATATCGCCTATGGCTGCTTTCCTGCTACAACAGCAGAGCTGAGTAGTTCTAACAGACTGTATGCCCCAAAAGCCTAAAATATTTGTGATCTGGCCCTATACAGAAAAAATCTACTCATCCCTGCTCTGGGTGATTCTGATGCCTGCTAAGGTTAGCAGTCACTGCTCTAAACATTCGTTATTTGGATAGGACTTCTTAGAGGGAACATAAAAAAATGTCCATGTGAAGGTTATTACTAAGAAGAAAACTACAAAAAGAGTTTTTTAAAAAAGAATATGCAGAAAAAAAGTGTATGTATTATAAGTCCATTAAAAAAATATGCTCAAAGGGGCACCTGGGGTGACTCAGTTGGTTGAGCATCCGACTTCAGCTCAGGTCATGATCTCGCGGTTCGTGGGTTCGAGCCCTGCATCGGGCTCTGTGCTGACAGCTCAGAACCTGGAGCCTGCTTCGGATTCTGTGTCTTTCTCTCTCTCTCTCCTCTGCCCCTCCCCCACTCATGCTCTCTCTCCCTCTCTCAAAAATAAATAAGCATTAAAAAAAATATGCTCACAGATGCTTGTACACAGAGAAAAGATGTGTAAAATACCCACAAAAATACTAACAATAGTTACCTCCAGGTGATGAGGTCATGGGGTAATTTTCTTGGTATTTTTTTCTATAATGAACACATACTACTTTGTAACTTTTTTTGTCTATTAAAAGCATATTTAAAAAAAGTAGGTCCCTGATCTCCCAATGGCACGACCTGTAAACACGTCCTTGTTTCTTGTACAGCTTGCTCCTCACCAGGCACCCAGGCTCTGAGACCTCCCCTAAGCCCTGCCCCTGTGCTCCTTATAAGGGGTCTTGCTCTCACTTCCTAGCCACAAGCATCCTGGGTCTCTGGAGCCTTGTAGACCTGGATGGAATCTTTACTTTTTTTTTTTTATCTATTGTGTAGTCTTGGGTAAGTTATTTTGGGCTTCAGTCTATTTATAAAACAAGGATAAAACCACCCTCTTTGCAGAGAACCACAGGAGGAGCTTATTATGCAGATACCTGCCTCCCCTTCCCCCTCATTCAGATTCTGAACGTCTAAGTGGTGGCCCAGAACTCTGCATTATAAATAGATACCTGGGTGATTCTTTGTAGGCCTGGGCCTGCAGTTTGAGATCCAACAGTGTTAAGATTAGAAGTGTCAATGTGAAGTCCACGTAACACACATACACATAGTGGGGATTTAACAAATGGGGGCCGTTAAAGGCACGGTCTCAGAGTTCAGTAATTTTGCACGTGGTCCCACGGCTAGCCAGGGCAGACTGGCAACCAAGACCAGGTTCTTCGGACTCCGCATCCAAGTCTCTCTATGCCTTCAGGACATTTTGGTGGCACACACCTGGCTGGCTGTCAGTGTTGGCTTCCTGTGAGTTATGGCTGATTCCTCATTTCAGAGGTGTGGCCATGGCCATGACCGCTTTCCCTAACCTCAGGTTGCCCTCTTTTTCAGGCTTTAAATGTTAGGGCAGTCCTTCCAGGGGTGGAAAACAGAGTATCAGCTTACAGTTTTGGAGCACCTCACACCCACCCTCTGAGGTGGGTATTAACAGTCCCAATTTTCAGATGACGAAATGTAGCCTTTGAGTGGCAGAGATGAGAACCAGGGCTGTCTCTGCCATGTGCCTCCTCCCACCATCTTGTCCTCTCACACAAGAGTACTAACATCTCCATTACACTGTGCATGTGGCGGAGAACTGAGCTATGCCAAAACAATTTAAGATTTCCTGATGGAGTTTGTCTGTTGTTTTTTTAAGAAAGGGGAGTTTTCAGGTGATTACTAACCTCACAGTGTTGCCACTCAGCTCATTTTCTTCTGTTTAATTGGATCTCTGCTTTCCCAGAGAAGAGATGGAGGCAAAAGCCACTCTCAAGTCAGTCATTGGTGAAGTAGGGCCTTCAGCCCAGGGCACCTTCTGGTTTGCAGGCCATAGGCCTGTCTTAGTCTCTCCTTCCCCTCCTCCTGCTGAGGGAACCTGAGCAGGGTAAGTCCAGGCTCTTAGATTAAATGGCTCTTGGGTCAAAATGCAGGTGGGAAGCAGCTCTGCAAGGACAACGATTGCCCCACTGCCCCTGGACTGTGGGAGACTGTGTGGCTAGCCTACCCCAAGAGACTCTGCTGTGCCCAGAGACCAAGCCTCTCTTACGTCATCTAAGAGAAAAATGGAGTCACTCACCGTCTCCAAGCCTTCATTATTTCTTTTTAAGATTCACTCTCTCTACTCTGTTCCCACTGTCCTCCTGTCAGTCCAAGGCCCCATCTTCTCCCGCCTAAGTGACTGCTTGTGGTGGGTCTTCGGCAGCGATAACCCAGCCCTCCTGCAAACCCCCGAGTGTCAGAGGCAGCAGAGCAGAGCAATGAAGAGCTTATGCCACAGCTCCCCCGTAATCTCATTTTGTCCCATTTCAACCCACCACTCATTTTTCTGACCCTGCTCTCCCACAGCCCAATTCCCAATGGAGCCTACAGTATTTTTTTTTTAATAAAACAAAAAATTTTTGTATATTTATTTCCGAAGGAGAGAGAGGAACAGAGTGTGAGGGGGGAGGGGCAGAGAGAGAGGGAGACAGAGAATCGGAAGTAGGCTCTGAGCTGTCAGCACAGAGCCCGATGCGGGGCTCAATATCGGGCTCAAACTCACGGGCCATGAGATCATGACCTGAGTGAGCCAAAGTCGGACACTTAACCGACTGAGCCACCCAGGTGCCCTGGAGCCTATGGCTCTTTAATCCGACTGTTTCACTGTCTCTCCTTCCCTTTCCCAGCTCCAATTCCATGAGCCACAATTCTGATCACTTTTTTGCATATACTTGTGGACTTTCCTCTTTTCCTGCACCGATTTCCCCTGGCTAAATTTGAACCCTGGTTAAATCCAGCTCCCCATCTATTCTGTGCCTGCACCTAGGCTACTGAATGTAGCTGGACAAAAGTACACCAGTGCTGACTGGTGTCTCTTAAAATTCATGACTGCTATCTCAAATGGGCCCTTAGTACCACCCAGCCAGCAACTCCATACCACCTGTTGGGTCCCTCACCTACTCTTCCACTTTCCCAAAGTACTTTTTCATGCTTTTGTAAAGACTTAGTGAGTGGGTGGTTGATCTCAAGTTTCCTACCAGTAAAAAAAAAAAGGGGAGGGGGGCGGGAAATCACACAGACCTCTCTTGGGCTTCTGTGAGGACTAAGTGATATGCATATCCAGTGCTTAGCACAGAGTGATACAGACATATAGAAAGTGCTCAGAGATAGTACCTCTTATCATCATCATTTCCCCAAAGCAGGGCTCTACTCATACTTCTTCCCTGATTGAGGACCTATTGTGGAACAATTACCCCCAATTTGTAGAGGAATAAATGGGGCTTAGAGAAGATCAGTAACTTTTCTGAAGTCACATGGCTTAGGAGCAAGGTTGGGATTTGAACCCAGAACTGTTCAAACCCCAGAGTCTGATCCCTTAGCCTCTGTACGTGAGGCTCTTTGTACAGGTCAGGCATCTAATGTGAGCAGCATGCCCTGCCACTTTATGGCACCAAGTCCAACGTTCCAAGTTTGGCTAAGATTTTAAGTTCTTAAGTTCTGCTTCTGAGTTAACCCATCTACCCTTCTTATTCCTCCCTCTCCTGGGAGATAATACAGCAAAGTGGGCTTTACTCACCACTTCTCCTGCCCATGGCCTCTGCTATCTGGACTTTGTAGGCCCCTGAGCCCCGCAGCTGCCCTCAACTCTCCACCTCTCCTATACAATGCCTGTCTCCTCAGTAAACCAACCGCTGATACCTGGAGCCTTCCTTCTTTCTCTGAACTCCTCCAGCATCAAGCCTGCCCCATACAGCTTCATGTTTCATCATAAAGACTGCAGCTTTTGCCCCTCCCTTCTCAGTGTCTCATAAAGAGTAGGTAGGAGCTCAATGGATGACCTCACTGAATCAGAGCCAGAAGGAGAGCATTGTGTTGGAAACTGGAAACCCTGTGGTTTCCATCAGGGAGCAAGGGGAGGGGTGTGGTGGGGCCAGTTTCCCTTCCACTGCAGCAAACCAGTCTCTCAGCACCAGCAGGCCAGGGCTCACCTGCTGGGCAAGTTTCGTGGCTGACTGGTACTGTGTGTGTGTTTCAGGAGAGGCCTTGCTGACAATCAGCTATCTCTGAAGAGGGATTCTGGATGTGGCAAAACAGTCAACCCCAGAGCTCTTACTGTCCTTTCCTTCCCAGAATTAGAGAGGTTCCCCTTTGACAAAAAGTCAGAGTCTCCAGTCTCAAATTTCACTACACAGATAAGAAACTAAAGCTTTAAAACTTAAGCTGGGTCACAGCAAGTTCATGAGGATTCATTTAATTCTTTTTTAAACTGTACCTGTTAAGTTTTATGGATTTCGTGCTCCTAATAATGGGATAAGCTTAGGGAGGCTAAATGACTTTCCTGAGGTCAAAAAGGGTGAGGACCCCTGACAATCAATGACACAGGGATTTCCAACCCAGGGTAAGACTTAATTGTCCAAATGGACAGTGTGGTAGTTACGGGCATAGGCTCTGAGTCAGAGACCTGGGCCTGAATCTGGGCCTGCCACTTCCTGGCCATGTGAATTTGAGCAAGTTACTTAACATTTCTGAGCCTCATTTTCTTCATCCATAAAATCCCGACCTGACTGGGCTGTGAGATGAAATGAGAAATTAAATGCAATATAACACACTAAGCCCAGGACACGGCATAAACCTTATTCTGTTGGACCTAAGACCCCAACGATTGTAAGATGCACCCTTATTTCAGAGTATATGTACACCTTGGATGAAATAAGGTAATAAATATTCAACAGATAGCAGCTGTCACCATCATCAGTATCACAAATGAAAGGGTGAGGAAACTGGCACCACAAATGCTTCTGGGATCCTAAAGAGACAAGTCTGTCTTATGGGGTAACAACTCTTGCTTGTCCCCCTCCCCCCTGCTCCCTGGGATTTTGGCCTCGACTTACCTTTCTTTCCATTGTTAGAGGGCGTAGACTTCCCACTGTCCGAGTTCAGCTCAAACACCCGTAAGTCTGTGAGTACCTCCTCCCTCAGAGTCTCTACTCTGGCTGGAGGCCTAGGCTCTGGGCCGCTGGGGCGGCCAGCAGGGGTGTGGGGCTTGAACTGAGCTGGGGGCGGGGGTCCAGTCTCACCCACATCCACAGCCAGGCCCTGTTCCTCCAAAGATGCCTCTAGCAGCTTCTGGGACAGGTCCTTGGGCAACACGGGTGCCTCAGCTGCAGTGGCAGGTTTGGCGATCTGGGTCACGGGGGAGATGCTCTCACTGCTCTCTGAAGGAGTCACCTCTGTTGGAGGCTCGGCTGGAGTCATCAGATTCTCTTCACAGGGGCTCAGGGGGCCAGGTCCTCCTTCAGGGGACGTGGAGGTTTTGGCCACAGGAACCTTTGCCTCTTTTGCAGAGGTGGGTGAGTCGCTCACAAGCTCCTCTGTTGAGAGAGAACAGGAAAGAGGGCTACGTACCCTGGTCAGCCCCAAGACAACCTTGGAGCTCTCTGAAGACAGACCTCAGGTTCCCACCAAAGCTTACTCCGATCAAGACTAAAGGGTGCCAGTTTCCTCACCCTTTCCCCATCACGGTTCCTCTGCAGATACTTCCTGCTGGTCAAAGTCTCTCCTACGCTGAGGCCTAGCATATGTCTGGTGGACACTCAGCTTCTGGCAGCACATCCCAAGATGGTATTATAGATTCGAAAGCTAAGACTTGACAGTCAGTTCTGGGTTCAGGCTGGGCTCTGCTCTATCCTCAGTGTATGATCTCGGGCAAGACCCTGGACTTTTCTTGAACTTACCCCAACTTAATAAATGTGTTAATAGCATACAGGTGGCTCCAACATACTATCCAAAGTTGAGCTACCAGGTAGAGGAGGCTGAGCTCTTAAGCGAGTGGTTCCCAAACCTGGCTAGGCACGAACCATTACCAGGGGAGCTTGTTAAAAATGCAAGTTTGGGGGCGCCTGGGTGGCTCAGCCTGTTAAGAATCCGACTTCGGCTTAGGGTCATGATCTCACAGTTCATGAGTTCAAGCCCTGCGTCGGGCTCTCTGCTGTCAGCACGGAGCCCACTTTGGATCCTCTGTCCCCTACCCCTCTCTGCTCCTCCCCCACTCACGTTCTCTCCCTCCCTCTCTCTCAAAAATAAACATCAAAAATTTTTTTAAAAATTTAATGTTTATTTATTTTTGAGAGACGGAGAGAGAGAGAGAGAGCACGAGTGGGGAAGGGGCAGAGAGAGAGGAAGACACAGAATCTGAAGCAGGCTCCAGGCTCTGAGCTGTCAGCACAGAGTCCGACATGGGGCTCAGACTCACGAACCGTGAGATCAT
Organism: Panthera tigris; assembly: GCF_018350195.1. Classification (NCBI taxonomy): domain Eukaryota; kingdom Metazoa; phylum Chordata; class Mammalia; order Carnivora; family Felidae; genus Panthera; species Panthera tigris. The sequence continues at coordinate 24,338,358 of NC_056667.1, forward strand.
GACCTGAACCGAAGTCGGTGTTTAACTGATGGAGCCACCCAAGTGCCCCCCCCGAAATTTTTTTAAAGTACAACTTTGGCCACATCCCCAGAGTCTCATTTAGAATGGGGGGAAGGGAATCTTGAATTCTGATAAGCCTCCTAGGTGACTGTGAAGTGGCTGGCCCATAGGCTGGCAGGGGAATCTGTTGCTACTGACACATGTGATTTCCTTACCTAAACCGGGAATTCCGCCAGCCCAGGCAAACATTTCCTTTTTAGTTCAGCCTATCCTCAGCATGGACAAGCGCCGTATACATGCCCTACGCTTCCCTGCCTGCCAGGTCTCTCCGGTGTTCAGAGATGGCCAGATGGTCCCTACAGGCAGCACAGGACCTGTGACTTGCCCATCACCTTTCAATACCTCTTACCTTCTTCCTCCTCCCAGCCAGGCTCTTCAGAGATGCTCTGTTCTGCCCGTTGCTTCAGGGCATCCCTCCGGGCCTGCTCCTGAGTGTGGGGGAGATGGCCAGAAGCAGTCAGGGCTCACTCTCCCCAGACCCTGGCCCTGACCCCAGAACCCTTGGTACCTTGTGCCCCTTCTTCCCTCAACAAAATCCAGTCTATTTCCCCAAGGGCTGAGTGGACCTCCCCGGGCCAGGCCAGCATACCTGCTCTAGTTGATGGACTTTATAGAAATACCGATGCCAGAATTCTGAATGGGAAACAGCTGCTGGGACCTGGAGGGAGGGGACAGTGGAGATGAGACTTTGGGAGTGGTTGTGTACGGTCTGTGTCCCCAGCCTTATCAGCCTGCTCCCAGCTGCTCTGGATTTAAGACGTGGCTCCGTGGCTGAGCAGTTTTCCTCAGAGCACTTAACACCCTTCCATCCCCAGACCCACTTTCCTGGCCTAGCTTGGCCAAGGAGAGAGAAAAGAATTCCCATCAGGTTTTGCTGGCCCTTCCATTTTTCCCCTGATTGCCAGAAGCCTGGCGAATCAGCTTTGCCCATGTAGAGTCTTGGCTCAGGACCTGGCTGGTCTGGCTCTAGAGGGTCTCAGACTGCTCTCTGGGCCAGGTAACTGCAGTGACTCGAGCTAGATATGTGCCTCCCACCTCCTGACACCTCAAGCTGAAGCTGGGTAAAGTCCTGCCAGCTGGGCCCTCACCATCTTGGTGTAGAGGGCCCGGATGGAGGGGCTGCCTACAAGGAGCTCTGAGATCTCCCCCTTCTTCTCCTCCAAGCAGAACTGGGAAAGCCAGGCGTCAAACAATTCCGGGGGCCCTGCAGAGGGACAGACACTGATGGTCAGTTTTTTGGGTCTGGAGAAAGAACACCGGGCCTACAGAAAACATAGCTAAGCCTGGACATGGACAGTGAGGAAAGCTTAAGGTTTTTTTTCAAAGCCATTTGGCCAAAGGTGGGGGGTCGGGAAGGGTGAAGGGGTGGGTAGGCCCCACTGGTATCACGGCATAGCATTTAAGTGATCTCTAGAACGGGCTACTATCTGCATGTTCTAATGCTGCTTGCTTTTTAGCCCACTGCACTTGGCTACTGAATGCCCTCCTCTCCAAAACTGTTCTCAGGTCCCCAGGGACCCCCATGTTGCCAGTCTAAAGGCTACTTCCTGGGGCACCTGGCTGGCTCAGTCAGTTGAACGTCTGACTCTTGATTGTGGTTCAGGTCATGACCTCCCAGTTTGTGGGATTTAGCCCCCTGTCAGGCTCCATGCTGACAGCATGGGGCCTGCTTGAGATTTTTTCTCTCCCTCTTTCCTCCCCACTCCTGCATGCACACACGCACTTTCTCTCTCAAAAATAAATAAACTTAAAAAACAAAAATAAAGGCTACTTCTCTGCCCTCTCTCATGTGACCAGTCCGGCTTCTGACCCTGGGAGCCACTGTCGTCCTCGTGACGCCCTCTTCTCTTCTGGCTTCTCAGTCTTCTATGATTCCCCTCCCCGCTTTCCAGTTGTTCCATGTGAGTCTTCAGTGGCTCCTCTTTTTTCCTCTCCTTATGTCTTCCCATCTCTGTTTTCTCCTAAGATAACCTCTACTAAGCCACAGTTTTAACCTCTCCCTCCCCCACCAACTCCTCAGTCTGTCTTTGCAGCCCAGGCTACCCTTCTGGGCTCCAGAGCCAGGGGTCCAGGTGTCCTCTGGAAACTTCTATCAGCTCAGGTGCAGCAAATGCAACGTGTGCTCATTTTCTTCCGTCCCTAAGCTGTCCCACCTAGTTATCCACCAGAACCCTGGGTGCTGTCCTGGACTCCTCCTTTATCTGATCGCCCTGGGTTCCACCTCCTCGCTGTCTTCCACACCTCACTCTTCATTCCACCTGCCACTCCCTGGGTTCTGGACTTACCTCTGACGTGGGGATTCCTGCCAAGCCTCCTACCCAGTCTGCCCATCTTCTATCTTTCTCTATGCTTGATGGCTCTTTTACAAAATACAAAATCTGATCACCTCAGGCTTCAAAACCCTTCAGTAGTTCTCTAGGGAGGGCTTTTTATTTATTTTTAATTTTTTATTATTATTTTTATTAAGTAAAGTCTATACCCAACGTGGGGCTCGCACTCACGACCGTGAGACCAAGAGTCATTTGCTTCACTGACTGAGCCAGCCAGGTTCCCCTGTAGGGAGGGCTTTTTAAGCTAGGGTCCAAGCATAGGCTTCACAGAGGGTCAAAGACCTCCCATATGGCATTATAAAATTTTGTGGAGAGGGGTGCCTGGGCAGCTCAGTTGGCTGAGCGTCCGACTCTTGCTTTCAGTTCGGGTCATGGGATCGAGCCCAGGCTCTGCACTGAATGGAGAACTTGTTTGGGATTCTCTCTCTCTCTCTCTCTCCCCACCCCCCTTCTGCCTCTCTCCCCTGCTTGTGCTCTTTCTCTCTAAGTAAGTAAGTAAGTAAATAAATAAAATTTTGTGAAGAGAGGGCCTGTCATTTTCAACAGATTTTTAAAGGCCTTTGTGACTAAAAAAAAAGTTAAGAACCACTACTTTGAGCCTTTTAGGACAAAAATTCAAACTGCATGGTCTGGCACCCAAAGCCCTTCCAATCCGGCCCCCACCAGCAGCTCTCATTGCCACCCCTCCCTCACATGCACCCCTTAATCTAGACTTCTCAAATGCAGGACCTTAAAATGTCCTACTGCCATGCTTGAACACCTTCCCCCACTGCTAAAAATAAAATTGGTCTACTTGTTTTTCTTTTTAAAGTAGGCTCCACGCCCAATGTGGGGCTTGAACTCATAACCCTGAGATCAAGCGTGGGAACCTCCACCAACTAAGCCAGCCAGGCGCCTCCCAAACTAGTTTACTTCTAATTTATCCTTAAAAACTCAACGTAAGTGTCACATCCTAGGTTCCCCAGGTTGCACCGGGTGCTTCCCTTCTGGGTTCCTACTGCCCCCACCTTTCTGTGGAAACAGTCACTCTACCTCTACTATCCTTGCTTTAGTCATTGTTTCCTGTCTCTCTTTCCTAACAGCAGGTTCCTGGAGGTCTGCACTGGGGTGAGGGTTTGACTAATTTCTGAGCTCCAGTTCCCAGCCTGGGGCTTGCTGCATGAGGGGGGCTTGGCAAACAAGCGCCAAAGAGAAGGCAGGCAGGGCAGCAGGGCTGGGATGGAGCCTGAGCTGAGAATGAGGGAGCGGAGCAAAGTCTCTGCAGACTGCAGAGATGAACACAGTCTGGGTTCAGGGAGGAAAAGGGACTGTCAACCCATCCTACCACACATAAGGTACACTCTAGTCCCACTCTGGTCTCTCCACACAGGAGGTGCTGGGCCACTGCTACTAGAGACCAACAGGGTGCTCATCCCAGATTCCCGTGGTCTCCCTTCCCTGCAAGCCTCCCCCTCACCGCTACCCCCTCACCATCTGGTTCATTGCAGTAGGTTGCCGGGTCTGACTGCAGGCTGTAGAGGCGAGCCTGTAAGAAATAAAAGAACAGAAATTCTGGAGTGCTAGGTGGAGAAAGCACCCCCTCTCTGACAGCATAGTCTACCATTGTTGTTGATTTAGGTGCTCAGAGACTGATCATTCCCCTGTACGTTTATTCCCATTTGGAAATCAGCCTCAACCCAGCCTCTCCCCCGCTGGCTGCCAGACCCCACAGGGCACCTGTCAGCTTGCCCATGGCTAGAAAGGGGAATACTGGGCTAGGAGTGAAAAACTGAGGCTCCCGGAAAAATGGTCTCCCCTAGTATTCCACCTGGGGAATTAAGATACAGTGTAAGCAGGCTATAAACTTGTATGTATAAAATGCTTTTGAATTGTGTGAAACCTGAAAAAAGTTAGTGCAAATACACTAATAAAGTCCAAATTTATGGGCAAAATTTGAAATAATGTATCTCCCCAAATTAAAAGCATTCATCAAGAATTTCTTTCTTTCTTTTTTTTTATTACGTTTCTTTATTTTTGAGAGGCAGAGAAAGACAGAGCACGAGTGGGGGAGGGGCAGAGAGAGAGGAAGAAGACACAGGATCGGAAGCAGGCTCCAGGCTCTGAGCCGTCAGCACAGAGCATGACACGGGGCTCGAACTCACGAACCGTGAGACCAGGTCCCGAGCCAAAGTCGGACGCTCAACCGACTGAGCCACCCAGACGCCCCAAGAATTTCTTAATTCCATAGCCAGTCTGCCGAGTGAATTATCTGCCGTGTTCCCGGTAAGGCCACAGGAGTGGCAAACTTTAGCTGGTCAACAGAAGACCCCACCTCCCCTCCTCAGTGTTATGTGGAGCAAAGGCCAGCTGTCTGCGTTAGAGCTTCAGCAAGTGGCTTTGGTGACTTACAGCTGTTAGAATTTAAAATCCTACAATTTAGGAAATTTCACACTCCCACTCAAATGTCCACTAAGTGGTGGTATTGATACTAGTGCTGGCAGATATGCTTGACAAATCAGTAGGTTTGGAAAGGAAATTCAATGCCAACCTGCTGTGACATCACGCTGTGAATTTAGGAAAAAACACTCTATGAACCGTGAAGAAGTAATGTGAGAAGATAAAATGTGGAAGAAATATTTTACCACTGTTGTTGATCTAAGTGCTTTGAAGACATCCTCCCCCCATACATTGATTCCCACTGGAAATCAGCCTTAACCCAAACGGGGAGAAGACCATGCCTGTACAGCATTCCTTATCAAGGCTGAAAGCTGAAAGGACTCCCCAAGAGCAGCACTACAGAAATGAGTGGAATAATTATGCTCTGTTCACTTGCAAGAAAGTAAATAATTAAAAGGATGGTGAGTAAGAAAGATGCTGATATTTTTTATATATGTTTTTATAGCAGGTTATAAAATTCGATGTATAAAGTGTTTTTGTTAAAAAGAAAGAGTTCAAACTATCTTTACCAATGTTTGTAAACAAAAAGAAATGAAAGGTTATAGCCAAACAAGAAATAAGTGGTTCTCTTTCAGTGATGGGATTATGGATTTAGCGATAATTATCTTCTTGATTAGTACTATTCTCCCATATAGTTATACACATATATTTATTTTCTGGCCTGAACACATACTGCTTTTATGAGTGCACATTGGAAGATGGCATCTAGTGCTGTTAGGCACCTGCAGGGGAGGCTGCTAATGAATACCTTGGTGCCATCATAGGGCTCAGCTGTGCCAGAGGGTGTGCCCATCAGGGTGATGACATCGCAGTCTATGGTCTTGTCTGGTGAGGGAGCGAAGGTGTCGGAGATCACCCCTAGGAAGTCAGACAACCCCTTCTTCATCTTCTCTGTTGCCCCCGAGGAGCCTTCAGTCTGCAGAGAGAAGCGGAAGAGGAAACAAGTGGCCCAGGAGCAGGCTGCAAGTTAGAGTTTGGGGTACTGAGGGGTAAAGCATCAGGGGCAAAGGAAGCATCAGGGGTGAAGCATTCCTGTGTAGGGACCAGGGAAGTGCTCATGGCCTCTTACCCCATCTCTGAGGTTGGAGAAGGACAGAAGTGGCCAGGGTCCCCAGACACCAGAAGAGGGTGTGGAACAGGACCCCGGTAGGCCTATATAGTCAGAGCAGAACTCCCTGACTGGCTGTTTCATCAAAATTTCAAGGCTAGTCATACTGATCAAAAACTGGCAGGAGAGGGGATGCTCGGATGGCTCAGTTGGTTGAGCATCCGACCCTGGATTTCGGCTCAGGTCACGATCTCTCAGTGCGTGGGACCGAGTCCTGAGGTGGGCTCTGCGCTGACAGCAAAGAGCCTGCTTGGGACTCTCTGTCTCCCTCTCTCTATGCCCCTCTGCTGCTCATGCTCACTTGTTCTCTCTCTCAAAATAAATAAGTAAACATTTAAAAAAATGGGCAGGATAGGATGCATGCTGTACACACTCTGTGGGGAAGGGGACCTGTGGGTGGAGTGATGGGAAAGGTACTAGTTTTGGAGACCTAACCCCCTCTGAGTCAGCTTCCTGATCTGTAAAATGAGGACAAACAGACTTCCTTCAGAGGGCTGCTGTGAAAAATAAAAAAGATCAGGCATGTACAAGCCTGGCATAAAACAAACATCTACTAAATAGCAGTACTGTAATATCACAATGTCATCATCATTGTTGCTCAGGAAGTAGAACATTCTCTATGAAAGACCGGGGATACATGGGCAGGATGAGAACACGCATCCTTGCCTAGACGCAAACCTGGGACCAGCTGAGGGCCAATGTATGCATTGTCTAGAAGGGGCAAGTGGGACACCAAGCTTGAGCCACACTGGCCGGGATATCCTTGAACAAGCAGAAATAGGATGCTGACAGGGCCAGGCTCTAAAAACCTCATGGAAACCATAGCATTTACTCCTGATTAGGCTATCCAAGCATTTTCCACCCGGAATCTACCAGCATGCCTGGCACATGCTAGCACAGATATACAATCATATTTGTCAAATGAAAAAAAAAAAGGAATAAATAGCCACCTGGGTGGCTGAGTTGGCTAAGCGACTGACTGTTGATTTTGGCTCAGGTCATGATGTCACGGTTCCTGAGATGGAGCCCCACATCAGGCTCTGAACTGACAGTGAGGAGCCTGGTTGAGATTCTCTCTCTCCCACTCTCTCTCTGCCCCTCCCCTGCTTGCTGGATGTCTCTCTCAAAAATAAATAAATAAACATTAAAGAAAGAAAGAAAGAGAGAGAGAGAGAAAGAGAGAAAGAAAGAGAGAGAAAGAAAAGAGAGAGAAAGAGAAAAGAAAAGAAAGAAAGAGAGAGAGAAAGAAAAGAGAAAGAGAAAGAAAGAAAAGAAACAAAGAAAGAGAAAAGAAAAGAAAAGGAAAGAAAAGAAAAAAGGAAAGAAAAGAAAAAGAGGCGCTGGGGTGGCTCAGTCAGTTAAGCGTCCAACTCCTGATTTCAGCTCAGGTCACGATCTCACAGTTTGTGAGTTCAAGCCCCACATTGAGCTCTGTGCTGACAGTGCAGAGCCTGCTTGGGATTCTCTCTCTCTGTTCCTCCCTCACTTGTGCTTTCTCTCTTTCAAAGTACACTTTAAAAAAAAATAAAAATAAAATTTTAAAAAGGAATAAATAAACGGAAAAAATGAGTGGTGTCTTTGCTGCTGGCTGGACCCTAGCAGTTCAGCAGGATTACTATCTGTCACTCCTGCTCATGCTCATGAGTAGCTGTGATTAGCCCGCAGACAGTATTTTACAAGAGGAGTCAACAAAATTAAGGTTGGCTAAAAGAACTCCAAAACATGTTTTTTATGACATGGCTTCTAATCTCAAGGCAACTGATTCAGCTGGAGATCAGATGAAGAAAGTGCAATTTCCCCAATACTAAAGGAGAAACTGTTCATGCAAAACCTATATATTATACTTCATCAGAAGCTTGAGCTTTGCAGGGATAGCCAACCATACACTATTTTCACTTTTCACACTCACTTTAGAATCTAAATCCTATCTCACAAGAAGATTCTGCCACACATCTTTGATTAATAAAAACAGGGACCGTAAGAATAGAAGTTGGCACCACCTTTCTGGAGGGTAGTTTTGCAATAAATATTAAAAGGCCTACAACTGTACTCACCGTATGATCCCTTCTAGTATTTTATTATAAAGAAAATATGAAGGGCAAAGATTTAGCAGTCAGAATGTTTACTGTAGCTCTGTTTATCCAGTACCAGAAAAAAATGAAATAGGAAACTAGGAACTGGTTAAACCTACAGAACAAAATAACAAGCCATTTATGATGCTGGAGAATGAGGTTTGCAATGATTAAGCCAGAAAGTAGGTTATAAACCGTGATATTCAGTTGATTCCAGTTTTGAAAAAGAAAGTGGACAAAGTGAAAAAGAATGAGGAACATACTCCCCAAATATTAACAGTCGTTACCTCTGGGAGATGGAACTAGGTCTTTCTTTTTCTTTTACTTACGTGTATTTTCTAAACTGTCTACAGTGAATGACTTTGCCAGAAGGAAAACATTTGCTAAAACAATACAGAAATGGGAGAGTTTATTAATACTTATTCTATATAGCTTGTTTGCTTGACAGACAGAATTCTTTCAAAGTGGGAGCCTATGGGGGAAAAACAATCACTTAATAGTAGAAAGGTTGGGGTGTCAGGCTGTGAAGGACAGTCACTCAGAGCGTGAAGGGAGTACTCACAGCTAGCTTCTCCTTGACCACACTGGCTGTGGCTGCAATGGTGCAGGCCGTGTCATGCTGGACCACCTGGGTGAACTCTGTCAGGTCTCGCTTCATGAACTCCAAGGCTTCGGAGGACTACGGGGAAGACAAGAGAGGGATGACAGAGCCAGCTGGCTCCACTACCCTTTGTTCCTGTTCCCGGGGCTGCTTCTATCCCTGACAGACACATGGAAACCTCAAGTGACATGGGAAGCCTCAGCACAGAAACAATGATTGCCTGTCCCAATCCCATGACCTGGGATTACCGAACAGCAGAGAGTACAGAGGGACTCCCTGCAGCTCTGAGAATCGGGATGAGACTCAGCCCTGACCTTTATAAGCTTTGTGGCCACAAGTAACTCTCATCTAGTTTCAGTTTTCTCCTGAGGGAGGTACACTAAATCGGTGGTTCAAGAGCAGACTGGGGAAGGGGGTGCACACAGTCCGGAAACGAAACAGACTCCGATGCATTGCTCTGAAATCCTTTAAGTCATGACATTTGTTTCAAATTTCAAGTAACCTGAAGAAAAGGTGTGTGATTCTTTTTTATCAAGGGAAAGTGTTTCTATTTTTATTTATTTTTTATTACAGGGAAGTTCAGTTGAAATATGAGGCAGTATGTGAAATTATTTGTCTGAAAAACTAAATAAACATGTTGTACTAGTGACGGTAATAGTTCAGAAAGCGTTTATGAGCGATTCTTGGCAATTTAATACCAGAAAAAAGGTGTGTGGTTTTTACATTCCACAAAGGGGGTGTTGAGAGAAATACTGGATTGGATTGCCTCCGAAGTCTTGCTTCTACCATTCTAGGGTTCTATTCATCCACAGAGATCCTTCGGGCAGAATGAATATTTGCTTCTGTCAGACTGACCTGCTGCTCGCCCTGCACTCAGACCAGGTTTGAGAGAGCAGGCCCTCAGCCCTGGTCTGAGTCTTACCCTGCTTTGTTTCATCCTTACCCACTCTGGGGCACCTTCCCAAACTACCTCTGTGCTCCCCTGGCAAGCCCCCTCATTTTGCACATGGAGAGTCACCTGTATTTTTTTTTTTTTTTTTTGCATTTTTGAGGGTTCTGGTGACTTTTTTCTGGTTTTCATCAGTCTGGGATGAAATGGGGCAGTCTTGTCTATCAGCAAGAAGCTTCTCTGGGAGTGGGAATCATGTCTCCATTTCAGACTCAGGACTCTGTAATTGGAGTGGAGGGGCCATTTATTCTCTATGTCCATCCACTCTGCCATTCTCCATCCTGGTCCAGGCCAGCCTGCTCTGTCGAATGGACTCCTCGCAGGTTGTATCAAATACCTCTACTGCCTTCTCCTTGTGACACTGCTGGGAGCTTTGGAAGTCACAGCAGATCAGGTTGCCCCTGCTTTACATTCTACAGTGCCCATAGTGTCCTATGAGCAAGTATACGATCTTTCCCTTCACTTACAAGGCCATATAATCTCATCTCTGGCCCTCATCCTCTACCACTGCGTTCCTCACTGAGCTCTAGTTGGCTTTCTGCAAGTTTCTCAGATGCTCTAGCATCTTCCTTACCTTCATGGTATTAGAACATATGGTTCTAACTCTTCCAAACAAATAAGTGAAAAAAACACAACAAATAAACCCCTTCAACTGGTTAACTCTGGTTTCTCCTTCAGATCTATGCTTAAATGTCACTTCCCCGGAGAAGCTTCCCTGATGCCACCTCAGATTAGGTTGGGTCCCTGCTTCATGTTCCCAGGGCACCTGAATGTTCTCTAACACTTGTCATACTGTAGATTATGATTACCCGTTCCAAGTCTAGCTTCCTGGATAAACTGAGTTCCCTGAGCACAGAACCCGTGTTTTTTGTTCACTGATGCTTTCCCAGTATGTGACACAGAACGCGGCACAGAGCAGGTGCTTAAATTTGCTTGTTAAATTTACATGTACAGGAGCAATTTTAATTAAATAGCCATTAGCATGATTATTTGATAAATGGCTGTCACTAGACTGTGAGCTCTGAGGGGACAAATATGAACAGACATGGTACCTGCCCTCAAGAAGATTGTAGTCTACTGGCAAAATGTTCATATAACAGTGTTGATACACAAGGGCAGAGTGGTGACCAGTGTATTATCAGGAAGCTGGAAAGACTTGGTGAAGGGAAGCCTGGACTTAGCCCTAAAGAATGAGCAGGAATCAGCAAAGGAAGCCTGCCTGGGGCATAGTAGGGCATAGGGCTTACCGAAGCCCATGTGCATTTCAGTCCTAATGAACATAAAAGGTAAAGCAAAACTGTTTCGAATAAAGCTGGAGAGGTTGCCAAGGGCAACTATGGAGGGCCTGGTCAGCCCTGAGGGTAATGGGGAGCCACCAAGTGTTTGAAGGAGGTGGGACATGATGAGCTTTGCCTTTTTCACAGGTCACTCCAGTCACTGGCATACAGTGCCATGGACGGGTCCAAAAGTGACAAGAGTAGAAGACAGAGGAAAACCAGTCAGGAGGCTGCTGCTGCAATAGTCCGGAAAAGAAAACAGAATATGAATAAGGACAGTGCTGGTCAGGATGAGAGGATGGGACTGGTTCAAGAAATATTCGTCAAAAAAGGTAGATTTGGTGATTAAATGGATGTGTTGACTGAGGGCAAAAAAGAGTCAAGGAAGGGCCACTGGCTGCTAAACTAGGTGCCTGGGTGGATGCAGGGCTGCCAGCTGAGGGAGAAAGTGCCGAAGGGGAAGCCCGCTTAGAAAGCGGGTGATGACAATGATTTCGGTCCTGTAGAATGTGTGGCGTATCTGGATAGTTGTCCATCAGCAGCTATTCTCAAACACTGAAGTTAAGAGTAAAGGACTAGGAGTCACTCTATCACGGAAATGGAGGAGGTCACCCAGGAAGCGTTTGTAGAGTGAACAGAGCAGTGAGCAGAGGACAAGACCCCTCAAACACTACACTTTTAAGGCGCAGGAAGGGGAAGTCATGAGACAGTCGGGAAAGAAAAGCCTGGAGATGTGGAGAATTGAGAGAGAAGCATGCCACAAAGCCAAAGGAGTAGAGTTTCAAGAAAGAGGGAGTGATCACTAGTGTCAAATGCAGCAGAAACGTCCAGGAAGATAAGGGCTGAAAACCACCCACTGGATTTGGCAAGCGGTAGGTGAAGCTGAGTGTGTTTACAGATAACCTTGTATGTGGTAGCTGCAGGGATGGGGACGGAGTCATGAGAGATCATGCTGTTGATCTCAAATTATAAACAGGAGGAGATGAGGTTGTCTCCCAGAGGTAAAAGAAGAAGCAGTTGAACAGTGGACTTGAGGAAGAGTTAGGTTTGGGGAAAGTTTCTGAAGGCAAGGGGGAAGAAAAGCATATCAGAGACTGGAAAAGCTTGCTGGGTGTTGCTCAGGCCTGAGTAAGGTTGGTGAATCTGTGGTTGGGCCAAAGAGCAATACGACTTTCTCTATCACTGTCTGTGGGTAAATGTAAGCACACACGTACACTATAGGATGAGGTAAGATGCACAGGAAGGTAGATTATAGCACCATCTCAAACTTGTCTCTAGGGCAGTACGCTAAGGGGTGCAAGGGAACGGAGGGTCCTGGGAATTGAGTGGTCCAGATGGAGCCAGGATGGGAAGGGGGAAGGAGGCAAGGCCAGGAAAGCACTGCAAGACCAAGAAAAAAAAAAAAAATGGAAGTAAAAATGGATGGGTGGTGTTTAAGGGATTTCCCCATCACCCTCCTCAGGACTTAATAAAAATAACTTCAGCTTATATACTATTTACTGTGTGCTAAGCATTGTCCTTGGTGCTTTACACATTATCGCTCAATCCTTACAATACTATCAGGTAGGTATAATCAGTACTCCCATTTTGCAGATGAGGAACTGAGGCCTAGAAAGGTTAAATAACTTGCTCAACTTGGTCTAACAGTAAGCAGCCGAGAGGGAGATTAAGTCCTCTTTCTGAATGGGGTAAACTGTCAAAGGCAGAAACAACGTCCACACCCCTGCTTCAAACTGGGAGTTCCCCAAGAACGAAGATAGAAAGCTAACCAACTATCTATTTTTCATGAGTTACGGTAAGACCAGCCTTGAGAGAAACACACAGCAGCCCCTCGCACACCTGCTGAATGAACGTCAGACTCTCCTTCCAAGAGATCGCTCAATGGAAGTGACCTTCTTTGAGGTCTCTTCAATTAAACTTCCTTGTGAAATTCTCCTCGTGCTTATCAACAACGTAAACAACTCAGGGCATTCTTAGATTTGCTAGGCTGTAGCTGAGAGGCTGTCCAGGACTGCATAGGCTAAAGGAGGTATTAAAATGCTCCCAGAGTAGAGGACTGATTTGACCGAGATCAGAAGCCTCCCCGAGTCTGCCCTGAAGCAGGACTCACCCCAATTCCCTGAGGTAAACGGTAATTAACTTTTTTCCACAGTTCACTGGGGCCCGTTTTGACAAACTAGCACGGAAGGGAACAGAAACACACAACAGCATTGTCCGTTGGTAGAGCAGAGCCTCACTCATCCCTCAGGGATTGCTGCCTCCCTGCTAGACTGAGCTTCGTGAGGCCCAGGATTGCAGCTTATCCTCAGGACCTGTCAGAGTGCTGGCTGTGCCATTCTAATACCCGAATGACTAGAGCAGTAAGTTTCTATCGCTAGAGTTCTTCCTCAGGGCCTAGATCAAATGTTCTCTCTTCTACGAAGCTGTGAATTTCCTGAGCTGGAATAAACTGCTCTTCCTATGGATTCCTACAAAAGGGTCGCGCCAGCCTTTAAACCAACATGTATCTCACCGTGGCTACTGCCACACTGGCCTGAGTCGGGGTCAGTCCTCCCTTACACCGATAAGGTATAACAGTAGAGCTCGGTGGGCCTCATCTCGAAGGCCTGGCGCCCACATAGGGCGGGCGGGGCCGCTCGGACCTGGTTGCAGTGAGGCGGAGCGAGGCCCTGCCGGAGGAAGGGCGCCGGCCCGGCTTACCTTCTCCTTGACTGCCTGGTAGCTCTGCTGCAGCCAGCTCCGCCACCATCCCACGTCCTCCCTGTGGAAGACAGACACATCTGGCGGCCCTGCGGTGCGACTCTTGCCCGCGCAACGATCGGGTCTCAGTTTCCCCCTGAGATGTGGTCCGCGGGCCCAGACTTGGCAGAACGCTTCCCCACCCCCCTCACACTGCGACTCCACCCCGCCTTTTCAGGTCCGTCCACTCGCGCGCTGGCCTCCTGCTCCCCACGGGGACCCTGGCCCAGCACCCCGGCCCTCAGAGAATTCAGGCCCCAACGCCGGAGAGCAGGATGACGGGCTCACCCTTCCGCCATCTTGCCCGCATGACATCACCACTATTTACTGACCTCTGACTTCCGACACGGCACCGCCCCCTCAAGCACCGCCCCGGAGCGCTCGGCCCAATCCTCGCGCCGACACCGCCCCCAGCCCAATCTCCGCTCCGGTCCACTACTGGGCCCCGCCTCCTTGAGCCCCGTCCAGTGTCCGTCTACAATTCGCCCTTCAACTCCGCCTCTGGACTTTTGGCCCAATCCTCACTCAGTTCGGTTCTCAGGGTCCACTCCCCAGCGGTAGCCCTACCTCCCCACAACAACTACTTTTTAATCAACGTACATCGGATACGGTGGCTGCTAAGGGCCACGTTCGTCCCTCTAGCTGGACCGCGGAGGCGCGGGAGCGGAGCGGAGAAAGGGAGGGAGCGGGGCTGGAGCTCGAAAGTCTGGACCCTAGAGCTCAGGTCTAGGACCACCCCCCTTTATGAAACAAGCCGCGTAACAGCTGCTTGGGGTCTCTTCCTCCTTGTTGGCTAATCCAACAAGTGCAGAGCGGAGCCCTGGGCTAGGGTCTGCAGGTGTGTGGAGAAAATTTCATCACAGTTAACTTCCATGAGGCTTCTCGAGGGGCTCTGAGGATATTAGGGAGATAGACACACATTCACCTACCTCAACTTTTGATAGCCCAAATCAGAACTTTTTGAACTGGAGCTGAATGTGGATTGACTTGTGAAAGGGGGACAGAGACAGAAACTTTCTGGATCTGCTACCTGTCAAGTCTCATGGCCTCTTGTCTGTTTAGGGGCGTAGCTTTAGTAATTCCCCCACCCGCCATTCCGTTTTTTCTCTTTACATGATTGTTCCTGTCGTCATACATGGTATTTCTCCCACATTAAAAGCATGGAAATAACTATCAACCCTCTCTTGACCCGACACCCATTCCCTAATTCCCTTTACAGCAAAACTCCTATAAGACTTGCCCACCCGCGCTGTCTTCAACTCCCCTCTCTTCCCAGTCTCGCTTGAATTCACTTTAGTCAGGTTTTTGCCTCCCCACAATAAGTTGACCTAACTTTTGTTAAGATGTTAAGAGCCATGGCCAATTTTCAATTCTTATTTGGACCATTAGCATCTTACTTGTCACAGTTGATCACCTTCCTACTTTTTATTTTATTAAAAGTTTTTTTAATGTTTATTTATTTTTGAGAGACAGAGAGACAGAGTGTGAGTGGGGGAGGGACAGAGAGAGAGGGAGGCACAGAATCCAAAGGAGGCTCCAGGCCCTGAGTTGTCAACACAGAGCCAGATACAGAGGCGAACTCACAAACCGTGAGATCGTGACCTGAGCCAAAGTTGGAGACTTAACTGACTGAGCCACCCAGGCACCCCATCTACCTTTTAAAACTTTTACTTTCTTCACTTGGCTCCAGGACACCATGCCCTCCTGACTTTCCTCTTACCTTGCTGGCATCTCCTTTTCAGTGTTCTCTACTGTTTTTTCACTGACCTCTTGTCGCTGGAATGTCCAAGGGCTTAGTCCTTGACCTCCTTTTCGATGTCTGTAATCATTCACCAGATGATATCATCAAGTCTCACAATTTTAATTAACTAATTTAGAGAGAGGCAGAGACAGAGTGAGTGGGGGAGGACCGGGGGGGGGGGGGGAGAGAATCTCAAGCGGACTCCTCACTGCCAGCACAGAGCCCCACGCAGGGCTTGAACTCATGAAACTGGGAGATTATGACCTGAGCTAATTCCTCAGCAAATCTAGTTGGCTTTACCTTTAAATTAAAAAAAAAAAAACTTTATTTATTTTTGAGAAAGAGAGACACTGAGTGTGAGTGGGGGAGGGGCAGAGAGCGAGGGAGACACAGAATCCCAAGCAGGGTCCAGGCTCTGAGCTGTCAGCACAGCACAGGCTCCAGCTCACGAACTGAACCGAGATATCATGGCCTGAGCCAAAGTGGGATGCTTATCTGACAGATCCACCCAGGCGCCCCGGCTTTACCTTTGAAACAACACCAGAATCCTGTCACTTCTCACCACCTCCACTGCTGCTGTGTAAGTCCCAGCCATTATGTTTCTCACCTGGATAAATGCAAGAGCTTTGTAACTGATATCTCTGTATCCACTCTTGCCTTCCTCTCGTATAGCCTTAATTCATCCTGAAAGTAATCTCTTAAAAAATATAAGAGAGTGGGAATGTAAAATGGTGCAGCTGCTGTGGAAAACAATACGGTGATTCCTGCAAAAACTGAACACAGAATTACCCTATGATCCAGCAATTCCACTTTCTTGGTATATACCCAAAAGAACTGAAAGCAGGAATTCTAACAGATATTTGTATACCAGTATTCACAGCTGCATTTTCTCAGTAGCCCAGAGGTATAAGAAACCCAAGTGTCATTGACAGATGAATGGATAAATGAAATGTGGTGTATACTTACAAGGGAATGTTATTCCGCCTTAAAAAGGAAGGGAATTCTGACAGGCTAAAACGTGGATGAATCCTGAAGACATTATGTCATGCGAAATAAGCCAGTCACAAAAGGATGAGTATTGTATGATTCTACTTACATAACATATGGAGTAGTCACAATTCGCAGAAGCAAAAAGTAGAGTGGTGGATACAAGGGGCTAGAGGGAGGAGGGATGGGGAGTTCTTGTCTCATAGTGGGTTCAGAGTTGCAGTGTGGTAAAATAAAAAGGTTCCAGAGATGGATGACGGTTTTGGGTGTGCAACAGTGTGAATGTCCTTAATGCCACTGAACTGTTTAGTTGAAAATAGTTACATTGTGAGTTTTACGTTCCATGTGTTTTCTCACATTAAAAAATTTATAAGTCAGATCGTGAACCTCCTCTGCTCAAAATTCCCCAATATCTATTTACTGTATTCAGAGGAAAAGCTGCTAAGTCCTCACAATCTCCTTCAAGGCCCTACGTAGTTGATCTGCCCTCAAACTGCTGGCCCCTTTAATCACCCTGTTCTGGTCACACTGGCCGTTTTTTAAAGTTTGTTTGTTTGTTTATTTATTTATTTACTTAGAGAAAGAGAGAGAGTGAAAGTGGGGGAGGAGCAGAGAGAGAGCGGGACAGAGAATAAATATGAAGCGGGCTCTGTGCTAACAGCAGAAAACCCCAACCCGGGGCACCTAAGATGACATCGGACCCTTAACTGACTGAGCGACCCAGGCACCACCATATTGGCCATTAAAATAATTTTTTTTTAATGTTTGTTTATTTTTGAGAGAGAGCGAGAGCGCGCAAGAGACAGAGCATGAGCAGGGGAGGGGCAGAGAGAGAGGGAGACACAGAACCAAAGCAGGCTCCAGGCTCTGAGCTGTCAGCACAGAGCCCCGTGTGGAGCTCGAACACGAACTGTGAAATCATGACCTGAGCTGAAGTGAGATGCTCAACCGACTTTGCCATCCAGGCGCCTCCCCCATATTGGCCATTTTGATGTTCCTTCAAAGTTGCCAGCACTCTCCTGACTCAGAACCTTTGAACTTCTTGTTCCCTCTGCTTAGAATGACCTTATCCCAGGGGGGCCTGGGTGGTCCTGCTCTTGATTTCTGCTCAGGTTATGATCTCATGATTCATGGGCTTTCATGGGCTGCGTTGGGCTCTGTGTTGACAGTGTGGAACCTGCTTGGGATTCTCTGTCTCCCTTTCCCTCTGCTCCTCCCCTACTCACTCTGTCTCAAAAATAAATAAACAAAAAAGGAAGGAAGAAAGAAAGAGAGAAAGAAAGAAAGAAAAAGAAAGAAAGAAAGCTCTTACCCCAAATACCCATTTGCTTCACCTCCTTCAAATCTTGACTCAAATATCATCTTTGGGGGCGCCTGGGTGGCTCAGTTGGTTGAGCGTCCGACTTCAGCTCCGGTCATGATCTCGTGGTCCGTGAGTTCGAGCCCCGCGTTGGGCTCTGTGTTGACAGCTCAGAGCCTGGAGCCTATTTCGGATTCTGTGTCTCCCTCTCTCTCTGTCCTTCCCCCGCTCATGCTCTGTCTCTGTCTCTGTCTCTCTCTCTCTCTCTCTACCAAAAATAAATAAACATTAAAAAAAATTTTTTTTAAATATCATCTTTTACCCACTCTGACCACATTTAAAGTTGCAACTTGCACCCCCACATTCCCATTCCTCTCCCATGCTCAAATTTTTTCTCCACACCACTTACCACCATCTGACATACCATATATTTAAAAAATTTTTTTTAATGTTTAAAAATTAAAAAAAAATTTAAAATTGAAAAATTAAAAAACATTTTTTTTTTTTTTTTAATGGCCATAAGCCTGGAGTATAATTGCCAACATATACTTGGGGGTTAAAGATAAAGGAGGTTTGTAAAGGAATTTTTTTTGTGTTTAAGGAGACTGGCAGGATCCTGGGAGGTTAGGATAATGTTAAGGCAAAATTCCCTTTTGCCCGTAGCAAAATTTCATGCAGGCAGCTGAGCTCCTAGAGGGAGGTCACTCTGCGGTTTCAAGGACTAGTCAATGGGCTGTAGGCAGTAAGGGAATTTAATTTTTCATTTGCCTTTGTTTCCCACATCACCATGGCAAGCACTTAAACCCCCTTACATCTTGATGAGGGTGGTATTAGGTCTCCAGAAAACGGAGTCTGTAGATTTCTGGAGATCAGCTATTGATAAGATTGTTTTTTCTTTGTTGTTAGGCAGTCAGGAGTGTCTAAGGAATATCACACATATCCCACCTGCGCAGGGGGTGGGAGGGCTGCTGTTAGCCTGTACTTTGCCCTCAGCTTGCCCCACGCTCCCTCATCACTTTGACTGACATGCCCCCTTCTGCCCTGCTGGACCCATCTTGGCTGATGATTTCTTGTCCCAATATCTTCCCGGCTTTGGCTCCCAGGAAGGCCTGACACCCAGGTACCACCAGGTGGTGCTGTGGACTCATTCAGGTGAAGCTGGCTCTCCGTCTCCAGGAGGCACGGAAGGGGGCAGTCTTAGGATTCCCTCTGGCTCCTCTGGAGAAGCTTGGTTTCCTCTATGGAAGGCAGATGGGCCCCAGATGATCCTGGGAGGTGAAGTCTCCAAAATCCACCCTGGGTCTGCACTGGAGATTCCAGCACAGTGTTGGCAGCAGACCCACTACATAATTTGTGGGGCCCAGTGGAAAATAAAAATGCCCAACTTGCTGCTAGAGGCAGCATAACGCCTGCCTAAAAGCATGCAGAATGGTTCTGGTTCAGTCTTCTAGAGCTGATTGTTAAAATTTTAGCAATTTTAGGGGTGCCTGGGTGGCTCAGTCAGTGAAGCAACTGACTCTTGATTTCAGCTCAGGTCATTATCTCATGGTTTGCGAGAGATTGACCCCAGAGTCAGGCTCTGAGCTGACAGCGAGGAGCCTGCTTGGGATTCTCTGTCTCCCTCTTTCTCTGCCCCTCCCCTTTTTGCTTTCTCTCTCTCTCTCTCTCTCTCTCTCAAAATAAATAAACTTAAAAAAAATTTAGGAGTTTTGGGGCACCTGGGTGGCTCAGTTGGTTGGGCGGCCGACTTCAGCTCAGGTCATGATCTCGTGCTCTGTGGGTTCGAGCCCTGCGTCAGGCTCTGTGCTGGCAGCTCAGAGCCTGGAGCCTGCTTCCGATTCTGTGTCTCCCTCTCTCTCTGCCCCTCCCCTGCTTGCTCTCTGTCTCTTTCTCAAATAATAAACATTAAAAATTTTTTTAATTAAAAAATTTTAGGAATTTTATGAGCTGATTGTTGAACACAGCCATTATAAAAATTAAATGATATAAAAAGTACATGAACTAAATTATATAAAACCAAAGGTAATGAATACCCCAAACTCATCACTATATAATTATTTTTATTTTTTGATTGATTGATTTTTAGGGCATATGTCATATATTGACCCTGTGTTCCCTCACTCACTGGTCACTACTCTTGACTTGTAGAACAGGTACAGAACTGCAAGGAATCATCCCCAGCTCTGTGATAACCAGATACACCAGTTCTAGGGGTGGGGGGGGGTGTCACATCATAGACTAGAATCGACAACCGTAGGGACGGGTGGTTCTGCCAGTTAGCTATGACCACATGTTCTCCTCACTCCCACAGCAGGTCGTCAGGGTCATCTAGTTCATTAGAGACAAAGGCATCAGTCTGCACATGCTCGCAGAACTTGTATGTTTCACAGCAGACCAGCACTGGCACATTATGGGCTTGTGCCCCCAGGGCCAGCTGTGCTATCCCTACCCGTGACAAGATTAGTGACAATTAGTTAGCATATCGTGCAACAATGATTTCAGGAGTAGATTCCTTAATGCCCCTTACCCATTTAGCCCACACACCCCCACAACTCCTCTAGTAACCCTCTGTTTGTTCTCCATATTTAAGAGTCTCTTGGGGCTCCTGGGTGGCTCAGTTGGTTGAGCGTCCGACTTCAGCTCAGGTCATGATCTCGCAGTTCGTGAGTTCAAGCCCCGTGTCGGGCTCTGTGCTGACAGCTCAGAGCCTTCAGCCTGCTTGGGATTCTGCGTCTCCCTCTCTTTCTGCCCCTTCCCCGTTCATGCTGTCTCTCTCTGTCTCTCAAAAATGAATAAATGTTAAAAAAAAAAATTAAAAAAAAAAGTCTCTTATGTTTTTGTCCCTCTTCCCTGTTTTTATTTTTGCTTCCCTTCTCTTATGTTCATCTGTTTTGTATCTTAAAGTCCTCATATGAATGAAGTCATATGATATTTGTCTTTCTCTGACTAATTTCGCTTAGCATAATAACCTCTAGTTCCATCCATGTAATTGCAAATGGCAAGGTTTCATTCTTTTTGATTGCTGAGTAATACTCCATTGTATATATATACCACATCTTCTTTATTCATTCATCCATCGATGGACATTTGGACTCTTTCCATACTTTGGCTATTGTAGATAGTGCTGCTATAAACACTGGGGTGCATGTGTCCCTTCGAAACAGCATACCTGTATCCCTTTGATAAATACCTAGTAGTGCAATTGCTGGGTTGTAGGGTAGTTCTATTTTTAATTTTTTGAGGAACCTCCATACTATTTTCCAGAGTGGCTGCACCAGTTTGCATTCCCACCAGCAGTGCAAAAGAGATCCTCTTTCTCTGCATCCTCGCCAATCAGGCAATCTGTTGTTGCCTGAGTTGTTCATGTTAGCCATTCTGACAGGTGTGAGGTGGTGTCTCATTGTGGTTTTGATTTTATTTCCTTGATGATGAGTGATGTTGAGCATTTTTTCATGTGTCAGTTGGCCATCTGGATGTCTTCTTTGGAGAAGTGTCTATTCATGTCTTTTGTGACGGCTTCCGGTCGTATGTTTAGGTCTTTCATCCATTTTGAGTTTATTTTTGTGTATGGTGTAAGAAAGTGGTCCAGATTCATTTTTCTGCATGTCGCTGTCTAGTTTCCCCAGCACCATTTGCTGAAGAGACTGTCTTTATTCCATTGGATATTCTTTCCTGGTTTGTCAAAGATTAGATGGCCATAACATTTGTGGGTCCATTTCCGGGTTCTCTATTCTGGTCCATTGATCCAAGTGTCTGTTTTTGTGTCAGTACCATACTGTCTTGATGATTACAGCTTTGTAACACATCTTGAAGTCTGGCATTGTGATGCCTCCCTCTTTGGTTTTCTTTTTCAGGATTGCTTTGGCTATTTGGGGTCTTTTCTGGTTCCATATATATTTTAGGATTGTTTGTTCTAACTCTGTGAAGGATGCTAGTGTTATTTTGATAGATATTGCATTGAATACATAGATTGCTTTGGGTAGTATCGACATTTTAACAATATTTGTTCTTCCAATCCATGAACATGGAATATTTTTCCATTTTTTTGTGTCTTCTTCAAATATATTTATATTTTTATATATATTTAAATTTATATATAACTTATATATATTTAATTATAGTTATTTCATGAACACTTATGCTTTTGAAGTGACTTATGTTTATTGTGCCTATACGGTGAAAATACTATATAGTGGTGTGCTTCTTGGTTCAGGTTGCTTGCCAACTTTGCATTCAGTGATGTCACACTGGTAGTTAAAAATTGACAAAAGTCAGGGGTGCCTGGGTGGCTCAGTGTATTAAGCATCTGACTTCGGCTCAGGTCATGATCTCACGGTTTGTGAGTTTGAGCCGCACATCAGATTCTGCACTGAGAGATTCTCTCTCTCTCTATCTGCCCCACCCCACTTGCATGCACACACACACACACACACACACACACACTCTCTCTCTCTCTCTCTCTCTCTCTCTCTCAAAATAAATAAACTTAAAAAAATTGAAGGTCAGAGTGTTCATGTCATCAAAATCTACAAACACCACGAATCATGTTCATCCCCCACTCCCCAGCTGAAGCCAGTCAAACTTTTACCAGTACACCCTGGTTGGACTCCTAATGTGCTGTGCCATATGGTCTTGAGCAAAGCTCTCTTCTCTCCATCCTCCCATACTTAGTGTATCACTTTATAATTTACAAAAAAGGGACATTCTTTGTGTGCTGGGCACTGTTGTCCCATGTAACTTTTTTTTTTAAGTTTTTTTTTGGTGTGTTTTTAAATGTTTATTTATTTGAGAGAGAGAGAGAGAGAGAGAGAGAGAGAGAGAGAGAGCATGCACAAGCAGAGGAGGGACAGAGAGAGGGAGAGAATCCCAAGGAGCCCCCAAGCTGCAGTGCAGAGCCCAACATGGGGCTCAATCCCATGAACCACGAGATCATGACTGGAGGCGAAATCAAGAGTCAGATGGTCAACTGACTGAGCCATCCAGGCACCCCTTGTGTAACTCTTACAACCACCCAGGAGGTAGATTATTGTGGTACAAAGAACAAAGGATGTTGCCACAGAGGAGTTGATGACTTTGACTCCTGGGATGGCTGTCCCCAGGACTCCCGAAGGTGGCACTGTGGTTTGACTCAGGGAAGCCAGCCACATTCCCTTTCTGTGCCTCTGTCCCTCATTGAGAAAATAATAATAATAATAATAATAATAATAATGATAATGATAATAAATATAATAGTGGTCTTTCCAGTCATCTTCAGTGTTGTTTTTGGGACTTGTACATCAGAAGCCTGCTCCCTAGCTGTACCGTAAGAGTAGAAAGAGGAAAGATCTAGCCCTCTCTGCTCCTGTAGGTCACAGCTGTAAGAGGTGAAAACTGGCATTTCTTTCTTACTATAACAACAGACAGTGAGAATTTTTCCCAAAAGGGAGACTGGGGTTGGATCCTTTAGGAATTCAGGAAATGCCAGCACAAAATATGATGCTTTGGTGTACTGATTATTTTGAACCTTGCACCTGAAAAAAACAACAAATCTGGGGAGAGGCTTTCTCTGAATTCCCCCTCTCCGCTCAATGACAGATCCTTCAAAAGGAACTCAGTTGTCTTAAGTCCCCTCCCCTGGAGCTTCATCAACCAGGAAAGATTGACTTTTTTACAGGAGAGACTAGAAGTTGACACCACTTCTAGAAGTGACATCCAGACACACTTTGTGGCAAACCATCATCTCTCCCCTGTTTTCTTCTAAGGGCCCTTCATTTATTCTCTCCCCTAAGTGGCCTATACCTTCCCTCTCCTTCCCTGTTAAGATGGTATATAAGCTCCCAATCCTATTGACTTTTGGGGGTATTTCCTTTTTCCTCCCACTGTGATCCCCACTTGCATGTAATATTAAAAGTGAATAAATATGTATTCCTTTTCTCCTATTAATCTGACTGTTATCAGTCGATTTCATAGACCCAACTATGGAACTTAGGATGGCTGAGGGAAAGTTTTTCCTCCCCTGCAGTGGGGGGGGCCCAAACATTAACTGTCCTATATACCCCACTTGCAGCCAAATACATACACCCTGTGTCCCAAATTTACACTTGCTTCCCGATTAGCAGAAAGCAGCTATCACTCCTGTAATTAAAAACACCCTGAGTGCCTGGGTGGCTCAGTCGGTTAAGCATCTGACATCCGCTGACAGTTCTCACAGTTCGTAGGTTTGAGCCCATGTCGGGCTCTGTGTTGACAACTCGGAGCCTGGAGCCTGCTTTGGATTCTGTGTCCCCCCCACCCGCCCCCACCTCACTGTCCTTCCCCCAGTCCCACTCTGTCTCTCTCTCTCAAAAATGAATAAACATTTTTTAAAAATTAAAAAAACACACAACCTTACTCCCCAAGGAAGGAACCCCAATGCCTTGATGTTCCTTCTCTAGCTTTCTCAAATTCCCTTCTCAAAAATCTGCACTCTGTGACTAATTGTGAAGTGAATATTCCCTACACAACCACCTGGAGACAATAGTAGGGGAAAGGGAGAAGACAAAATATCTAAAATGTGTACATAGACCCATCAAGGAGGGAAGTTCAAGCAGAGGCCATAATTGTCGCCTCCATAACCCATTTGAAGGCCGATGTTGTATTTATGGCTTTGCTTCTTCACTATATCTATTTCAGGTTTCTTCTGCTTTCAGTCAGCAAGGGACAGCCAGGTTCTTAGCTCACAGAAGAGACTCAAGCTTTGATTCCCGAGAGATCTGTGCCCTGGGGGACCCTCTTGTATGGAGCTGCAGCAGTCTTGCTGTGACTCTGATCCCAGGATTTGTACTAGGAATAGGATCATTCGAGAATACAGGTAAGTCTTTCACTAAGCCTCCTTGCCCCCTCTGTGTGGTAACAACCTATTTCCCCTTGACAGCCAGACATTGTCACCCCAGAAAATACCTTGATTTCTTTTTTGCTTGTCTGTTCAGGAGCATGAGGCGTTCAAAATGGTTGGGTGGCAGTTTCAGCTTCCAGTTTGGTGGGAAAACTGTGTCACTTGGTGGAAGCATTCGTCCCTCAGACACTACAGGCTTTTAACATACCTCTCCTCCGTATAGTCATGAGGCCAAGAGGCAAAGAATGTTTGAGTGTGTAAAACGGTTTCATTGTGAGAGAGCCACTCCTACATCCAGCCCCTTGGTTCTCGAACTGCTCTCTGGCTAAAGGAGAAACAGTACGTACCCTGATTCAGAGCATTACTGTATCCTGGGGATGGCTCTCTAGTTCATGAAGTGTCTACAGCTGGGACCTTACGTGGACCTTCAGGAGGCCTTTCCGTCATGGTAGAATGCTGACTAATGGAGCACGTGGTAAGACCAATGAATCCTGAGGGTATCCCCTGCTCAGTTTCCCACTTCTTGTCTTGCAAAGTGATTTCCATGGTTAGAAACAATATTTTGTGAGAGAACAAGACTGCGTATTAAGTCCACAGATGGAGGTTCTGGCGGAGGCGTGTGAGGCAGGAAAAGCAAATCCAGATCCAAAGCAAGCACCTCTTCTAGTGAGACAAATTCCCCACGAGGAACGTGGTCCTACGTACTCCCATCTGCCACCGTGTAATTGGCTGGGTTCCTCGAGGTATGACACCAAATCAAAGGTCCAGGGCCGATTGCGGCTGTGGGCAAACTTCGTGTCAGTAATGGTGGCTGTCAGGTTGGCCTTTGTGAGGAGATGTCCGTCTTCTTTAGCCCATGCAGTTAGTCTCCACTCCTGTCATCATGGTCCTTTTTCAATGAACCTATTGAACAAGAGCTGCACTGGCTGGGGGAAAAGGCCATCTGGTTAACATCCACAGAGCATTCTATTTGCTATTCAAAGCTTCCCCCATAGTTGAGGCCCATGGTGACTATCTGTATGGCATACCTTCTGTCTCATGATCTGGGACCATTCTAAGAAATTCATCTTTCCCAAGCCTCTTTGTCATGAACTTCCAATCTTGTAAGACTTTCAGCTGTTCAAATCATTAGTCATTGCCCATGAACTGGTACAGGTCCTCACCTCGGGCCATCTTTTCTTCCAGGCAAAGTGGGTAATGAGACATGCTGCTTACGGTCCTGCCCTGCTGAGGGACCTCCTTCTCCACTATCCCTCGGGGCCACCTCTTGCTGTTTCAGAATCTGTCATCAGAAAACCAGGCTCTAATAATTTCCCCATTCACAGTGGAGCCTTGTTGTACTCACTCACATAGCTGGGAACATTCTACTGGTCTGGGCCCACTCCAGCAGGTCTATCCTTGTTCCTCTGTCCCCAACCTTTTGTTCCCAAGTCTCTCAAGCAATCTCCTTGAGAACAACCTGCTTCTAGATGGACCCTTTCCCCGAGGGAACTGCTGGGCAGAGGGGTCAGATGGCAGTTCATTGGGAGGCAGCTCAGGTTACAAGGTCACCTGGGGTGCAGGTGTGCAGTCAAGTGTGCAGTCTGCCGGAGCCCAGCGAAAACCCAGGAGCTATTTCTCAAAAGAAAAATACTCACTTATGAATGAAGCATGGCTTTGCCTCCAAGCCCTGAGGGCCTGTTTACAGCGACCATCAGTGTCTGCAGTAGGCCTCAGGGAGCACTCTGATTTGCCTCAGGCACTCCGAAAGATCAGGGCTGAAAGCCTGAACTATGTGCACTGCATGGCCTGGACCAGGTCGGGAGGCCTCTTCTGCCCTCTCCCCCTCTGTGCCTTACTCACAGCTGGAGACTGGCAAATGGGTAGGAGCAGTCAGTGCACCAGGTGGTGCTTCCAAAATCCCAAATGACCCATCAAACCCTAGGGCTCCGTCTAAGAGGTGGGAAGTCCAAAGTGCAGCAACCTGTCCTTTGCTTTGGAGGGAATGTCCTGAAGTGTCTCAAAACTTGTGACACCCAGAATTTTAATGAAGTGGCAGGACGCTATATTTTCACTGGATTTATCTTCCACCCTTTGGCACCTGCTACTTTCTCTCTCTCTCTCTTTTTTTTTTTTTTGGTTCTATCAGTATCGGGCCACCAGTATGAGAGCCTGTGGGATGAAGTGACAGAAACTTGGAATGGAATCTTGACCTCTATTCTGTCCTCCTTCTATCTGAGGAGGTGTAAAGCTAAAAACACTTCCCAGGCTCCCTTACAGCGGAGGTTCTGATGTAAATCCAATTCCTTCAAGTAGATGCACCTACAGGAGACTTGGGAAAGCAGAAGTAAGGCAGAAATCATCTCTCTGGAGCTGTGGCTGCTGGCAAGCGAGATCTGTTTGAAAGACCAGGAGCAGCTTCTGGTTTTTCGCACGGGACTGACTGAATACGGTAGGGTCAAGGCTCCTGCAGACTAAATTAGGGCATAGACCAGCAGGTGGGCTTTTCTCTGAGGCGGGATTATAAAGCTAATTGTTTCTCGTATATTCTTTGTCATAGTGGAGAAAAATGCATTGGCCTGATCAAGTTCTGGGGGTTGTACTAATATCTGTCCTCCCCAAAGCCACATCTGAAACAGCATTTGCAATTGGGGTCACCATTTGATTAAGTTTACAATATTCTTCTGCCTTCTTCAAGACTATCTGACTTTTCCAGTTCCCAAACAAAGACACAGAAATAGATATATATATATCTGTGTCTTTGTTATATATATTTTAATGTTTATATATATATCTGTGTCTTTGTCTTTGTTGTATATATTAATGTTTGTATATATCTGTGTCTTTGTTATATATATATATATATAACAACAATTTGTTGTTATATATATATATAACAACAACAACAATATATATATAAACATATATATATGTTTAATGTTTATATATATATATCTGTGTCTTTGTTTTATACATATATACATATTTTTTTAAATGTTTATTTATTTTTGAGACAGGGAGAGACAGAGCATGAATGGGGGAGGGTCAGAGAGAGAGGGAGACACAGAATCTGAAACAGGCTCCAGGCTCTGAGTTGTCAGCACAGAGCCCGACACGGGACTCGAACTCACAGACCACAAGATCATGACCTGAGCCGAAGTCAGATGCTTAACCGACTGAGCCACCCAGGCGCGCCAGGACACCGATATAAATGTGACAGAAATCACCACCTCCGCATATTTTAAGTCTTTAATGGTGGCATTAATCTTTGTGATGCTCTCAAGATCTTTTATTTTAATTTACATTTTTTTATTTTTTTTTAACGTTTATTTATTTTTGAGACAGAGAGAGAGACAGAGCATGAACGGGGGAGGGGCAGAGAGAGAGGGAGACACAGAATCGGAAGCAGGCTCCAGGCTCTGAGCCATCAGCCCAGAGCCCGACGCGGGGCTCAAACTCACAGACCTCGAGATCGTGACCTGAGCTGAAAGTCGGACGCTTAACCGACTGAGCCACCCAGGTGCCCCTATTTTAATTTACATTTTATGGGAATCAGGAACTTCAATGACTTGCACTTTGTTTTTCCAGTAATAAAAGCTGTTAACCAACCTATGGCCTGAGTGCCAATGCAGGATTCTGCCAGTAGTTTAATATATTTATTCTTTTTTTAAAATGTTTATTTATTTGCTTGAGAAAGCGCAAGTGGGGGAGGGGCAGAGAGAGAGAGAGGGATAGAGAATCTGAAGCAGGCTCTGCCCTAACAGCAGCAAGCCCAATGTGGGGCTCGAACTCACAAATGATGAGATCATGACCTGAGCTGAAGTCGGTCGCTCAACTGACTGAGCTACCTAGGTGCTCCTTTAAGATATTTAGTCTAATTATACAAATGAGGAAAAAACTAGCAGATGGATTTAGGGGCTAGATCTATCCTTGAGTGGATTTTGGTCAAAACTCCATTTATAACCAGGCTCTCTATACTTCAGGTTTTCTCTAGGTGCCTAGCCTCTTACCTGTCCCACTGTGATCTCCCTTGGACTGCCAGGGCCAGAATCTTGCAAACTACATTTCCCAGATTCCCAAACTCCATTGATAGCTGTGTCCCAGTTAGGTTGTGCCAATGGGAGGCACTTGGTTATATTTAATTTTTTTTTTCATGTTTATTTATTATTGAGAGACAGAGAGAGACAGAGCATGAGCAGGGGAGGCACCAAGAGACAGGGAGACACAGAATCTGAAGCAGGCTCCAGGTTCCGGAGCTGTCAGCCCAGAGCCTGACACGGGGCTCGAACTCACAAACCGCGAGATCATGACCTGAGCTGAATATGGACGCTCAACCGACTGAGCCACCCAGGTGCCCCAGCACTTGGTTATATTTAAAGGTAGGAGGAAGGGAGAAACCTTTCTGCTTCAGGAGGTACCTTGGCTTTGACAGCACTGGGTCCTCCAGCATTGTCGGTATGGAGTGTGGGGTTGTAGGCTACAGCCCAAGGGCAGTAGCAATTTCCTGGGCTCTGGATAATGCTATCTCTCTCCCTCATTCTTCAGTATATCCAATGTCTTTGTGACCAACCCCTGCATTAAAGTCTTCTCTGCTTGAAATATGTAGGGTGGTATCTGTTTTCCTGATTAGACATTGATTCATACATTTCTGTAAAGCCCACACTCTAGTGCAGCACAGAAGCATCCTGGGTGTCTAGGAATTTGCGTGGCCATTGTCTGATTGTTCCCAAAAGGTTTGAATATTTGAGCACAAGTTCTTTGGAGAAAGACTCATGGTATGGTCCTGCAGGTTATTGTTGGGTCTTTCCTTAAGGGTCTTTAACTTTCTTTAAAAAAAAATTTTTTTTAAACGCTTATTTATTATTGAGAGACAGAGAAACACAGAGCGTGAGCAGGTCAGTGGTAGAGAGAGGTGAAGACACAGACTCCGAAGTAAGCTCTAGGCTCTGAGCAAGCAGTCAGCACAGAGCCTGACGCGGGGCTCGAACTCACAAACTGTGAGATCATGACCTGAGCCGAAGTCAGTTGCCTAACCAACTGAACCACTCAGGCGCCCCTAACTTTCTTTTTATTCAGTGGTCGACACACCTGAACCTACTCAAGTATGGACATTGGATGAAAAATCAAAACTGTCTTTTGGGGCGCCTGGGTGGCTCAGCCGGTTAAATGTCCAACTTTAGCTCAGGTCATGATCTCACGGTTTATGAGTTTGAGCCCTGCATCGGGTCTGCACTAACAGTGTGGAGCCTCCTTGGGATTCTCTCTCTCCTTCTCTCTATCTCACTTTATCTCTATCTCAAAAAAATAATTAGAACGAAATTGTCTATTGCATCAAGATAGGCCTTTGTTCACTGGGCATGGAAGTATTTTTTTTTTTTTCTGTTACTGTTATAAAAATTAAATGGGAATTTAGTAGACTGTCCCTGATTCGTTAGTTGTTTCCAAAAATCTCTGTGGATCAAACCACTCTGATTTCATGCCAACCCTGCTGCTTATTAGTAACACTTCCCATTTTGTATTTGTTGGGTAACTGCCACCACGTGGGCTGTATCATTCCAGACTCCTCCTCCTGAAATGAGAGTACATTTCAATTATAGACCCATCCGCCATCATTCCTGGCTTAGAGAGGATGGTCAGTAAAGTGCCTTTTAATGATTTTGGCACTTCCTTCATCAATTGTCCTCTGGCTTTGGTAAAGGAGGTGAATTCTGGGTCTTTTCAAGGAATATAATTATTGGGTTGATCAGCAAGATACACAGACAGATGCAATAAATCATCCTGACTCCTGAGATCTTTGAATTTATTCCTCTGGTTTATGGCAAAAGATTTCCACTGTCATACAAATGAATGACAGGTCAGTATTGTATCCAGTTTTGCATAAACCAACACTTCAATTGTTAGAATAACAGCTGCCAGCCATCAGAGGAAGCTCCCTGGATGCAGAATCTCCAGTGAATATATTCAAACCAATAAATTCATTTTGATCTGAAATCATATTCAGGCTTTCCTTATTTAAGTAGCCTCCAAATTCACCTCCATAAATAGTCCCTTGCTTTTTCATCAAATAAAATAGCAGATTCCTGCGATTGTTTTCTTTGGGCAGGCCTCCCTTTCCCTAGTTTTTGTCTGCTTTTCATCCTCCAGGACGTGTTATGCTTGAGCTTTGGTTCTGGCCAAGGGGCAAGAAGGAACTTAAGTTTTCTTTAGCAATGAAGGTTCAATCTTATCAATTAAGGAAGGATGGAATTTTTCATGTAAAGGAGGAGGGAACACTTCCTTGGAGCTCAGCAGACGATACTATGTTCTTGCTAAGAAATTCAATCCCGTCTCATAATCTAGATTAAATTTATTAGAAGAACTTCTCTTAATTAACCTACACTTAACTGATTTACTGAATTAACTGATAATCCCCATGATCACTTTCTCTCCACATTTAAAAAAAAAAGTTTATCGATTTATTTTGAGAGAGAGAGAGTCTGAAAATGGGAAGGGCAGAGAGAGGTGGGGGGAGAGAAAATCTCAAGCAGGCTCCACTATCAGTGCAGAGCGCACAGCCTGATGCAGGGCTCGAACCCATGAACCAGGAGATCATGACCTGAGCCAAGATCAAGAGTCAAAGTCAGACGCTTAACTAACTGAGCCACCCAGGTGTCCCCTCCACACTTTTTTTTTTTTAAATTAAGGTAAAATCCACCCAATATACATTCAGTCATTTAAAAGTATACAAGTCAGTGGCATTTAGTGTATTCACAACGCTGTACAACCACCACCTATTTCTAGTTTCAAGTGTAGAGCTTTCTGAGTGCAGAGTTCTGTGTGACCTGCACAGTTGGTACACCGGTTAAGCTGGTTTGCCTATCTCTCACTCCCTTACCCCGGTGGCTGTCCTCCTATTTCTTAGGCACATCCCAATCTGTTTTTAGAACCTTCCTACTAGCTCTTTCCCTGCCTGCAATGCTCATCTGTTTAACCTGAGCATGGCAGCTGGAAGGCTGCCAACTGAGAGAGGCCATCCTTGACCTTCAGCCCCTCATAGCCACCAAATCACTTTGTTAGATCGTCTACCTGTTTTAATTCTTTGCCATGCACTTCATATATTTCCTTTTTTTAGTTGTTTTTTTGTTTATTAGCCATCTCCCCTTGTTATGGGTTGGACTCTGCCTGCACTCCCCGCCCCCCCCCCCTTTGGTGTGCTGAAGTCCTAACCCCCAGCACCTCAGAATATGACCTTATTTGGAAAACAGGGTTATTGCAAATGCACTCATTTGTTGAGTCGAAGTTGTACTGGGGTAGAGTGAACCCCTAATTCACTATGACTAGTGACTTTATATAAAGGGGAAATCTACACACAGAGATATATACAGGGAGAGCGCGGGTGAACATGAAGAGGGCCAGCTACAAGTCCAGGAGAGAGGCCTGGGACAGATCTTTCCTCCAGAACCCTCGGAAGGAACCAACCCTGCCCACACCTTGACTTCCAGCCTCCAGAAATTCGAGACAATGAATTTCTGCTGTTTAAGGCGGCCTGTAGTGTTTTAACACAGCAGCGCTCACAAACTGATAACACCCACTATGAGAACTGAGCTCCGCGAGAATGGCAAGCTGGTTTGTCTTGTTCACAGCTGTCCCTCAACATGTCAGTACTGTTCCTGAGCACCGGGTACCGCTATTTAACTGTTTCACTTGCATACATGACCCTGAAAGCTTTTCAAGGGAAGAGGGTGTCGGGGTGTTCGTTAAAAACCTGTTGAGTACATGAAACCATTTCACTCCTTCCAGAATTTCTGCGAAGCGCCGGCAAGTAAAATGTGTGCGGACTGATAGGTCAGAGCTCTCATTCTCCGGGCGACTTTAATATGCGCGTCGTGCTTTCAGCTCTCCGGACAAAGACGCCGACACTTCGCAGGTCCCTCGAGTGGGACTCAGAAGACCGAACAGAGCTCCAGCCTTCTGCTAGTGTCCGTTCTTGCCCCTTTTGGCATCTCGGGACTTGTAGTTTTGTCCACTATATCTTTGCTGGAGAAACGAACGCTGAGACCACAACTCCCGTCACCGCGCGAGGACTGGCGCCATCAGAGCGCAGCCTCAGGAGGGGGCACGGGCGCCATTGACTAACCCGCTGGTCGAAGGGTCCGCCTTCCTGAGCCTAGGAGCCCCTGTGATTGGTCAGCTGCCTCGCTTCTCACGGAGGGGGCGACAGGTGAATGAAAGAGGGGCGTGTCGGTGTGCGGTAGCTCGGCCGCAAGGCTGGATCCCGCTGAAAGGTGAGAGTCGAGAAGCGGGTTCGCGCTACCTCTTTCATTGGTTTGGGGAACGTTCGGGGCGCCCCAGGAGGTCCGCCTTGGGTGGAGGGAGCGGGCAGAGAGCTCCCCTCTTGGTCGGCCTCCCTCGGACCTCCCGGCCCTGGCTGCTCCCGAGACCTCCCGCCACCCAAACCTGAGCTGGATGACCGACCCTTCCCTCCCTCCAGAGTGGGGAGCGTCGGCTCGGCGGCAGCTGTCCCCCTTTCCTTGGTATTGGGCTGTCTCGCCGCGTCGTCCAGCCGGGTGGTCCTGGCGCCCGCCCATTGCGATGGTGCTGGGACGCGAGGGCTCGGCCAGGTTGGGGCAATGCCCACCGCAGCGATGGTCACTTTGTCTGCAGGAGGCAACGAGACGGGTAAGGCCCCTGTCTCCCACCCTCAGGAGCCAAAGACCGGTCCAGGAACTGGTTCCGGTGATCTCCGCAGGGTCGTCTGTCTTTGGAAGGTGGGGAAGGGGTGGAGATCCCCTTGTCTTGGGAACAATTTAGCAGGTGAACCCAAGGTGCAGTTGACCCTGAAATTTTTTCTGTGAAAATGGAAACTCTTCTCCCGTGTCGTTCCCCCTCACTCCATGCGTTGGGAGAGGAGTGACTTCCTCAACCCTATGGGGAGTCAGGTTGGCACAGCGGTTAAGAACGTCAACCCTGGAATCAAACCAATTTTGGTTTCAGTCCTGACTTGCACATGTTAGCTATAAATCTGAACTTCAATTTCCTCCCCTAAAAAAGAGGGTATAACAATGATATCTACTGCACTGGGTTAGTGTGAGGTAAAAGTTAATTAATGCTGGTAAAGTACTGTCTACAGTGCTTCACGAAGAGTGGTGTTCAGTAAATGCTAGCGATGGATGAGCAGGTTTTCATTATTCTCAGGTTGGTGAGACGGAAGGAGTCTTGGCAGAGTCGGCGGGTGGAATTCAAGGCTGGTTTTGGTGCCAGCATGAAGGCAGTCATGTGATCTGGGTAGCATTCCCTAGGGGAACGTGGGAGTGTGCTGTAGAGAGTAGTGTTGGCATCTGCTCTCTCCCGGAGGACATGCAGGGTGTACTTGGCTCATTTTTCTATTCCTGGCACCTTCCTTGTATGTAACCAGTAACTGTTGAATTGAATTGCAACAGTCAGAGGGCTGGGGGTTCCCCTAACCGGTGAGGCTAAATGTGCTTCTGACAGCAGTAGATCCAGAGAGCTTCTTTCCAAGGAGAAGTAGTGATCCTCAGCCGGTCCCACGGTTGCAGGGCACCAAAGGCAAGTGATACGAATAAGGATTTCCACAGTATATGCCAAATACAGGGTTGGGGAAAGGGTTGTGGACAGACTTTTGCCAAGTTAAGGAGTATTGACATGACCCGACAGAATCTGGATTATTTGCAGAGAGAAAGCCAAAGGAAATGGGTTTGGGGTACTGTCGCTGGAAAGGAGCATCTTCCAGTAAAAGATGGAAGTGCCCTGTAGATAAAACTGTTCTTCAGCTAAGAAGTGTTGGGCCTACACCGGTTTATCTCCCTGATTGGCCAACTCCTTATTCCTCTGCCCTTCCTCCTTTACCCCCTTTGTTGAAAAAGAAAAAAATGAAAGCAGTACATGCACTTAGTGAAACATTCTAACAGGTTGAAAATGAAAAGCGGAGATCCCTTCACGTACTTCTTACCCTTAATCTCTCTTCTCAAGGGTGTCTGCTATTAACTCTTGCTTGTGTAACCCTACATTGAAAAAAATCATGCTTATACAGATGGAATCATATGGTACATTTTGTTTTGCTTCTTGTCTTTTTCTCTCAATATACCTCGATGACCTATCCATAACGAACACACACAACTCTGGCTCATTAAAAACGTGGCTGCATGGTATTCCCCTGTGTGATTGCCCCTCATTTATTTGACTTGTCCCCTGTTGGACATTCTTTATACTTTTGTGCTCGTATAAAAGCCTGGTGAATGGACATCTCTGAACTTGTAATTTGATATTTTTGGGCAACCCATCCAAAAGGGTAAATTTTTATATTGATATTTCTGGGACAAAAGAAGTGTGCATTTTAAGTTTTAATAAATATTGCAAAATTCCTCTCTAGAATGGTGTTCCAAGTTACATCTGCATCACCAGTGGATATTAGCACATGACAGTTGAAAAATGTGATTTTACCAGTCTGATAGGTGTTCTTTCAGTTCTGAGGAAGGGAGTAAACTATGGTATTGAAATGTTGTATTTTCCTATATCTTGATTTTCCCTTCATATTTTTCTTTTTCTTTAAAGTTGATTTATTTATTTTGAGAGACAGAGAGAGAGAGAGAGAGAGAGAGAGAGAGCATGAGCAGGGAAGGAGCAGAGAGAGAGGGAGAGAGAATTCCAAGCAGTCCCTGAGCTGTGGCAGAGCCTGAGGCGGGACTCGATCTCATGAACCCATGAGATCATGACCTGATGACCTGAGTGAGCTGAGATCAAGAGTTGGACCCTTAACCAGCTGAGCCACCCAGGCACCCCGTTTATATTTTTTTTAAGTTTTTTTTTTTTTAATTTATTTTGAGAGAGAGAGAAAGAGAGTGTGCACCAATGCGTGTGAATCAGGAAGGGACAGGGAGAGGGAGACAGAGGATCCAAAGCAGGCTCTGCACTGTCAGCGTAGAGCCCGATTCAGGGCTCAAACTCATGAACCTTGTGAAATCAAGACCTGAGCCACCCAGGTGCCCCTCCCTTCGTATTTTGATTGCCAAAGGCAGCAGCAGGAACTGCTGGGAAGGCTTGGTTGGAAAAGTCAGAAGAGGTGGGAATGACAGTGAAGCCTTAGTCCTGTGACAACTTTCAGGGTTGATTTATTTGGGAATCGTAGAATTTTGCAGATATCTAACGGTTTTCTTCCTTTCTGAAGCAAATGTTAATTTTAACTACTTTGGATGAAAAAATTCCAGAAATTATGATATAACTTCCTTGACTTTAAAATGAATATAAACAGATAAGAATCTTCTTGAGGACTTAAGCCCATCACTTATAGCCCTGGGCTATAATTTAGTGCTGTCCTAAGGCCATTTTGAATATGTAGGAGCATTTAATGTTGCTTAGCTAAATGGCCTCAGGCTGACGTTTTGAAAAAATTCCTGGGTCTATTTTTTTAAGAAACATTTTTTACCTTTTCCTAGCTGTCAACTCTCACTTTTGTCAGTTTACTATCTTATAGAGGATCCTGTCTACTTCTCTCCCTAATTGGTGGTCTAGTTTCTAAACTGAAACAAGTGAAATGCATCACTTGTTATGAAGATGTATAAAGTAAGTGTGAACTGCCAGTTAATAAGGTTCTTGTGGGTCTTTAATGAGTATAGTCCGTGTAGTTAGTACACAGACTATGGGGAATCAATTTTGCCGATGGAAGAGCCCTTTTTTGTGGGGAGAAAGCGCCTGGTTTTTGGCTGGTTAGGGTATTGTGGCATTGCATTTGTAGAAAGGAAGAGCACTAAGGAGTTGTGAGCTGTGGTTGGCAGCTCTAACCAGGCCTTTTGTGATTCCAGTAGAGGGATGATGGACTTGGTTCTAGAAACTTCCCTGTGCTCAGTGGGTCAATACGGAAAAGGGGTAGTCAATGGATTGTTACGGAAACCGAAGTTCTGCTGCTTGTCGCTCTAGAGGCCAATACTCAAGAGATGAGTTTTGATTGAAAAAGAATGTGAGTTTTGTTCAGAAGCCCAGGGTCCTGGGGAGAAGGCGGACTCTTGTCCAAAAGCCAACACCGAGGTTTCTGCCTGACCCAGGGATTTTTAAAGCGATTTAATCAGGTAAGGGAGTACCATGGTCTTTGACATTTCTTGATTGTGTGAGGACTTGATGATGCCAGCTACAGAATTATCTCAGTGCTCAGAGGTTGTGCAAGAACGTCTGGTTCCTGGTTACCCGGGGGTTGTGCAAGAGCACTCTGTTCTTTCTGCAAAGGAGGGCAAGGTTTGCAGATGTGTAAAGGGAGGTCAGTAAAGTCATTTGCGTGACCTTAAAAAAGAAAAACATTTTGCTCAGTGTTTCTGGGCTAATCAGAAAGCTGAGGTGGCTTCAAACAGACTTGCTGGCCTTGTGGCCTAGGAAAGTTCTGGTCCTTCATTCCCCAAGGCCAGTGGTCCGCAAGTCTTAAAAGAAAGTAAATTAGTTCTGTTACAGATCAAGGGCCTTAAGTCAGCAAGCAAGGAGTGTGTTAACTTGAAGTAGGTTGACCCTTAAGACCAGGCTGGAGTGCTGTTACAGGTTGGCTCTGTGGTTTGTGTGATGGGAAAAGATGGAAGAGAGGGAGCTCGGGGAAGGTCAGCATCTGTCTTTCTCAGTAGCAGAAGGATTGTAAACTTGATCTATACCTGCTCTACTTAGCACTTAAGAAGGGAGTATTCCTTTCTACTTACCGAACCTACTTTGTCCAAAGCACTCTGCCAGGTGCTATGGGGGATAGCAAATGAAGTAAGATGTGGCTTGTACCTTCCAAGGCTTTTAGTCCCCTGACCAATGAGGGCCAGGACCTAGAGTTCGGAGGAGTGGACCGAGGATAGTGGAGTCAATCCGTTAAGAGTCTCTCAGTTGCAAGAGATAGAAAACCCAACTCAGACCAGCTAAGGCAAAAAGGGACTTAACTGGCCTCTGGCACAGCATGAGTTGGGGCCCAGATGGTGTCCCCGGGGCACCTGTTGCTCCTGTCTGAACTGAGCTGTCATCTTTGTTGGGCGGTTCCCTTGGTGGTGAGGCAGCATCTTAAAAAAAAATTTTTTTTTAATGTTCTTATTTATTTTTGAGACAGAGAGAGACAGAGCATGAGCAGGGGAGGGGCAGAGAGAGAGGGAGACACAGACTCAGGAAGCAGGCTTCAGGCTCCGAGCTGTCAGCACAGAGCCCGACGCGGGGCTCGAACTCACAAACCGCGAGATCATGACCTGAGCTGAAGTCGGGGACGCTCAACCGACTGAGCCACCCAGGCACCCCTGTGAGGCAGCATCTTTGACATCCACATGCCCACCGAGTAGAGAGTGCTCTTCTTTGGGTGCCCCAGTAAACATTTCATTGCTTTTCATTGCTCTGACCCAAGCCACATGGCCATCTCTCAGCTAATCACTGTGGTCAGAAGGTGGGACACGTTGATTGTGGTGGCCTCTATTATATCTAGAGCCTGGGGATGGGGCCAGCTTGATGCAAAACACATTGGCCAATGGAGTGCCTGGGTGCCTCAGTCAGTTAAGCATCTGACGTTGGCTCAGATCATGATCCCACCGCTCATGAGTTCGAGCCCCACATCGGGCTCTGTGCTGATGGCTCAGAGCCTAGAGCCTGCTTTGGATTCTGTGTCTCCCTCTCTCTGGGCCCCTCTTCCAATCGCACGCTCTCTCTCTCTCTCTCTCTCTCTCTCTCTCTCTCAAAAATAAATAAAGATTAAAAAATTAAAAAAAATTCAAAACACATTGGCGAAGAATGGGGGAAGGGTGGTTCTATCAAAGCCAGAAAAACTACCAAAACCATAAGAATGATGAATGTATGCTGGCTAGCCCACCAAAAGCTTCCATAAAGTAGTAATAGGTGTGTGCCCAGACTTGTAAGTATGGTCTCTGAGTTCCGTATCAGGACTGAACTGTAAGTCTTAGATTTGGGTGTTATCTATATTTTGAGTCTTTAAAAATTTTTTTTAAATGTTTATTTTATTTTGTGGGGGAGGGGCAGGGAGAGATGGGGGACACAGAACTTGAAACAGGCTCCAGGCTCTAAACCGTCAGTATAGAGCCCGATGTGGGGCTCAAACCCACAAACCACAAGTTCATGACCTGGGCCGAAGTCGGGCGCTCAACCAACTGAGCCACCCAGGCGCCCCAGTGTCTGACTCTTAATATTGGCTCAGGTCCTGATCTCATGATTCATGAGATCGAGCCCCCCTCTGTGCTGTCAGCACAGTTGGGATTCTCTCTCTCCCTCTCTTTCCGCCCCTCCCCATTCATGCTTTCTCACTCTCTCTCTCTCAAAAATAAACTTGAAAACGAAAGGAAAAATTAATTGGTAAATTAACTTCAAAAAAACAATCTTGGCAGAGATCCAGGCTACTCCAGAGCAGCAGCAGCTGGTGGAGACATGGAGATGCAGTCCTATCATGCCAAGCTCTTGGGGGAGTTGAATGAACAGCGAAAGAGGGACTTTTTCTGTGACTGCAGCATCATTGTGGAAGGGCGGATCTTCAAGGCCCACAGGAACATTTTGTTTGCCAACAGCGGCTACTTCCGAGCCCTGCTCATTCACTACATCCAGGACAGCGGGCGGCACAGCACCGCCTCCCTGGACATAGTCACCTCCGATGCCTTCTCCACCATCTTAGACTTCCTGTACTCTGGGAAGCTGGATTTGTGCGGGGACAACGTGATTGAAGTCATGTCGGCGGCCAGCTACCTGCAGATGAACGACGTGGTGAACTTCTGCAAGGCCTACATCAGGTCGTCCCTTGACATCTGCCGGAAGATGGAGAAGGAGGCTGCCGTGGCTGCAGCGGTGGCGGCGGCGGCGGCGGCGGCGGCGGCGGTGGCGGCTCATCAGGTGGACAGCGGAAGCCCCAGTTCAGGCAGGGAAGGGACCTCCTGTGACACCAAGAGCGTGGTCCCCTCTCCGGCCGAGGGAGAGGAGAGGGTGGACTGTCCAAGAGAGCCCCCTCGCAGTGACTGCAGAGGCTGCCACCCACTGGAACTGGCGGCGAAGGACGGCCCGGGCAGTGGCCCAGCTGACAGTGACCTCTCTATTCTGCCCAAACAGATAGAGCCCAAGGTGGAGTTTGATGCCGACGAGGTGGAGGTGGAGTTGGGCGAACAGCTGCAGCCGTACGCCACCCCACTCAGCCTGGCCCACGTGGACGAGGGTTTGCCCGGTGGCCAGGCCATCGACTTGGCTTACGGTAACTACCACGTGAAGCAGTTCCTGGAGGCACTCCTGCGCAACGGCGCCGTCCAGAGCAAAGGTGACGTGGACCATCACTTTTCTCGAAGTTTGGAGGGAAGACCAGAGGGTGCGGGAGGAGCCATGAGTGCCGTGATGGATGTCCAGACCGACTGGTATGGAGAGGACTCAGGTGAGCTCCATTCGCCTTCAGCATCTCTGCCGGTCACTTAGCACGCACACCTGTGCCTTACTGGCTCCCATCACCATAATCGTCAGCATTGCCATTGTCACTGCTGTCATCACCACCGTCTCCACCACCGTCATCACCACCACATTATCACCACCACCACCAGTGGGTGTTAGTCGAGCACCTGCTGTGTGCAGGGCATTGTCTCTTCCTGTGTGTTACTATTTTACCTCTACAACTGGAGTATAAGGGTGTTGAGGGCAGTTCGAAGATGTGGGAAAAAAATCTACTGTCTTTTACTAACCAGCAGTGGGGCTTCAGTTAAATCAGTAAATCTCTTTGAACCCATTTTGTTCTGGAGATAATCATCCCTGCCTTGCCTTTCTCACAGCATTGAGGACCAAATGAGAAGGTTTTCAGAATTTTTTCTCATGTACGAGAACATATTCTAAGAAATTTATTCTTCTCTGTGTTAACCTTGGTGCCTGGCACATAGCAGACAGGCAGTTTTGGTCGATGGTGCATCTACTTGAGAATATCTAAAATGAGTCGGCATTTGGCTTTATGTGAGTAAATTTCTTATATCCTTTGGTAGGCTTTTAAAAAACTATTTAAGGGGCGCCTGGGTGGCTCAGTCGGTTAAGCGTCCGACTTTGGCTCAGGTCATGACCTCACAGTTTGTGGGTTTGAGCCCTGACTTGGGCTCTGTGCTGACAGCTCAGAGCCTGGAGCCTGTTTCGGATTCTGTGTCTCCCTCTCTCTGCCCCTCCCCTGCTTGCACTCTGTCTCTGTCTCTCTCAAAAACAAATAAATATTAAAAAAAATTAAAACAAATTTAATGTTGATACATCTAAAGATGTGTGTGTTTTAATTAAATCATCAACCTTAAACTAGCTTTTATATCAAATATTTTACTTCTGTAGGCTTTTGTGTTTTAAGAGAACTTGGTTGTTCCCCTGAACATTCTGAGAGATGAGTTAACATGACTAACTCTCCTGAACAGGTGGGGTAATTGTGTTGTAAAGCGTCTTGGAGAGAGAAATAGATTTGGCCGCTACCTTACTGATGAAAGTACCCTATAGCTTCCAGAACCTCAAGCCAAGAAATTAATGAATCCCAATTTAAATTCAGCCTTCAATACTGAGCAGTGAAAGTATTTTAGATAAGGGAGATCAGCTGCTTTTATTTGTTACTAAGTGGCTGTCTTGAGATGTTTAATTTCATTTTTTAAAGCAAGAACGCTCTGTATGCCTGATTAAAACTAGGCTCGGAAACTTGAAAATGCTCTTTCTGATCCTCAGGGACACTGGCTTAACCAGCATTTAGAAGGTAGTGGCTGTCTTCAGTGAACACACTGTGGGAACGGGTTGAAATCTCATTTCCGTGCATAATAGCACTTCACAGACGGTGACCACCCTTTCACATCCATTAGACCCTCGTGAGTTTGGCAGATGAGTGTGGAGAAACCGAGACCCACAGGGTTTGGTGAATTTCCTGAGAATGCAGAGCTGGTAAGTGGCAGGGCTAAACCTAGCAACCTGGGCTGGCTTCATTTCATTGAAACAAACTCTGAAGGCAGCACATGGATTTCAGTGCCATGGTTTTATCTTTCAAGCCCTCTGCCCATAAGCACAAGTATCAAGAAATAGTCTTCAGCTCTACGCCATCTTCATTCAAGTCCAGTCCCTCAGTCTGTAAAGTCAGGTTTCCAACTACAAGGTAGT
The DNA here is from genome assembly GCF_018350195.1 of Panthera tigris. NCBI lineage: Eukaryota > Metazoa > Chordata > Mammalia > Carnivora > Felidae > Panthera > Panthera tigris. The sequence continues at coordinate 24,379,866 of NC_056667.1, forward strand.
TGGAAGGCAGCCCCCCCCTGGCCCTGGCCATGCCTGTTGTCTGCCAGGTTTCTATTCCATTCACACGGCTCCTGGGTAAATTTATTCCAAATGCCAAGGCGCAGAGTAGGACTGATTTGTTCGGTCATTCATTTATTTGCTTAAATATTTTGAGCACCTTCCTGGTGAAGATTCGAAGATAAGTCAGACATGGATCCAGCCCTCAAAGAACTGATGGTGTCTTAGAGGAGATGGGATGTGTGTAATTGGCATCACATGATGTAAAGTCACCAGGGCTGGAAGACAGATGGAGGTGTGATTTTCACAGTAGTCCAGAAGCGGGAGAACCGGATTCCTCGTGGGAGATCAGGGAGGCATTATGAAGGTGGCATCTGAGGGTAAGAAGAGACATAGGGAGAAATTGATTGGAGTCGGATTATGGAAAACCTTAAATGCTAAGAGGTAAGGTTTTGTCTGTAGGCATAGGGGAATTTTTGATAGTTACTGAGCTTGGAAGTGGACAGGATCTGTGCTTGTGGGACATTAATTTGGCCTCAGCACCCGATGGTGTGGAGATGGGAGACAAGGGCAGGGAGACAGTCAGGAGGGTGTTGCGATAATTCTGTAGCCACATTGCTTATATCTGACGTTAGCAGACACTGCCAGATCATAAGGTCCTCCTGTAAAGTCTTCTCCCCCCAGACCTCCCAACCCCAGTTCCAGCACCTGCCATTGCTTCTTGGAAAGTTCATCTACATTGGTCACCTCCACTGTTTTACTTCCTACTCTTTTCTCCGCTCACTGTGGTCTGGCTTCTGCCCCCTCCACACCACTGACACTGCTGCCATGAGGTCAGTCATAGATTTGCTAGAGTCAATCCGGTGAGCGATTTTCAAGTGTTACCTTACTTGGCCTCTCTCAGTAGTTGACTCTGCCCTTTCTTTCCTTCTTGAAATTCTTTCTTCCTCTGGTTTCTGACACTATGGGTACCCATTGCTCTTAACCTCTGCCCATTCCTTTCCAGTCTCATCACGGGGTCATTTAATGCCAGTGTGTCCAGTTCTCCATCATTGGCTTGCTTCTTCAACATCTTATCATTGCTGCTAACTAATTAATTAACTAACTCATCAGTTTGTTCTCTGTATTTATAGGTCTGATTCTGCTTTTTGTTTGCTTATTTATTTGGTTTTTTAGGTTCCATGGATGAGTGAAATAATATGGTGTTTGTGTTTCTCAGTCTGACTTATTTCACTTAGCATTATACCCTCTAGGTCCATGTATGTAGTGGCAAATGACATGATCTTATTCTTTTCTGTGGCTGAGGAATATCCCAGTGTGTGTGTGTGTGTGTGTGTGTGCGCGCGCACGTGCGCGCACGTGTGCACACGCGTGCGCGCACGTGTGCACACGCAAGTGTGCATATGCACCACGTTTATGTCACATCTTCTTTATCCATTCATCTATTGATGGACACAGGTTGTTTCCATATCTTGGCTATTGTAAATAATGCTGCAATAAACATAGGGGTGCATGCATCTTTTCAAATTAATGGTTTTCTTAAGCTTATTTATTCTGAGAGAGAGAAAAAACACGAGCAAGGGAGGAACAGGGAGAGAGAGAGTGAGAGAGAGAGAGAGCGCGCGAATCCCAAGCAGTCTCCGTGCTGTCAGCATAGAGCCTGATGCAGGGCTCAAACTCATCAACCGGGAGATCATGACCTGAGCCAAAATCAAGAGTCAAATGCTTAACTGACTGAGCCACCCAGGTGCCCTCAAATTAGTGTTTTTGTTTCCTTTGGGTAAATACCCAGTAGTGGAATTTGAGAGACCTCCATACTGTTTTCCACAGTGGCTGTACCAATTTATATTCCCACCAACAGTGCACACGAGTTCCTTTTTCTCCACATCCTTTTCAGTGCTTGTTATTTCTTTTTGATTCTAGCCATTCTGACAAGTATAAATAAAGGTGATATCTCGTTGTGATTTTGATTTGCATTTCCCTGATGATTAGTGACGTTAAGCATCTTTCATGTGTCTGTTGGCCATCTGTATGTCTTCTGTAGAAAAATGTCTATTCAGGTCCTCTGCCTGTTTTTTAAATCATACTGTTTTTATGGTGTTGAATTGTGTAAGTTCTTCATATATTTTGGATATTAACCCCTTCTCGGATTTATCAGTTGCAAATATCTTCTTCCATTCAGTAGGTTGCCTTTTTGTTTTGCTGATGGTTTCCTTTGCTGTGCAAAAGCTTGTTATTTTTATGTAGTGCCAATAGTGTATTTTTGCTTTTTTTCCTCTTGCCTTGGGAGACATATGTAGAAAAATGTTGCTGTGGCCGATGTCAGAGAAATTACTGCTTGTGCTTGCTTCTAGAATTTTTATGGTTTCAGGTTTTACATTTAGGTCTTCAATCCATTTTGAGTTTACATTTGTGTATGGTATAAGAAAGTGGTCTGGTTTCATTCTTGTGCATGTAGCTGTCCAGTTTCCCCAGCATTGTTTATTGAAGAGACTGTCTTTTCCCCATTCATATATTCTTGCCTCCTTTTTCCTAGATTAATTGACCACGTAAGCGTAGGTTTATTTCTGGGCTCTCTATTCTGTCCCACTGATCTGTGTGTCCATTCATTCAATCATTTAACAGACATTTATTGAGCACTGACTATACGCCAGACACTGTTCATCAGCATGAACAAAAGGTAGTCCTTGTCCTCATGGAGCTGATGTTCCAATGCAGGGAGACAGACAACAAACATATAAATAAGTGTATAATACGAAGAGAACAAAAGCAGGGGAAAAGTTGACAGAGAGTGAAGGGGATGCTATTTTGTTTAGTGTTGACAAGGAAGGCCTTTCTAACAAGTTGCTTTTGAGCAGAAGCCACGAGGGAGGAAGAGAGCAAACTGTGCAGGTAAATCAGGGAGAAGAACATTCTGGGCAGAGGGAAGAGCAAGGTGCAAAGTGCAGGTCACACTTGTCGGGTGAACAGCAGGGTGCTGTGGAGGCCGGAGTGGAGTGGGCGAGGCAGAAGGTGCTGGAGGATGAGGTCAGAGAATTTGGGTGAGCACAGATCAGCTAGGGCCCTGAGGGCCATGAGAAGACCTTTGGGTCTTACTCCAAGAAGGGATACCACTAGAAGTTCTCAGCCAAGAGTGACTTGAAATGACATATATTAGAAGGATCCGGGGCGCTCGGGTGGCTCAGTCGGTTGAGCGTCCAACTTCGGCTCAGGTCACGATCTCGCAGTTTGTGAGTTCAAGCCCTGTGTCAGGCTCTGTGCTGACAGCTCAGAGCCTGGAGCCTGCTTCAGATTCTGTGTCCCCCTCTCTCTCCGCCGTACCCCTGCTTGTGCTCTGTCTCTCTGTCTTTCAAAAATGAATAAACACTTAAAAAAATTTTTTTTAAAAAGAATCCCTTTGGGTAGTGGTCTTCTTGGATAAGACTGGACTGTCTCTCAAGGTAGAATGAACCGGATGTGCTGATGGCTTATGTGAGTGGTATGAGAAAGACAGAAGTCAAGGATGACCCTAAGGTTTTTAGCTTGAGCAGTCGATTTAGACATGTTACGTTTGTGATGCCTCTCAGATATCCAAGTGGAGATGCTCAGTAAGCAGTTGCATCTGTATGTCTGGAGTTCCGGGTTGGGGGGTGCAGTCAGAGCTGAGATATAAATTTGGGAGTCATTAATGGGTCCATGGGATTTGAAACCTATATATCCCGTGAACTTATAGGTGTAGAAGGAGAAGATAAGAGATTTAAGGACTGAGCCCTGGGGAACGCCAGCATGTCAAGGTCAGAAAAATAGGGAGAAATCAGTAAAGGAGACCGAGAGGGGGCAGGCAGTGAGGTGGGAGGAAAATCGAGAGTGATGGATGCCAGGAGGAGAAAGCGTTTCAGGAAAAAGGAGAAATTGACTATGTATAGTACTGTGCGTAGGCGGATTGAAAACTGATCACTGGGGAGGTCTTTGGTGGGTTTGACAAGAGCAGTGTCGATGAAGTAGTGGAGCAAGAGACCAAACGGCCTGAAACAGAGCTGGGGAATATAGGCGGGAAGACAATGAGTATCGATGCTTCTTTCAAGCAGTTTTGTTGTGAAGGGGACAGAGAAATGCATCAGTAGCCAAAGGGCCATATGAGGTCTAGGTTTTTATTAAGGTGGAGGATCTAAAAGCATGTTCGTTTGCTGATGGGAATAGTCCAGGAGAGGGGAGGATAATTGATGGTGGAAGAGAGGGGCAGTTGATAGATCGAGGGCAGGCAAGGTCCCTGTACAAATGGCAGGGACAGTCTGGCTCTGCATGTGAGGAAGGACAGTTCGTTCGTAGGAACAGGAGTGAAAGCAGACCACATGTGTTCATAGGAGAGTTTGGGGGTAGCTGGGAGCATGTAGAGGTTCTCTTCTGATTGCTTCTCCTCAGTTAAAGCAGCAAGGATGGTGGCTGAAAGGAAGGAAGGGGCAGCGGGGGTGGAGAGCTGAGCAGAGGGAGGGCGTGGAATCGTCCCTGAAGAACCAAGGGCTCTGATATTCGTGCTCAAAGAGTGATGGTTAGATGGATTTGAAGTGAGACTAGAACACACAGTTGTGTTATTTTTCACCAGTGATGTTAGCTTGCCTTGTTTCAGGTATGGAATAGGCAGAGATTTGTATTTACCCAGAATTTAGGTTTAACCAGGGGAATACAGATAGAGGGAGAGACAGGACTCGGGCAGTTGAGGGTGGATGTGAAGGAGTGATTTCAGTGATGGATTGTGGGTACTAAACTGGGGAAGGAGAGGCACGAGGATCCAAGGAGGTGAAGGACAGTAAAATGGCAGCATAGTCCCTGGCTTGGCCCCAGCCAAGAAAGGACACTTAGGGGGTGAGCTGGAAAGATATGAGATGGTGACTGGGAGGTGGGGTGCTTGAAATGTGGACTGTGGAGCAAATGCAGTTATTGGCAATATCTTGGTATGGGGCCATGATTCCGCTCCCAACTATACACTAGCAGGGTGCTTTAAAAATATGCTTGGGAGGCACTTGGGTAGCTCAGTCAGTTAAGCATCAGACTTTGGCCAGGTCATGATCTCAGGGTTGGTGAGTTTGAGCCCACATCTGGCTCTGTGCTGACAGCTCAGAGCCTGGAGCCTGGAGCTTGGATTCTGTGTCTTTCTCTCTTCCTGCCCCTCCCCAACTCGTGCTCTGTCTCTCCCAAAAATAAATAAACATTAAAAAAACTGAAAAGATATGCTTGGGACAGAGATTGGGCATCAGCATTTTTTAAGTTTCCCAGGTGATTCTTTTTTTTTAAGTTTATTTATTTAATTTGAGAGAGAGCGTGAGTGAGGGAAGGGCAGAGAGAGAGGGAGAGACAGAGAATCCCAAGCAGGCTCCACACTGTCAGCGTGGAGCCCGACATGGGTCTCAAACGCATAAACTGTTGAGATTGTGACCTGAGCCGAAATCAAGAGTTGAATGCTTGACTGACTGAGCCACCCGAGCACCCCTTTCCCAGGTGATTCTGATATGCAGATCAAGTTGAGAACTCTTGGTCTAGGACCGGGTAGCTGACATGGGGTAGAAGACAAGGAGGAAAGGAGGTCATGGAACAGAGAGGCCAGGGTGTTGGGTCATTTTCAGTATTCACACCAAGAATTACGCTAGGAGTTATGTTGTGAAGGCAATGTGCTCAAATCTCCATGGAATGACGAGGTGACGTCGGGGCTCCTAGATGACTATGATAAGGAGAGGTTGGTATGCTACTGATGAGGTTTTGGGGTGATGGTAGGGTGGTCTGGAGCTGATGGCCAAGAAGGAAGTCTTGAAGACGTCTTTGGTGCAAAAGGTGATTTTATTAAAGCTTGGGGACAGGACCCGTGGGCAGAAAGAGCTGCACTGGGGTTGTGAAGAATGGCTGGTTTTATAGTATGGAGTTTGGGAGGAGGCTTCCAGAGGGACTTTGACATGCTAAAGCAGACTCCTAAGATACCTGAGGCCTTGCTATCATCAAGCCAAGGTTGTTTTCCCTCTAAGTAAGGCATTAACATTAGGACAGTAAGGGTTTCCTGGAGAAATGTTATACTCTGTATTTGCCTCAAGGATTTGTCAATGGGCTGCAGGTTATAAGGAATGTAATTTTACCTGCCATTTCCTTCTTGCCTTTGTTTCCCACATCACTATTGAGGGGTGATGTTGGGGCTCCAGGAAATGGAGTCTATAGGTTTCTGGAGATTAGGCTGTGGATAAGATTGCCTTTTTCTTGCAATTTACTAAGATATTTGTAAACCCATGTCCTATAAGACTGTGATCTCTGTCAGTTGGCCATTTCCTTTGTCCTTAGGCAGCCAGGAGTGCCTAAGGAATATCACACACGTCCCACCTGGGGAGGAGGGTGTGCTAGCTTGCATTTTGTCCTTAGCCCACCTCATGCTCTCTCATCACTATCATTCGATGGTGTGAGCTTCAAAAGATCTTAAGGTTTTCGAATATGGAGGGAGGGACAGTGGTCTGGAGATGACAGTGAAGCACAAGGAGGATCCTACTCACCTCCGACCCAGAGGTGTCAGGGTTATGGGGTAAGGGAAGCAGGGTATTCAGGGGAGAGCCAGGTCTCAATGAAAGCAGCAGGTCCAACTTGCTGAAGATTTGCAAAACTGTATTCTTCCCTTCTTTCCCTAAATTCCAGATGTATCTGTCTAACCCAGATACTCCCCCATGGATGCTATGGGGCTGCCCCAAACACAGTAAAATCCAAACTGAACCCCTCATTGTCCCAGTACCTGCTTTTTCTCCTGTGTTCCCTGCCTCAGTTTATTCCACTGTCATCTACCAAATCAACGGACCCACAATCTGTGTCATTTTGAATCTTCTCTTTCCCTTCTCTCCCCTCCCCCATGTGGTCACTGCATGCTGTTAACTTTACTTCTCTGCTTTAATTCATGACATCTCTCATCCTCTCCCCCTCTCTTCCTGCCTTTCATCTTGCCTCTCTTAAATCCTTCCCCTGCATTGCCCTCTGAGGGAGCTTTTAAAACTCAGATCTGACCATGTACTCCCCCTCCTTAAGATTCTAGCTGCTTAAAGAATAAAGTCCAAGAGGGATGCCTCGGTGGCTTAGTTGGTTAAGCATCCAACTTCGGCTCAGGTCACAATCTCAAGGTTGGTGAGTTCGAGCCCCGCGTCAGGCTCCGTGCTGACAGCGCGAAGCCTGAAGCCTGCTTCGGATTCTGTGTCTCCGTCTCTCTCTGCCCTTCCCTTACTTGTGCTCTGTCTGTCTCTCTCTCAAAAATAAATAAATATGGGGGCGCCTGGGTGGCGCAGTTGGTTAAGCGTCCGACTTCAGCCAGGTCACGATCTCACGGTCCGTGAGTTCGAGCCCACGTCAGGCTCTGGGCTGATGGCTCGGAGCCTGGAGCCTGTTTCCGATTCTGTGTCTCCCTCTCTCTCTGCCCCTCCCCCGTTCATGCTCTGTCTCTCTCTGTCCCAAAAATAAATAAAAAACGTTGAAAAAAAACATTTTAAATAAATAAATAAATAAATAAATAAATAAATAAATATGAAAAAAAATTCTTTTAAATCTTGCTCAAAGATCACTCTTCTGTGAAATCCTTTTCTGAACTCCTAGAGAGAATTCATTACTTTCCTGTCTATACTTCTTCGTCACTTTGAAATTTGCATGTGCTACATTACATTGTATGAATTTGTTCACATGTCTTTCTGTCCTGCTAAACTTAACTTCTTGAGGGAGGAAACCAGTGTCTTGGTAATGAAGGACCTTGTTAACGCAGTGTTGGGCATTCAGATGAACGTTTGTGTTGGTAAAATCAGATCATGAGAGGGGAAGGGGAGTGTGCTAATTCTTACTTTTCTGGTGGAGAAATAGTTAACAATTGGTTTTTCCAACGACTAACACTGGACCCATTTTACTTAATGTTTTTGTAGATAATTGAGAAGAAAGGTAAAGTATAACACCAGGCCGGTGAGGATAGATGGCCAGAAGGTTCCACAACCCCTGAGGAGGGAGCAGGAAACTGGCATCTCAGCCCCAGTGTGACCAATGAGAACTAAAATAATCTAACATATGTATATAGTGATGAGCCACGAGCTGCTGCTTTTATTCTAGGAAACCCCTTTGGACTCACTATAGATTATGAAGAGTGTTAGGCATTATCGGATGGGAACTAGAAACCAGAGAAAATCTCCACCCTTATGTAGAATGATGTCGGGTTCTCACCTGCGGTTCAGCTTGCCATACTTTTGGCAGCACCTTGGAAGAGACCAAGCCCAGCTAGGTATCCTGAGAAGGTCCCAGAGAAAAGGAGTTACTCCAGTGTTGAAAGAAACCACAGAAGCCTGGCCTGCTTCATCAGTAAGGACACCAAGGACTTGGTGTTTGTGTTTATTGATGATGGTGACAAAAATGGCTGATATTTATGAGCCCTTACCCTGTCCCAGGTGCCGTGCTTTAGGTGTTACTTCATTTCATTCTTACCATAATCCTTTAAGGTGGGAACTATTATCATCCGTATTTTACATATGAGTAAAGTAAGGCGCAGAGAAGTTACGTGAGATGTCCAAGGTCACACGTCTGGTAAGTGGTACAGCTGGGGCCTGAACCCAGGCTTCAGTGCCTGGAAAGCTTGAGTCACTAGTGCCTTCCTATGTGACGTGATATGGCCAAGGTCTACAAAAAGTCCTGAAGGGCGTGGATAGAGGGGACACATCTTGGAATACTGTAGTAAGGGTAACTCGGGAAACTTGAACAGTTTTTATACCTGGGGATTAATTGTGTTGCCAATCATAATGGTTGTACATGTAAGATGGGGAAAAAAAAGTTGGAAAACGATTTAAGTGAATCCCTGGATAGTTGATGATCTCAGGTATATAGAGTTAATACGAATTCTAGTTTACGGTCTGTGCCGTAGCACACCATTTCTGCACGTGCCTGGAAGCTGTTCTTAGGAGCTCCTGTCAAACATAGCATGGATCCTAGGGGAGAGAGAGACAGAGAGAGACAGAGGGAGAGAACCTGGATCCTGATCCAAGGGTGTGATCCATCAATAACAGAGGTTTCCAAACTTTTGGGGGTCATGAGATCAATTGAGAAGGTCTGTGTTAGTCAGTTCAGGCTGCCACAGCAGAATACGACAGGCTGAGTGGCTTAAACAACAGAAATTTGTTTTCTCACAGTTCTGGAGGCTCAGAGCCCAAGATCAAGGTGCTGGCAGGGTTTTTTCTTCCTGGCTGGCGGACAGCTGCCTTCTTGCTGGTCCTCACGTGGCCTTTCCTCTGTGCATGAACAGAGAGAGAGTGAGATCTCTGGTGTCTCCTCCTCTAATTATAAGGACACCAGTCCTATCAGGGTAGGGCTCCACCCTTATGACCTCATTTAACCTTAATTGCCTCCCTATCTCCAAATATAATCACACTGTAGTTTAGGGCTTCAATGTATGAATTGGGGGGGATGCAATACGGTTCATGACAAAGTCTCAATCAGCGTTGTCTTAAAATGAATTAAAACAAAATAGATACCGTCAGATTGACTGTTATTTTCGGAAGCTTTTCCACTTATCCACTGGAAGACACCACTGAGGTGGTGATGTAAGCTGTATCTCTAACTGAGCCACAGAGGTTGAAAGCCAGTAAGAACTGTATGGCATTCCTTGCAACCCTTTACCCTCCGGCTGATGGGGAGCCGGACGAAGACTTGGAATTTGCAGTGTCTTGCCGTTGGCTGGCGGTAGAGTTGATGTCCTCCCTCTCAATCTGGGCTGGAGGAATTCCCCAGCTCCTGATCACCTGTCGGAGGGTGGCCAGTGTCATTGTTGCTTACAGTGCAGCTAAATCAACCCATTTGGTTCCCCAGGTGATGTGCTGGTGGTCCCCATCAAGCTCCACAAGTGTCCTTTCTGCCCTTACACTGCCAAACAGAAGGGCATCCTTAAGCGGCACATCCGCTCACACACAGGCGAGCGGCCCTACCCCTGCGAGACGTGCGGCAAGCGGTTCACTCGACAGGAGCACCTGCGGAGTCACGCCCTAAGCGTAAGTGTCTGGACTGGCAGGTCTCCTGTGGTGAGGGCGGCGGGGGACACAGGGGAGGGGGTTCCCGACATCTGTCTGATGTAAGGGTAAACCAGCCTGTCTTTTGGGGCGCCGAGGTGACTCAGTTAAGTGTCCAACTCTTGATTTCGGCTCGGGTCATGATCTCACAGTTCGTGAGTTTGAGCCCTGCATCAGGCTCTGAGCTGATAGTGTAGAGCCTGCTTGGGATTCTCTCTCTCTCTCTCTCTCTCTCTCTCTGCCCCTCCCCTGCTGGCACTGTCTCTGTTTCTCTCTTAAAAACAAAAACAAAAACAAAAAACAACAAACAAAACCTTAAAAAACGAACAAAACAGTTTGTCTTCTGTGTCTTTGTCCACTGGACTATTTTCAGAGAATTTTAAACATATGTTTCTACTAAATTAAAGCTGGGTTGGTAGCACTTAGAGAAAGTTAAAACTTATATGATTACAGACCAGTTTTCTTAGACTCAAGAAAGTTTAGATCCTAGTTAGGGATGGTTGTCATAAGGCAGAGAACAGCGGGGCTTGGACAGGGGATTGTGGGTCTGTTCTCACCAGTGTGATACTAAAGGTGAGAAAGCTGTATCCTCAGTTTCCCACCTAATGCCAGTACCTGGACATAGGGAAAGTACATGCCGCCCTTCATAAGGCCACCTGTGGACAGCAAACAGGGCTCCAGACCAAGGTGACCTCCCCTCCCACTGGCTACTCCCCGGGAGCCCATCTCCCAGGTGAGTGGTTAATTCCCACCAGCTAAAAGGCATTCAGGCCATTTAGGAAGGCATGTATTTAAGATCATCTTTGAGCAAGGCAATCAGTCTTTGGGAAATCAAACATAAAAATGGGTTTGGACTTCAAAGGACACTCTCAAGAATGTGACAACCCGCAGAAAGGGAGAAAATACTTGTGAACCGCTTATCTGCTAAAAATCTAGTAACCAGAATGTATAAAGAACACTTTCAATTTAACAATAAAAAACAAATAACCAGATTAAACAATGGATGTGAATAGACATTTCTCCAAAGAAGAGATCCAAATGGCCAATAAGAACATGAAAGATGCTCAACATCATTAGTCATTAGGGAAATGCAAATCAGAGCCACAGTAAGATACCACTTCAAATATACTAGAATTGTTATCATCAAAAAAAAAAAAAAAGTGTTGGCAAGGATGTGGAGGAATTGGAATGTTCATACACTGCGGATAGGAATGTAAAATGGTGTAACCAATGTGCAAAACAATTTGGTGGTTCTTTAAAAAGTTAAGCATAAAATTGCCATAGGTCCCAGCAATTCTACATCAAGGTATATACCCAAGAGAACTGAAAGCATGCATTCACACAAAAAAGTACATGCCCACAAGTGTTCACAACAGCATTATTCACAGTAGCCAAAAAGTGAAAACAACCCAAGTGTCCATCAACTGATGAATGAATAAAGAAATTGTGGCCTATCCATACAATGGACCCTTAATTCAGCCATAAAATGGAATGAAGTTCTGATACAGCTACAACATGGATGAACCTTAAAAGCATTATGCTGCTTGAAAGAGGCCAGTCACAAAAGGCCACGTATTATATGATTTCATTTATATGAAATATACAAAATGTGCAGACTCATGCATATAGAGTAGATTAGTGGTTAGTAGGGGCTAGAGGGGTGTCGGATGGTAGTGGGGTGACAGTTAATGGGCACACGGTTTCTTTCTGGGGTGAGGAAAATGTTCTGGAATTAGCGGTGCCTGGGTGGCTCTGTTGGTTAGGCATCGACTTCAGTTCAGGTCATGGTTTGTGAGTTCGAGCCCCACATTGGGCTCTCTGCTGTTAGCACAGAGCCCGGTTTGGATCCTCTGCCCACCCCATCCCTCTGCCCATCCCACCTGCCCTTCCCCAGCTCATGCTCTCTCTCTCAAAAATAAATAAACATTAAAAAAATGTTCTGGAATTAGATGGTGGTGATAGTTGCACAACCTTGTGAGTGTACTAAAACCTATTGAATTGTTTGTTTTAAAAAGGTGAATTTCGGGGCACCTGGGTGGCTCAGTTGGTTGAGTGTCCGACTCTTAACTTTGACTCAGGTCATGATCCTAGGGTCATAGGATCGAGTCCCACGTTGGGATCCATGCTGTGCATGGAGCCTGATTAAGATTCTTTTTCACTCTCCCTCTGCCCTCTCCCCTGCTCCTCTCTCTCTCTCTCTCTCAGAAAAAAAAAAAAAAAAAGGTGAATTTTATAGAATGTGAATTATGGGTTTGAAAGAATCCAGACTTAAGATAAGTACAAAGTTACTGACTGCCTCTGCTCTCAGGGCTGGCCCCAGCACACTTGTCTGAAAGTAGCTTCATTCCATGGTCTTAAGTTTTTGTTTGTCTTTTTTCCTCCTCAATTTATATCTCCAGTCTGTCTTGGCAGCAACAGGTCCCTGGTGGCCCTAAGATGTTTCATCGATTGGAATCCTCATTCCCTCTATCTTTCCACATTATACAAAGTCCAGTCTACTGCAGCCTAAAGACGTGGTATTCAAAGGCACCATCAGGTTGCAAAGGTCATGTACATATTCTGGTTGGCTCAAGTGCTGTGGGGTTAGTGTAGGAAGCCCAGAAGACCCCATGGAAGACAGGGACATTGGCCAGGATGTAGTGGCAGCTCCAGCAAGCTGAGTATAGTGCTGTTGGCCCTTGTCCTCCACCATTTCTCTCTGTCTCTACCTCTTGTGTCCATCCTGCATCCAGAGTCTCTACAGGAGAGGCTTTGGTTCACAGAGCTCCTTTAGGCTGGAGCTCCTGAATAGCGCACACATTAGATAGTTCCTTATATGGAGGGGGGCCCTGGGGCTGCTGCCCTGAGGAGTTGCTGCATGGGGTAGGAGATCAGGTTCCTTTTTCTAGTATGCAAAGTGCTTCTCCTAGGTAAGGAATGTATTTATCAATGAAGAGTTAAGAATGAGACATCTGCCACGTATGGAGAAGATACCATCTAACAAGTCTGCCTCCCTAATAACTAGATAGTCCCAGGTACAGAAAAAGCCATGCTTAAAATCCCCATCAGTTTCCTGAATGCTCTTTATATGCTGGACATAGGGATATAGTAACAAATGTGACAGAGAACATGAATGAGAATGGTCCCTGCCTTCTTGGAGCTTATAGTCTAGTGAATTTACCAATAATTTGTTAGAAAATCAACAAAGGAAGGAGTATAGGTGGGAATATATAGATGGGGACCTAACCTGACCCAGAGCATCAATGAAGAGTTCCTTCAAAGGTATTAGTAGTAGTGGAGGCCTTGGCAATGGGGGGTGGGCATGTTCCTTGCATATCCAATGGCCTTGGGGGTGGAAACACCGTCGTCGTGAGGCTGAGGCTGTGGCAGAGAGAGCAAGCAGGAGAACGTTTACTGTGTCTGCTTGTAATTTTAGGTCCATAGATCCAACCGTCCAATCATCTGCAAGGGCTGCAGAAGAACCTTCACGAGTCACCTGTCCCAGGGACTGCGGCGCTTCGGGCTGTGTGACAGCTGCACCTGTGTTACGGACACACACGATGATGAAGACGATTTGATGCCCATCAATCTTAGCCTGGTGGAG